>NC_143549.1:99601500-99912000 GCF_054136105.1 Typopeltis vanoorti | reverse complement strand
TACACCAAGTTTGGTCAGCATTGATAAAAAATATTCCCAAGTCAGACCTCAGACAATGTGAACGTGAACAACAGAACGTGACTGCATCCCGCATTGTTCAAACTTAGCATTGCACTGAATCTACATTCAGATCAATTTAATGAACAGTTAGATGGCTACAACTGCATAGAATGAACTATTTTGAGTAATTTCTCATTTCTTGTGTTTACGGGTTTGTTTTTTTATTGTCATTTATCTTAATAAATATGTGGTCCAATTACCGGAATCTTTTTTATAAGGAAATTGTTATTCCTCTTTATAAGGCCTTGATATGTCCACATCTTGATCTGTGTTTAAATCTGGTTTTCTTGGGTATGTAGAAGCAATGGAGGAAATTCAGAGGCATGTGACCAAGATGGTGAGTGGTCTGTGGAATGTTTTATATGAAGATGAATTGAGGGTGTGTGGATTTGCAGAAATTGGTTGATAGGAGAAAAAGAGGGGATATGATAGAAACATTTAAATTGCTTAAAGAGTTTTATAGGATTGATGCATGGAAAATGTTTCAGCACTTGGCTGGAGGGGCCAGAATAAGGGGGCATCCCTAGAAATTGAAAAATTGAATAAAGGTGTGGTTAATAGGGGCGTATGAGGACCAGATTTTTTGTTTGGAGAGTTGTGAATGAGTGGAATGGTTTGCCATAGATAGTTGTGGGTGCTTTGTGTGTTGATGGGTACAAGAGGTACATAGATTGTGTGGATAGTTTGGAACTCCTGCAATGAGTTTTTGGACTCCATGGAGATGCCTGTGCAATAATAATAACAATAATCTCAACCTTGCATGTACATAATTATGCTGCTATCATCAACAACAATCCCTTCCCTTCTTGCCTTTCTTATCTTCACAAAAAATCATCATATCCCTGCATTTCTATTTCTGTTAAGATGTTATTCTCATCCAACATTGTTTCAATATTCCAACAACTTTCAGCCACATAAACTCAATTAATGCAACAATTATTTTCATGGTCTGTAACCAATTCTACTCATGCTGCTAATCCCTCCTCTGTGAGTTCTCCTCTTGTGCTCACCTTCTGCTGCATATAATTCCCCCCCCCCCCCCTGACTCTACCCTCATGTATTCCAGGCTGAAATTCCTGAAATGCTGGCCATCCACATACAGGGTGATCAAAATTAAAGTATCCCTGTTTAAGGTGTTGTGGAGTGTCATCCACTGATCCAAATGCTTTAAAACTTTCTAGGAATACATAGTGTGTCATGTAGAAGCAATATCTGAATGGAAAAAAATGTAGTTCCAAAATTCCAAAATCCATGGAATTTGCATATTGCACAACTCAGCAGGTGCCATGACGATTTAAGAAGATGGACACGGGATTTTTTCCCCTTCATTCTGGTTGTTAATACTGTCCACAGTGATTGCACTAACTTTGCCCCAACATGCTTTGCTCATGAAGCTGCTGCAATGCTGTTGTTGCACTACACAAATTTCATCACCTGAACAAATGTTGCCAAGTTCCACAATTTCCATGTGTTCTGCAATGAATGATTAGTCATTTTGAAGAAATACAATTGTTGGAAGTTAGGCCTGGCAGAGGTCCCAAACCAATCATTTCACAACAAGTGAACAAAGTTGCTACTGCTGTTAGAAATAGTCCATGAATAACAGCATTGATTCCTGCAATGCACGTTCTGTATCAAGCTGCATGGTTGTGCCTTACATGACGGTCTGGAAAAATTCTATTGAAAATTCTGTAATTTTACGCACTCAACATAACCCTAGCACAAGAGGTATGCCCACAGGACTTTGAAAGTCAAGTGACATTCACTTTAACATTTTTTGTTTGAGTGGGTATGCATGACTGTAGATTATTTTGTGGGGAGATGAAGCTCACTTTCACCTGAATGGAGCTGTGAATACCCAAAGTTGTCAGGTATGGACTACACAAAACATACATGCAAATTCAACAAACTCCTCTGCATTCACCCAAAGCTGGAAACTTGCAAAGCTGCAGGTTTACAACTTTGTTTATCATTGAATCATTCTTTTTATGAGGACATTCACCAGTCAGATCGTTCTGTGATCTGCTCAGTTACTCTGGAGAGGTATTGCAATATGATAAAAATTTTTGTTGTGGCACAGCTACAGCAGCACCTGTGCATGGATTCAGTCATTTTCATGCATGATGGGGCTCCTCTACACATTGGTTGAATCATACAGGTTGTTCCATGAGAACATTTCATGGAAACCAAAGTGATCAACTATGCGTTTCCCACTGCATGGCCACCTTGTTCATCTGATCTGACCCCTATGACTTCTGGCTCTGGAAATTTCTCAAAGACAGGGTTTATGGGGGAATCATCCTGATAACTGCTGTTGCATGGAAGGTGGTGGAATGCATTGCCTGATGGAGTGGTGAGAGCGAGAACGGTCAATGAGTTCAAGGAGTGGTATGATAGACTTTGCGTTTCTTAGGAAGGACCTCCCACGATGAGTCTTTTGACTCCATGGAGGCCTGAATAATAATAATAAAAAATAATAATAAAGACAGTGCAGTGCAGCATGTGTGCATCCTGACCAGCTGCATTCTGCCATTGAACACACTGCAAAGGATGCAGTTTGTGGCATTCCAGGAAGGGCATCACATTGAACAGTACAGCCCATGAATGTATAATGGAAGTGAATAAAAATGCGTTATTTATGTTTGCATTGCTTTTCTTCTTCTTACACACACAGAAAAACTACTACATCTATGTTAATTCACCACCAGGGGCACTATATATCATATAGTGCCCCTGGTGGCGAACTTTGGAACTAGTTTTTTTTTCCTCAGATATCCCTTCCACATGATGCACAATGTATTCCTGCAAAGTTTTGCAGCATTCGGATCCCTGGGTAGCACAACAAGGCCTTAAACAGGAATACTTTAATTTTGATCATCCTGTACATACATTCATTATTACTTTCAGAATTTACTCTCCTTTCACTATGACTCCCTGACCTGACCATGCTGGACCGCCCCATTTCCCTGTCCAATTTGCATTTCTGTGCTCACATTCTCCTCTTCATTCACAACCCCATCAGTCTCACCTAATCCACTCTCCTGCTTGTTCACATCATCTTTGATTTCCATTACTCATTTGCATTAGTCATTACATGTACTTCCAGCAGCAACCTTTCCAAATGACTCAATCCCAACCCATTCAATTATAGTTCCATTTGTCCCTCAAACTCATCCCACTCATTCACAAATTGCACTCTTTACTTTTCACACATTTTCACTGACATTCCATTCAAGAACTTTGCTCTTTGCTCCAACTCATCATCACCATACCTGGGTAACACACAAACTACCCTTCCCACCATACTGTTGTCTTTCACTCTCCTCAATAATCTCCTGAAATCCAATCTCACATTCTTCCTATAGCCAACCAAATAATTTATTCCAACCAGAACCACTAACTCCCTCACATGCTTACTTCCCATATCCTGTACCTCAATCACCCTGTTCATTCTCCTTCTTGGAAAATGTACTTTGTGCACTCTCTCATCCAACACACCTTTTATGATAGAATCTTGGTATATATTGCTATTCACAAGTCATTTACTACTTCTTTCTCTCCACTCTCTTTCATTTTATTCTTTCACACTCTTTCATTCATATACAGAATATAACATCCATTCTGTATACACCTCATCTTATTTCATTCCTGATCTGTATCATTTCATTCTTCAATTCTTGCATTTCAGCAATCATTCCCACTATTGCTTCATCAATCAAACTTTCTTCCATTCCCACAGTCACACCAATTCTTGCTTCATCGGTCAGGAACACTTCAGCTTCCATAATTATGCCCAGTTTTCCTCTTTTAATCATTTCCATATTCACAATCACATTCTCCACACTGATATTCTCATGCTCACTCTTCTGGCTTTGTAGTTATATTAATCACTACCTTTTGCCTTTTGTCTGGTATTCTTTGCTTCCACTTCTCAACTTCCATTCAAATCAGTCCATTTGAGTGAAAGTCTACAGTCTATTAACATATCACACTTTCTACAGACTCCCTCACTCTCTCACTTCTCTTGTTTTATCTCTCAACAAACCCATCTGCCACATTTGCCCATACATATATATTACACTTCAAACAATGAACTATTTTGGTAAAATTACAACCAAACCAGACTAAAGTCATGCTAAAGTTATAATATAATCACTAATAATTAATACCTAAACTTATCTCTTTTTTTGCAGACCATCATCATCATCATCATTAAATTCCTGATGATGATGATAATGTGCCCTCAAGGGGTGTACAGGATATGAAAGTACTACATGAAAAACTTGCATTATTACTAACTTCCTATCTACAATTTTCTTCCAAATCAATCTGTTACCTGTCAAAATTCCAATATTAAATCTTATATTTCATCTTCCAAGGCACTTTTTATTGTATTAATCCACCTATATCTTGGTCTTCCTCTGGGTCTTTTTCCTGCCAACCTGATAGAGAACACTTGTTTTGCTAATCTTTCCTCTCCCATTCTGTTTAAGTGACTATGCCACCTGAGATTAGATCTACTAACATATTCCTGGATGCTAACAATGTTAAGTTATTTCTTAATATCCTTGTTTTTAATATGATATTGCTACTGATGCCATCGCCATCTGTTCATGCGTCTAATCTTTCTCAGGACTTTCATATCTGTGGTCTCTAGTCTTTGATTAAGTGTTTTATTTCTAACCCAGCTCTCAGATCCATAAGCTAAAATTGGTTTCAACACTGTCTTGTATACAGCTCATTTAGTGTTTTGACTAATTTCTCTCTTATTCCATATGAATTTATTCAATTGACTTCCTACCATACCAGCTTTGTTGATTCTGTTGTCTATTACCATATTTAATTTATCATCTTCACTAAAAATCATGTCCAAGTAGCTGAAATGTTTTACTTGTTCTATAGGTTCTCCATTCACAATGCAGTTGATATTTTCAATGCTTCTGCCTATTTTCATTGTGTTTGCCATGTTATTGCTGACCTTCATATCAAATCTATTACAAGAGTTATTCAATTTAGTAGGGAATCTTGCAGACTTGTACTGGATTTATTATCATCTGCATAAAGTAAAGAGCTGAGATTAACATTTCCAATTTTGATATCAGGTTTAATACCACTTTCCTTCATAATGTGACTCATATAGATAATAAATAACAGATGGGATAATGTACATCCTTGTCTGACACCAGATTTAACATAAAACCATCTTCCTGTACTTCCCTCAATTCTAACTGCTGACTTACACTCAAATAAAGACTAAGTATTTCCTGATATAATGCTACATTGACACCATACAACTCTGGCATTTTGAGTAGCTTCTCTTGGCACCCTGTTATGCCTTTTCCATATCTACAAAACTTAAATACATATCTTTGTTGTATTCCTATGATTTCTCAACTATTTGTCATACAGAGAAAATCTGATCCTGACAACGTCTATCTGGTCTGAATCCAGCTTATTCTTTCTTCACCAAGCTTCCCTTCCACAAACCTTCTCAATCATTTCTCAAGTATACTTGCATAATTTTTACCATTAACACTCAGTAGGGAAATATCTCTGTAATTCTCACATTCAGTTTTATTTCCCTTTTTATATGTGAGTACTATGAGAGCTCTACTCCAATCATCTGGAATTCATCCCTCTGTCCTGATCTCTTTTCCAATTAACTCCACATTCTATGCTACCCCTGCAGCTGTTTACTGAGCATCTCATAATCAAGAGCACTGTAGTTTCCACATATACCCTTTTTCTCACAGAGGTCCTCATACTGCTGGCAACCACCCAGGTAATCACTTCATTTTCACTCTCACCAACTGGAGGGTGATTTGACACCTCATTTAGAATTACATCCTCTGATGAGATGACCAACTCCAAGACACTCAATACTCATGTGCCCTCTATTACATACTGTCTGAAGTAGTTGTCCTTCAAAAACTCAAGAAACTCATTTTCTTACTTCCAGTTGCTATCTCATCATCCCAGTCTATATATTGCCATTATTATCACCTTTTCTTATTTGCTTGGCTAATTTGATTACATTTCATAGTCACTATCATCCACATTACCAGATCTATAACAACATCCAACTAATTATTTCATTCTATTTATCTCTCTGCCTCAAAACCACTGGCACTATTTCCCTCTTGCATCTCTACTTTGTATGGACATAACTCTTTCTCCATAACGCGACCCGCGATGAGTCTTTTGACTCCATGGAACCCTGAATAATAATAATAATAATAATAATAATAATAATAAATAGCACTCCCCCTCCCTTTTTACCCTTTCTATCCTCACAAAACATATCATACCCTTCCATCTCTATTCCCATCAGAATGTTGTCCTCATCCAACCATGTCTCACTTATTCCAACAATTTTTGGGTGAACAAACTCAATTAATGCAAAAATTCATTTGTATTGTTTCTTACACTTCTAGTACAGTAAACTCTCAATTTAACAAACCCTGATTCAATGGATTTCAGATTTAACGGATATAATTTGATAAATAAATACAAATAATAAAATAATTAATAAATAATATGATGGTTAATCGGAAGCGATCGGCAGTGTTTATAAATTGTGTCTTCTGATAAATTCGCGTATATTCGTGATATTTCGAAGAAACCTTTTCACTGGGATCATTTTCATTCTTGGAGAATGAAAACAACCCCAAAGAAGATACAAGAGGAGCCAGGACACTTCAAAATTTGCATGCATACAACATTAAGTCTACCATCTTTAATTTTGCTACTGCTTGGTAGGAGATAAAGACTACGCCATTGGCTAATGGCTGGACCAAGTTTCTGAATATAAGTGAACCAGAATACGATTTCAGAGGTTTTGAAACCTCTGATTTCTGTGAAACTTTGATGTGAGCTGATGATAATGTCAGTGAGAATGACATTGAACAATGGCTAGACATTGACGAGGGTGACTCAGGCTACCAAATTCTCAGCCAGGAAGAGATTGCTGAAGATGTTCTACAGGGCGATCAGGAGGTTGACAATGAGGAAGAAGAAGAAGAAGTGGTTCCAGCTGGCCCAAAACTATCAGTGGTTAGAGAACACATGGATGACATCATCTCATTCATAGGTGCATCTTCAGATCCAGAGGTGATTGCTTATTATGAACATTTTTGGCAGTTTCGATTGTTAATTATTAAGAAACAGTATAAAAGTGGAAAGCAACTGAAACTTGATGCTTTTTTCAAGCCCAATCCTCAGTAAAATGGTATTTACATAAAAATGTTCTCATTAAAATATATTAATACTGTACCACTGAAAGTGTTTTAGTTTCAATACTATTCCTAAGATTCATCATTTAATGGACTTTTAATTTTACAGACAACCCTTAGCCCTTAATAGTTTGTTAAAGTGAAAGTTTACTGTATTTGTATACAAACATAGGAGCTTATTTCTAGATCTATAGCTAGTTCCACCGATACCACTTATTTGACATGGCTTCTCCATGCTTAACTCAAGCCATTTCTTTTTCTCCTTATTCATCTTAGAACCTTCTTCAAATCCAATTGTTTTCCCTTTACCTCAGGTCATCCCCTTCCCTTTTTGTCTAAACATGCATTCTTATCTTATTGGATCATCTACCTTTCTCAAGCTGTGTTCCTCTGTCCACCTGAGCCTCCCCGTTTCCATGTCTGTCTTGCACACCTGTTCTCTCATTCTCTATTCTCATGTCACTCACTTCTTCATTCATAACTACCTCTTCAATCTCTCCTGTCTTATTCTTCCATTCTTCCACATTGGATCCCACTTGATCAGATTCATTCTCCGCACTCACTTCTCTACCTTCCAGCAGCAGCAGCAGTCTCTCCAAGTGACTCACACCAAAACCACTCAAATACAGTCCATGAAGTCCATGAATGAAGTGAACTGTATAGGAGTTCACTCCTATACAGTTCACTTCATCCTTCAAATTTATTCCACACATTAACAAACTGTACTCCTTTCTCCTCACACATTTCCACGAACATATCATTCATAATCCTTGATCTCCATCTCCTCTCACCACTATCATACCTGGGCAACATGCTTATTACATTTCTCATCACACTATTTTATTTTATCCATCTCAACAACCTTCTGATATCCAATCTGATGTGTTCTTTGTTCACAGTCAAGTCATTTGTACTACCTATTACAACTAACAACTATAATAAATTTAGTTTAATCCTTTATCCAAGTGTAAGCAAACAAAGTTTGCACTTGAAAATATCTTCAGGACTGAGGTAAGGTGGTACATCCCTTGGCAACTCGTAGCAAAGGTGGACCAAGCTCTTATCACTCCTTGTCTCAGTATCTCCCATAATGCAAAGCACATCTCCTTGTGGACATGTATACTGCTATGCATTAAGGGAAGGGCCACTACCCAGACCGGTTTCGACCTTTATTGAGGTCTTGTCAGTGGGAGGCAGACCCAGAGTGATGATATACTAAGGCAGAAGCAATGGAGAGATCATATTTACCTATACAAGTTTGCTTCTACCTTAGTATCACCACTCTGGGTCTGCCTCCCACTGACAAGACCTCAATAAAGGTCGAAACCGGTCTGGGTAGTGGCCCTTCCCTTAATGCATAGCAGTATACATGTCTGCAAGGAGATGTGCTTTGCATTATGGGAGATACTGAGACAAGGAGTGATGAGAGCTTGGTCCACCTTTGCTAGGAGTTGCCAAGGGATGTACCACCTTACCTCAGTCCTGAAGATATTTTTCAAGTGTAAACTTTGTTTGCTTACACTTGGATAAAGGATTGAACTAAATTTATTATAGTCTAACCAAGTGCAAAATAAACTTCCAACAACTAACAACTCTTTTGCTTTCTTACTTCTCATATCTAATGCCTCAATCACTCTACTCATTCTACCTCCAGTAAAACATACTTTGTGCATTCTCTTGTCCAGCACACCTTTAATAATTGAATAACCATATACAATGCCACTTGCAGGTCTTTCGTTGCCTCTTTTATATCAACATTATTTGTTTTCATCATTCTCACTTTTCCATAAAAATGGAAGAAATGAAAATCTTCAAATGAAATGCTTAAGAAAAATAAATAAGACACACTGGTCAGAACATAAAACAAATGAGCAAGTCAAGCATGAATAAAATTGTAGAAGATATTATAGCTATAATTCTTAAACAGCAATCAAGATTGTTTGGACACCTTCAGAGAATGTCCTTTCAAATATTATCAAATATAGTCTTGAATGGAATCATTGGAGGAAGATGATCGAGAGACCAAAAAGAACTTGGCTACAGTCTCTGAAGGAAAGGTCACAATTATTGAGCTTCAGAGGGATGACAGAAATGGTCAGAGATAGAACCAGATGGCTAGGATTTGCACATGGGGAAATCACTCCATTATCTGATGGATGAGAAAGAAGAAGAAGAAAATTTTAGGAGTTGAGCCAGAGAGAAGTAGTGTTTTCAGCCAGAAAGAATAACAAGTTTTTAGAGGCTGAGGAGGCTACTGATGTGATATGTTTATACCAGGATAAGCTGGATGTGAAAAATAGCCCAAGAAAGGGAAATTGATCTTGAAAGGATACCGGAACATTATCAAAAGTAAGAGGGGGGGGGGAGGAGTAGGATCTTTCTTGTAGGTAATAAGACAGGAATGTGTTTTAATAGCATTGAAACTCATTAAGCTGTCTTCTCCCCACTTTAAAATTATTAGGCGATCAGTTTTAAAAACATTGGCAATAGCAGATCTTATCTTAAAGCTTCAATCATCTGAGTACTACAGGATCTCTCACATGAAGAAAAGGAATGGAGAGTACTGTCATTAGCAAAACTATATGAATAGGATTTGAAATCAGAGAAAGAAGGTCATTGATGCGAAGGAGGAAGAGTGTGGGTAAGAGTATATTAGAGCTCTGAGTACCCCAGCATTGACAAAGAAATCTGACGAGAGGAAGCCATCCACCATGACATGTAAAGAATGACCAGAGAGGAAACTGGCAGTCCAATCACAAAGAGCAGAAAAAGGAGACTATAAGATGGTAGCTTGATGGTTGAAAGGCCTCAATGCCACACAATCAAATACCTTTCAAATATCAAGAATGGCAACATAGATTTCTTCAAATTTTTATGGCTTGTGTCCCATAGCATAGTGGGACATGGGCAATGGAAAGATTTATCAAATGCCTTTTGACAAATACAGTAACATGGTATATCCATTTCCTTTATCTGGATCAAATGTCACTTTATTACAGAAAGTGAGTAAATTAATAGAATTAATTTACTCACTTTGATGTGATAATGAATGATGTCACTTTACCAGGATGAGCTGATTATCTGTGATCATGTCCTTAACTGTTTAACTTTATGTGAAGGAGGAAGAGTATGGGTGAGAGTATAGAACTCTGAGTACCCCAGCATTGACAAAGAAATTTAATGAGAGGAAGCCATCCACCATGACTTTTCTCATGGATCATAACCAAACTTACAAACTAAACACATTTTGGAAAATCAATAGTCTATACAAGTTAAAATGCATTCTTTTTTTTTAGTAAAATACAAGTTCTTACCTACAAAGGCCAGCAAAACCTCTAACTACTTGTCTAGCACATTTTTCTTCTGTCAGTCCTTTAGGAGTATCCTTCTGTTCTTTTACCTGACATCTACTCTTAAAAAAAAATCCTTCTGGAGGTTTAGTTAGATAAGCGATCTTATTATCCTGAAATTTTTCAAATGAAAGTATCTATTAGAAGTATATGATTATTTATTTAATATAATCAAAATAATTGTGTTTTTATCAGTATTTTATATTTATCTATCTTATAACTTTAAAATCGTATTTATCCATTTAGGAAATTTTTACTACAGAAACAGGAAAGAGATGGAAGGAGATATATGGAATTCACTGAATTGCCAGAACTAGCAACATGCAGTAAAATGAAAAGATGAGGAGGTAAAGCAAGGGTGTTGAATTTAGTGATAACATCTTAAAAGACGGCAAAGAATGAAATAGTAATGGTGTTTTACATATGGTCCAATGATCGCAGTTCTGGATGAAAATGACTGCAAATAATTTTCATTATCCAGTCTGAGACCACCAATCCCTCTATTCGAAAACTGAAGGCTTGAAAATATATACAGTGTTTTTGTCACTAAAAGAGTAAGGTAGATTAGTATTTAGAACTAAACCTCAGAAGTCTAAAATACATCACTTAAATCCAGTTGGTCTGCTAAAACCAAATCCTCTGTCTACACCTTCACATGGGCATGCTTGTTTAGTAGCCCTGGATATATGGTCAAGCTAACAGGCATAAAACCAGCAGACTGGAGAAAACTACCCATGAGTGAACTAATTGGCAGGGATCGATGTGTAGCATCCTCTGCCCCCAGAGAAAAGAACACGCCTCTGTTGTGCTAAGCACCAGACAGGTGATGTTCATCACCCACTGTAATGCAGTTATCTCTAAATTATCCAACCTTCAAACAAATGAGCCTTCAATCCTCGAATTAGTGTCAATTGATTTCTGCTAGTATAGCACCATGTAATTGTACCACACCATCAGTTATCTAACCCATCAATTATTTGACCACCAAATTGCTTACTCACTGTGGGATAAGGATTACTGTACCACCCTTTGCTTATTGGAAGCTTGAAGTGGCTAAAAACCATATGACTGCAGATTAATGATCCGATTTTCCCACATTCTTCTAGCATGAAATTATATTTTCAGAGTTTTTTTCTAGGCAACATGGAGAAACTCAACATTTTTTCTTTTTGAGGTACTTGCAGAAGGGCCACTAGACAGTATGCTGGACTAAGTGTAATAGTAATGCTTTAGAAGGCTTTTATGTCAACAAGTGAATAATACTTCTGTCCTATTCCAGGTCTGTCTGGAAGGTATGTAGTATGTAGGGCAGAACCATTCAGGCCATGATTTGGAGGAATTGGGAGAAGTCTTGTGAAATTTCATATACAGTATATGATTTTGGTAAGGAACCTATTACTGTATATACCATGTCACTTCCACTTTCAACTCAAACAATAACAACAACAACCATGAAAAGTCATGCAAAGAGAAATAGATTAGAATAGTGAAAAGTCAAAGCCTCCCAAAGTATTCCAGATTAGTGTCACAAACATACATGGTCTTAGTTCCAACCTCATCAACATTCATTTGCATCTCCACTCTACAAAAACTACATTTATGTTTACTAACAGAAACTCATGTTTTAACATCTTCAAGCACAACTCATTTCATTTTTCCTAATTACACACTCTTTGATTATATTTGTCTTAAGATAACATCTGTGCATATATTCACTCTGAATGATACAATATTACCATGTCAAAGAGTTTCAAATTTACAATCTCCTTTTTTGATAATTTTTGAATAAAAATCTCTCTGTCTCATTTTTTTAAAGTCATTTGCTGTCTCTACTACTCTTCTAATATCACCAACTATGCTAAACTTTTGTTTGATTTCCTTTCTTTAAATGTTGATTTTCTCCAGTTCTAATTTTCTAATAGTCAAATCCTTGGAGATTTTAATGTTCATAACTCCAACTGGCTTTCCTTTTCTTAGTGCAGCAATCTGGCATGTACAGATGTTAAGGCATTTGCAATTACCAATGATCTTGCACATACTGCTCGCATACCTTATTATTATTATTATTATTATTATTATTACAGGCAACTCCAAGGAGTCCTTACACTCATTGAGGGAGGCCCTAAACATCATGTCAAGAACTATAGAGAGGTGGTTACAGGGTTGACACTGGGGAGTTCTTTCGCTTGGTTGAACAGCGGGAAGGAGTGATGACAAGAGGCCATCCCTGGAAGTTACGAAAGGAAACTGTGAGCAAGAGGGTAAGGAGTGATTTTGCGTAGAGGGTGGTTGAACCGTGGAATGCATTGCCTGATGCATTCCACAGTTGAAGTGTGTGGTGGGGGCGAGAACGGTCAATGAGTTTAAAGAGTGGTATGATACTTTGTGTTTCTTAGGGGAGGGACTCAAGATGAGTCTGTCAAGACTCATCACTAACGATGAGTCTTGACAGACTTTATGTTCTTAGGAAGGACCTCTCACGATGAGTCTTTTGACTCCATGGAGGCCTGAATAATAATAATAATAATAATAATCTACCATACTTTTCTTTGAACTCATTCACAGTCATGGCAACCTATTCCACTTCTTCACCATTCTCCAAGCAAAAATCCTAGTTCTAACACCCTTGCTAACTACACTGTTCCTCAGTTTTCATGGATGGCCCCTAGTTCTCCCACTACCACACCTGTTCTGAAAAATTTCCTCTGAATTAATCTTGTAAAAACACCCTCAGTAACTGCACACCATATAGTAGCCCAAAATGGTAGCTGGTCTATGGAATGAACCTTATGAGAACAGGGCAAAGATTTGTGGTTACAGAAAATGATTGATAAACAGAAAAGGAGTGATATGATTGACACAATTTGTATGTCTCAATCATATCACTCCTTTTCTGCTTATCAATCATTTTCTGTAACCACAAATTTTTGCCCTGTTCTCATAAGGTTCATTCCATAGATCAGCTACCATTTTGGGCACTCACCTATGGATCCTCTCCACCTCCTCCTCCTCCTCTTCATCATCATCATCAACAACAACAACAACAAGAAACTCTGGCACCCAGATCTGCATGCAGTAATCAAGATAGGGTCCCATCAAAGCTCAATAAAGGGGGACAATAACCTTCTTGTCTCTGCTTGTCAAAGTATTCTTCAACAATTGAGTGATCTGATGAGGTGATTTAGTCACTTTTGCTACGTGTCCCCTATCCACTAACATCCCCAAGTCTCTGGCTTCGTCAATTTCCTGGAGTACAGTTCCACCAGTGTAGTATACAGCTAGTAATCTTTTCACCTCAAAATGCATAACATTACACTTTTCCACATTAAACTGATATCTATTCTCCTTTGCCCAGTCTACCAATCTATCCAAATTATCCTGCAAAATTTTGACATCATCTGTATTAACTGTTACTCTACCCAACTTTGCACCATTGGCAAATAACTGAACATTTCCTCTCACATACGTTCCTATATCATTAATGAACAAATTAAACAGTAGTGGTCCAAGAACAGAATGCTGTGGGTCTGCGGCACGTCACAAGTCATGGGCTTTCTTTTAGACTCTACTCATGAATAAACTACTCTCTAATATCTCTCCATCAACCACCCTCTTATCCATCTCACCAACCCAATATCCATTCCCATGTGCTGCAGTTTACTGATTAGAATTCCATGTGGTATCCTGTCAAAGGCCTTTGCAAACTCCAGCAGTATCACTGTAAACCCATTACCTTTATCCAACTTAGCCATTACTGTATTATAAAATGTGAGCAAGTTACTGAGGCATAACCTACCCTTCATAAAACATGCTGCACCCCATATAGTATCCCATTTCCATTATTGATTCTTGTATTTTGCTCTTGATCAACTTCTCCATTACTTTGACAACAACTCCTGATATTCTGATTGGGTGATAATTTGCTACATCAATCTTGGAGCTTCCATTATGCAATGGAACTATTTTCCCCTCTTTCCACCCCCTTAGGACTAACCTAGAACTGAGACTTAGATTAAACAATATGGCCAAGGGCACTGACTATTCCCTCACCGCTTCATGTAAAACTCGAACTGGTATCCCATCCAGTTCCACTGCTGTATTCACATTAAGGTTCTGTAATATGCTATGCACCTCCATTTCATTTATCTCAGTAAATGAAAAATGAGCCAACCAATGCCAAAAATTCCTCCTGCTTGTTCCGAATACTCCTGGAATTAGTGTATATAAAGTTCAAAATCCCCTTAGCTCACCACTATCCTGATACTTTATACTAACTATTCCATTCTGATTTGTTAACAGTGGTACTAACTTAGGCATATTATGCACATTCTTACACTCGACTGATAAGGATACTTAGACATTGATTTATCATTCATGAATTATAATTTCATAATTATGAAAATAATAATAATAATTATTATTATTACTACTACTACTACTACTAAATAATAATAGTTATAATTATTAGCAGTAGTAATAGTAGTATCATCAGACTCCAATGGAGTCAAAGACTCAATGTAAAAGGTCCATTTGTCACACCTGCACTGACATTCTCTGCAGCCACCACACTCACAGGCAATACATTCCAATCATTCATCACTCTTCATTCAAATGACCTGCTCTCACTGCCCTCACTCAATTGCTTAAACCTTCCTTATACAGCTTCCAGTGATGACTTCTTGCTGTACTCCCATCGCTCACCATTTTATGAAAAACCACTTCCACGTTAATTGATAAAAATTTCTTACCAACTTATATATCACTGTCATTTAGCTAATTGATTATTAAGCCAATATTTCACCTTTGTCATTAAGGCATCTTCACGAGCACAAAGAAATATAAAGCACAGCATGCAGACAAAATAGCAGGAAGGAAAACAGACTGAATTGTGTATTGATGACTGAAGGATCATGGTTCTCGCACTCAGTTTGTGTATGTCTTTCTACTAATGTGCCTATGTGGACATGATTATTATTATTATTATTATTTTAAGACCCCATGGATTCAATGACACATCTAGGCAGTCCCTTTGTCATACACACAGCTGATCATACCTTTCCTTAAACACATTCAAATCTCTGCAGACACCACACACACTCTCTCTCTCTCTCTCAGGCAAGGCATTCCAATCATTGACAACTATTCATGCAAAAAACCTGTTTCTCACTCCCTTGTTCACACCCTCCTTATACAGCTTCCAGGGATGAACTCTTGTTCTCCCCTGTTCTCCCACTGTTTTCTGTAAAACCTCTTCAACACTGATCCTATAAGAACCCCTTACTAACTTGTAGCTCTCTATCATATCATGCCCCCCCTCTCTTCCTTCTATCTACTAGACTCTGTAGATTGACTCTCAGCCTTCTCAGCCTTTCCTCATATTCGACATTCCAGAGATCAGAAACTATCTTAGTTACTTGCCTCTCTACCCTTTTCAACATCTCTAAGAGTAAGAGTAAATTCTACATTCCATCTTTGTTTTCCAATTTTTAAAACCTTACATTTTGCAACATTGAACTGGTATCCACACTCCTGTGCCCAATCAATCTATTCAAGTCTTCTTATAAAGCCACAACATCTGCTCTCCTCACATTTCATCCCAACTTTGTATCATTTGCAAACAACTGAATATTCCCATCCAAATCTCAAATATTATTATCATACAGGTTAAACAGCAATGGTCCTAAAACAGATCCCTGAAGCACACCACTAGTGACTTTCCTCTTTTGGGACATTGCTCCCTCATACACAACTTGCTGATACCTATCAGATAGCCAATCTCCAATCCAATGCACTAATCGAATATCTAATGCAATCCACTCTAGTTTGACTATCAACTTATCATGTGGTAATCTATCAAAAGCCTTTGCAAAATTTAAGTGTATGACTGTGTATCTATCTCCTATGTCCAAGGAAGCTGTAACCATATTGTAATAAGTAAGTAGATTACTAAAACATGACCTCCCTTTAGCAAATCCATGCTGTCCATCAAAGATAATACCATTATTTTCAACCCAATTCTGGATCCTAGTTCTCACAAGCTTCTCCAACAACTTAACCACAACACCTGACACACAGATAGGCCTATAGTTTGATGCTTAAGTTCTATCACCTCCTTTATGAAGCAGTAGAATCCCCCCCCCCCTCTTTCCACTCCTTTGGAACTCGACCCACTGCAAGACTCATATTAAACATATATGTCAAGGCAGATGCCAACTCCCTGGCACATTCCTTCAAAATACATGGTGACATATTATAAAGACCCACAGCCTTATTAATAACAAGTCTGCTTAATTCCCCATATACCTCTTCCTCACTCACACTCAGTCTCTCCTCTTCATCATCCACTGCTCTTAAACTCTTCATGATGTCATATTCACAAAGATGTAAGACCTTTATGGATTGCTCATTAAATATCTAAACTATATCCTCTGCAGCAGCTGTTTTTATACCATTTTCTTCAATCAATATAATCTTTCCATAATCATTCTTTTTTTTTTTGTGGGCTACATATTGAAAGAACTCTCTATGATTCTTTTTGACTCCATTAGCTAACTGCTGCTCATACTTCACTTTTGCTATCATTACCACCCAAATCACCCTCCTTGCCTGTTCTTCGTAATCCTCATGGAATTGATTATTACTAGTCCTCTTATGTTACTTCCATAATGCCTTTTTCCTGTCTATCGCATGCTTAATCTCTTCATTCATCCATTTCACACCTACCTCATCTGACCTCTCAGAATACATTTAGACATTGCTTCTACTAGACAGTTCTTGAATATCCCCCAGGCTGCACTGATCTCCTTTCTAGCTAACTCCTCATTCCATGCTACATCTACAAGCTGTCTCCTGTGCTTCTCATAATCACTAGCCTTGTAGTTCCACATATACCCTTTCTCCATAGAGGTTCTCACATTGCTGGCAATCACTTCATGGTCAATCTCACCAACTAGATGGTGATTTAACACCTCATTTATAATAACATACTGTGATGAGATGACCAAATCCCAGATCCTAAATCCTGATATGCCTTTTTTACATATTTCCTGAGATAACTGTCCTTCAAAAACTCGAGAAACTAATTTTCTTTACTTCCAGTTGCTATCTTATCATCCCAGTCTATATTGCCATAATTAAAATCATCCATAACAATCACCCTTTTCTTATTTGCTGGACTAATTTGATTATACATTTCATAGTCACTACCATCCACATTACCAGGTCTATAACAACATCCAACCAAGTATTTCATTCTATTCCCCTCTATCTCACACTTGCCTCAGAACCACAGGCATGTTTAATCTCTTGCATCTCCACCTTGTATAGACATAACTCTTTGTCTATCATCAATAGCATTCCCCCCCCCCTCCCTTTTTACTCTTTCTATCTTCCCAAAACACATCATACTCTTCCATCTCTATTCCTGTCAGGATGTCACCCTCATCCAACCATGTCTCACTTATTCCAACAATTTTTGGGTGAACAGACTCATTTAATGCAATCATTTAATTGCCTTGTTTCTTACACATATAGCCTTTGTATACAAGCATAATAGCTCATTCCTGGATCTATAACAAGTTTCACTGATACCACTTATTAGATATGACTTCTCCTCCATACTTAATTGAGCCATTTCTTTTTCTCCTTATTCATCTTAGAACCTCTTCAAATGCAACTGTTTTCTCTTAATCATATAGCCTTTGTATACAAGCATAATAGCTCATTCCTGGATCTATAACAAGTTTCACTGATACCACTTATTAGATATGACTTCTCCTCCATACTTAATTGAGCCATTTCTTTTTCTCCTTATTCATCTTAGAACCTCTTCAAATGCAACTGTTTTCTCTTAATCCGAGGTGTTCTTCTGTCCACCCTAAGCCTCCCAATTTCCATATATTTCTTGCATACTTGTTCTCTCATTCTCTATACTCATGTTACCCACTTCTTCATTCATAACCACCACTTCAATCTCTCCTTTCTTACCCTCCCACTCTTTCACATTGCTTCTTAATGGATCAAATTCATTCTCTGCAGTCATTTTTCTACCTTTCAGCAGCAGTCTCTCCAAATGACTTACACCAATACCATTCAAATGCAGTCCATCATATTTATACAGTTCAATTCATCCTTCAAACTCATTCCAGACATTAACAAACTGCACTCCTTTCTCATCACACATTTCAGCTTATATATCATTCACAATCTTCCCTTTTCGGCTCATTTCACAACTGCCATACTTGGGCAACACACTGACTACCTTTCCCAACACACCGACTACCTATCCTATCACATTTGCATTCCTCTTACACATCCTAGAGTATACAAGTTTCTTATACATGTAGTTTAGCCTAGGTGGATCAGTTAACATCGACCTTGAAGAATACAAAATTACATTCATAATCATTTGTATGGTAAGTTGCAATTGGCAGCCCTTGTTCTGATACCACATGAGATTGGATAGAGCAAAACATTGATATTACATAAAAATAGCCATTATAGGTCTGAGAGACTATATTTTGAATCAGCATCAGCTATGAAGCACTGTCCCAACCTTAATAAGTATAGTTACATTAATATGCCAAAATGCCAAAGATCTAGAAAACCATTATTTTGAAACCTTATAGCCTTACTTATAATTAACTTATGGTTATCCAGCCTATAGAAGATACCGTGTAAGGATATTAGTTATTATTATTATTATTATTATTATTCAGGCCTCCATGGAGTCAAAAGACTCATCGTGGGAGGTCATTCCTAAGAAACACAAAGTCTATCAAGACTCATCGAGGGGAGGTCCCCCCCCCCCCAAGAAACACAAAGTCTATCATACCACTCCTTGAACTCACTGACCTTTCTCGCTCTCACCACTCCATCAGGCAATGCATTCCATGGTTCAACCACCCTCCATGCAAAGAAACCACTCCTCACCCTCTTGCTCACAGTTTCCTTTCGTAACTTCCAGGGTTGGCCTCTTGTCATCACTCCTTTCTGCTGTTCAACCAAGCGAAAAAACTCCCCAATATGTCAACTCTGTAACCACCTCTCAACAGTTTAAAAGTCTCAATCATATCACTTCTACTTCTTCTATCCACCAAACTCTGCAGTCCACATTCCGTCAGCCAATCCTCATAACTATCATTGTACAGTTGTGAAAACATCTTTGTTATCTGCCTTTGTACCCTTTCCACAGTTAATTTATCCCGGGGACCAAATCTGAGAACAATAGTCCAAGTGTGGTCTGATCAGAGACTTATACAACGGAATGATAACCCTCTTATCTCTGCAGGTCAGTGTCCTTCTCATAACAGCAGCAATCCTCTGTGTTACCTTCACCACCTTTGCAATATGTCCCCTAAACTTCAGGTTTCTATCAATCATCAACCCCAGATCTCTTGTCTCCCCTACTTCCTCCAGTATAACTCCGCCCATAGAGTATGCAGCATCCCATCGATGTTTTCCAAACCTCAAGACCTTACATTTTGCTGCATTAAACTGATACCCCATTCATTTGCCCATCTATCTAGCTTATTTAAATCCCCTTGCAGTGCTGCTGCATCTGCACTATTACTAATAATTCTTCCTAGCTTTGCATCATCTGCAAACAACTGAATATCCCTTGCAATCCACTGACAATGTCATTGATATAAAGGTTAAACAATATAGGTCCTAGTAATGAGCCCTGTCGGACCCCACTTTTAACCCTCTGCTTCCTTGAAACTGCCCCACCATACACAACTCTCTGATACCTATCAGACAGCCAATCCTGAATCCAGTTGACCAATCTGACATCCAGACCCATGTGCTGCAACTTAAATATCAGCGTATCATGTAGCACCCTGTCAAATGCCTTCGCTAAGTCTAAGAAAAGGCAGTATATGCTTTTCCCTCATCTAATGCTCTTGTAACTTTATCATAAAAGGTTAGCATATTGCAAAAACAAGAGCACCCCTTCACAAATCCATGTTGACTCTCACAGATAACATTACCCTCATCTGCCCAATGCTGTATACAGTCCTTCATCACTTTCTCCAAGATCTTACTAACTGATGACACACAAACTGGTCTCTAATTAGACACTTCCTGTCTGCTACCACCCTTATGCAATTGCACTATATTACCTTCCTTCCATTCCATGGGCACCTTTCCAGCAGCCCAGACTTTCATTGAAAAGCCAGGTCAAAGGCACTGTCAGTTCCCTAGTATACATTCTCTCAAAACTCGTGGTGAAATACCATCCAGTCCCACAGCTTTACTGACATCCAGAGTACTTGGTATTTCAAACACACTTTCCACTTATACCTCTAAAACCTCGAACCTGCCCAATCCCTCTAACATTAAAACTGACTCCTTGAGGATGAAATACTCCAATAAAGTGTTGATTGAACAATTCCACTATGTCCTTTACATCAGTCACTCTATTCCCATTTTTATCCCACAATATCATTCTTCCACAGTCATTTCTCCTTCTATTGGCCACGTAGCTAAAAAATTCCCTAGGATTTTCTTTTGATCTTAGGGCCAATCTCCTCTCATATTCCAGTTTCGTCTTCCTTACCATACTAGTCACTCTTCTGGCCTGTCTCTTATACTCTTCATGCATCTTCCTTTTTTTCACACGCAATTCCTGTTTAATATTGTTTGTCATCCACTTTACTCCAAATTGTGTCCTCTTGTTCGCTCGTGATATACAACTTACCATTGCTGCTAACAAATATTCTATCATAATTTCCCATGCACTAATGATATTCCGGCCTTCCAATTCCTCCCTCACTTCCTCCAGCAATTTATTTAACTCATTAATCAATTTTTTCAAGCAGAAAATCTAATCCTTACTCATTGCTAACCACACTCTTACTCACTTTCCAAATATGATTCCTTCCTTCTTCTTCTTTTCTCTCCTCCTGTCATTTATCCCATAAGATCCTCTTAGTAACTTCTATTTCTAGCATCCTCACTTTATCTTAATATTTAGCCTATTAGTTCAGTTTTCAATAGTTCAATTTTGGTTATCACTTGAATTGTTTTTCCATATTTATTTAGTCAGTGTTTTGACAGTTATAATTGTGCTCTGAAGATATGGAAGGAAAACAGCAAATATTATTAAGTATTATAAACGTTTTTTTTTTTTTTTTGTCTTTTGGTGTTGTTTATACTATGAAGCGCTATTATGAAAAGAAGTTTCTGAAGAAATCTATATCTGATTTACTTTGCCTTTGGTGTTAAGAGAATAAATCATGTAGTAGTTAGATGGATAAATAACACCTTAGAGCAGAAGCTGCTTAAAAAAGAGAATACTGTGGGTCAGTTGGAAGTTTTTTCAACAGACCCACAGTACTGTTCAACTCACTAAGTTAAAGATGCTAAGAAATTATATTCTTGGTTTCATCCTTTATCCAAGTGTAGGCAAAAAAGTTTCACATGAAATAACTTCACGGGTATTTTTTATATAGAGGCTAATGACTTCACATCAATTGTCTTAATATACCATAATGCAAGGCACAGTATAATGTTATGCATTATATATACGTGGCCCTTCCCATAATGCATAGCATTATACATGCTAGGATATATGCCTTGCATTATGGGATACTAAGGCAATTGATGTGAAGTCATTAGCCTCTATATACAAGTAACCCAGTCCTGAAGTTACTTTATGTACAAACTTGCTTTCATTTGAATAAAGGATGAAACCAAGAATATAATTTCTTGGCATCTTTAATTTACTGTAGGTCTGATATCATAAAATGAGTACTGATGAAGTTCAGAGCAGTATATATAGAGAATACAATGATAGTGTTAGCCATAGTTATCACTTGAATTGTTTTCCATATTTATTTAGTCAGTGCTGTTTGCTTGTCGCAGTTATAATTGTGCTCTGAAGATACTGGGTAGGAAAACAGCAAATATTATTCTCATCATCTCATCTTCCTTTTCTCTCTTTTATGTTGCAGTGTCGTGGGTTTATCAATCAACGGACCTCAAACT
Source organism: Typopeltis vanoorti (assembly GCF_054136105.1). NCBI lineage: Eukaryota > Metazoa > Arthropoda > Arachnida > Uropygi > Thelyphonidae > Typopeltis > Typopeltis vanoorti. Next base: position 99,889,370 of record NC_143549.1, on the reverse strand, counting down.
GTTCACAAGATAAGGTGGTCAGCCCTACGCCCCGGTGTATCCTACGTCCGTAGTGTTGAGTTCTCAAGGCCGGTTTACCTGCTTTGTGGGATGAAAAATCCCACAAAGCAGGTAAACAACCAAGCCAAACACCCAAACAACCGGTCTTGGGCAAACATGCCCAAGACCAGTTAACTTGGCTATGGTTGAGGAAGATTCTTCAGCTCCTCACGTCATCATCGGGAATTGAACCTAGGACACTCCTTCCCCAGGCATATGGTTGTGAAGTGCACAGCCACTAGGCTAACCCCCCCCCCCCCCTTGGCTTGTTCAGCTAAGTAGTTTTCAAAATCCAATTTTGTATATAGCTTTCTTCGGAAACTTCTTTTCATAATTGAGCTTCATAGTATAAACAACACCAAAAGACAAAAAAAAAAAACATTTATAACACAATTATAGCAAATATTATTAAGTGTTATAAATGTATTTTTTTTTTTTTTTTGTCTTTTGGTGTTGTTTATACTATGTAGCTCTATTATGAAAAGAAATTTCTAGAGAGAGCTATATACAAGATTGGATTTTGAAAACTAGTTAGTTGAACAAGCCAAGGGAAATCCAAGAAAATTTTTGTAATTTTAGAAAAATTTGGCAAGGATGACAATAAAAAAATAACTTCAGTGAATTCAGATGGTAGGAAAGTTTTGAGATGCTCTCAAAATAGCTGAGTTGTTAAGTGTTCAGTTTAATAAGATATAATTTAAAGGCAGACCTAGCTCTTTGGAAGTTGTTGAGAGGGAATTGCTTGAAAGAACACAGGCAGATGACTTAGAAGAGGAATTAAAGTTGATTCCAACATTCACATGGAACTGGATGGGATCTTAGGTGTGCTGAAGGAATGTGCAAGAGAGTTTGCAGTGCCCCTTACATGATTGTTCAACTCTTGAGTCCCACCACATGCTTGATTCCTAAAAGGTGGGAAGAGAGGAAGATAATTCCATCATACTAATTATTATTATTATTAACATCTGACCTCTTGGAGTCAGAGACCCATCGTGGGAGGTACTCACTATTGCATACAATGCTCATCCAACCGTGCTTTAACTGATTCAATGTGTCTACATTCATAACACACTCAGGTAATGCATTCCACTTACCAACCACTCTCCATGCAAAGAACCTACTCCTCACTCCTCTGCTCACACCCTCCTTATGCAGTTTCCAGCAATGACCTCTTGTTCTACCCCCCCCCTTATTCTATGAAAAATCTCTTCCATGTCAACCTGATAACAATTCCTGACCAGCTTATATGTCTCAATCATACCCCCCTTCCTCCCATTCCCGAGACTCTGCAACTTACATTCTCTCAATCTGTCCTCTACTCCACATTCTAAAGACCACTACCCACCTTTGTGAATCTTCTATGGACTCTTTCCAACATATCCTCATCACCATGAAAATCTGGTGACCAAATCTGTGCACAATAATACATATGAGGCCTAATCAAGGTCTTATATGATGGCATTATAACCTCTCTATTTCTGCATGTCAGGGTCCTTCACATCATTGCCATTATCCGATGTGACATCTTCACAACTTGTGCAATGTGGCACAAGTTGTGAAGATGTATTTCAGGTCCTTGTCCACCATCATTCTTAGATCTCTCATCTCCTTACTTCCTTTAAATTTTCCCCACCAAGTGTATACTTTGCATCATCACGTATGATGATGCAGCTGATACTATTACAAATTATAGACATGTCAGCATCTCTGGTGTGTTCATTAAGATGTCAGTTGGGAAATGCATCCTCATAGAGGCCAGCATGATTTTGTTAAGGGTAGATTTACTTTATTAATCCATTCACTTTCTGGAATATAGTGATAGTAGGATAGTAGGGTTTCTTAAGAAAAATGAGATTGTTATACAAACTAAATAGGGATATTTATGCAAAATAGGGTCTGCATGGTTAGCCTAGCGGCTATGCGCTTCTCCACCATATGCCTGGGGAAGAAGTGTCCTAGGTTTGATTCCCATCGACGACATGTGGAGCAAAAGGATCTTCCTCAGTCATAGAAAAGTTAGCCAGTCCTGGGAGTGGACAGCAGGGTTTTCCCCCTTAGTTTATCTGGGGTTTTTCATCCTGCAAGTAGGCAAATTGGCCCCATGAACACACAGGCTACAGTCATAGGATATAGCACCACAAGGAAGGCAAAGGGAAATCACCTTGCTCATAGTCATTTCCCTAGATGGTGTGCATATATAGCTGCTCCTAAACAGCCAAAAGGCTATAACCTCAACAACAACAACATGCAAAATAGACATGATATGGATAGGGGAGAGTGGCTGACTGACATGTATATGTGCATATGATGTATGAAGATGCTGATTCTAAGAGAAATAAGGTGACCAATATTATATCCCTACTTGGACCATTATTGTTTAACTTGTATATTAATGATACTGGGGATGATCTAAAAAATGATATCGAAGTATTTGCTAATGATTTATTTATTTTGTATGATGATACAACTGCTGTGAGCTCCTTTTATGGGAAGGTATGGCACCATCTCATCCCCCCCCCCCCAATTTTATCCTTAAGTATTCCCGACTGTAATCTGTGCGTGTGCATAGGGCCTGTTTGCCTGTTCTGGGAGATGAAAAACCCAAGTTTCTGGGTGAAATAAACTTCATATGAGACAGGCTAACTCAGCTTTCATTGAAAGAGACAGACTAGATAAAGGTTCCTCATGTCACGGATGGGAAATGAATGCAGGACTTTCTGACCAAAGGGCTTAGTCTATACCGACTGAGCTACGGAGGCTCTTGCTGCTTATTTAGCATCATGATGATGCTAAATAGGGGATAAGGGACATAACTGATACAGAATCTCTACAGACTGACTTGAATAGACTAATTCTGTGAGCAAATATTAATGAGTGTCAGTTTAATGTCTGTAAGCACAAGGTTATGTAATTGAAGATTGAGGATATTGAAAGCAAAATAGTATAAATCCCCATTAATATTATATTAATGGGATATTCCTACAAGTTTAAATGAAGCTAGAAACTTGGATATTATAGTGGACACAGAATTAAAGTTTAGGGCCACATTGCCAAGATGCTAAAGGTATCACATTGGATAACCAAAATATGGAAGGGTATACTAACTTATAAGAATAAGGATGTTATTTTTCTATTAAATTTACAAATCTTTGATAAGACAACATCCGGATGACTGTGCAATAGTTCCAAGTAACCAAGATGACAGCTAGATTATGGAATTGCACTTATGAGAATAGATTGAGGGAATATAGCCTTTAGGGTTTGAGAATAGATGGAAAAGAGGATCTATAATAGAAAATACCATTAATAAGAGGATCACACCATATATATAGACAAGTGATTTTGCAGCTCATGTAGGGTATAACATGGTGTCATCCATGGATGCTGAGGGTGTAGTTAGGAAGCATATGCATAGTTCAGGCTTTTTTATGGCATATGGTAAGTGTCTGGAATAGGTTACCATTTAGATGCTGTGAATGCCTTTTTGACTTATATTCAAAAGGAAGATATGATATCTATGAGTGACTAAAAAAAGGGCTTTCCCTTGATGAGTCCTCGGACTCTCTGGAGGAGTGATGATGATGATGATAATAATTTTGTCATTAAGAAATGTAGTTCATACTGCACAGTTTTCAGCAAATAAAATATATGACACCATTAATATTCTGTTGTTTTTTTTTAAATGGTTTGTTAAGAACAATATTTACATAATTCTTAGTGGTGATGAATTTAAATAGCAAAATGATAGTAAAAAAATAAACAGCTTACATTTAGAAGAGCTTGCAAAGCAGAAATACTTTTATCCCTTAAATAGAACATACAACTTCTAGGATGATGTGCATGCAGTCTTGATACTTCACAACCACCAGATATATCACACATCTGTAAATAGTGCATAAATATTCTAAGAAATTTAATAGAATTTTTATTTATAAGAGATCAATTGCTAAATAAAAATCTAAATCATTGGATTTGGATTTTTATTTAGTAATTAATCTCTTTGGATTTTTACTTAGCAAAAAATCCAAAAATAAAGAATCCAAAACCACTTGCTTAAAACTTGCTAGTGTTTTTCATGTGGAACTTGCATTCTTTTCTCAAGTATTCAGTATAGAGTAGCAATGTCTCTGTTAATCAAATTCATTTGCTTAGAAATGATTTCGAAAATGTTATCTTTCCATCTGTTTCTACCATTCCTTGGTTTTCAGACTAAAAAATGAAAAGAATATCATTTCCTAAGTAGGACTTGAATTTTTTCTAATATTTCAGAATTTATTACTTATACACAGATTTATATGTGATTCTGCAGTGTGTTCTCACTTTCTCTGACAATGCAGATACCATGTCTCAGCCAAACTCATTGACTATTTTTGAATTCATAATGCTCTCAATTAAAACAATCCATTTGTCTGCCACTCTTCAAGCAATAACAACAACAAAAAATCTTTTCAACTTATTCATCTTGCCTCTTTATACAACTGCTGCAACTTTATACCACCTTACTAATCTTATCCTCTTTAAAAAAACTTCTGGGAATAGCCTCTCTCTGTCTTTCTCCCCATCTCCACTATAATCTTTTTTGTAGTCATCCTGCATAAACTCATTACTGATTTACACGTTTCTATCATATAAATTTTTTTCTCTTATCCATTAGATTCTACATATGGCATCTGCAATCTGTTCTCATAGTCAAAAGAACTTATATTTAAAGTGATCACTTTTCTCTGAACTGAAATTTCCTTGTCTCTCCAAAAACCAGATGACCAATATGTGGATAGTAGTCCAAATGTGGTCTTATTAACTTGTATTCATCTTGCCTCTTTATACAACTGCTGCAACTTTATACCACTTTACTATTCATATCCTCTTTATAAAATTTCTAGGAATAGCCTTCACCCCACCATTTTCCACTATAATCTTTTCTGTAGTCATTCTGCATAAATGATGAGTCCTTGGAATCCCTGGAGGTGTCAATTAATAATAATAATAATAATAATAAGCTGCTCACCGACTGATATGAGAGAAATGTGTAAATCGGTGAGGAGTTTATGCAGGATGACTTGAATGTCATACCCCCCCCCCCCCCATAATTCATACAGTATGTCTTCTAAAGTGTAGTTCTTTTTTTGCCAACCCACACCAAATGCTTTATCTCTTTCCACAGCCAGACATCTTTCAGTAGCATAGTGATAATGATGGTATGACATGTATGACATTTGTCTGTCAAATGGAAAGACTCGAGTTTAAATCCCTTCTAGTTTGCAAAGAATCCCTTAACAGCCAACATTCCAAAATTCTTTTCATAGTAGAAAAAAGAATCACATACTTGTTTGCTTTTCTTGACATATGTCAAGAAAAGCAAACAAACAAGAAAAGCAAATGAAGGGTGACTTGGTTGGTGAGGGTAGCTGAAGAGAGGTATGAACAGCAGTTAGCTAATGAAGCCAAAAAGAATCCTAAGGAGTTCTTTCGATATGTAGCCAGCAAAAGAAATAATGACTATTGAAGGATGACATTGAGTGGAGAAAATGGTATAAAGACAGTTGTTGCAGAATGTGTGGTGGAGATACTTAATGAGCAGTTCATAAAGGTCTTTCAATCTTGTGAATGTGACTTCATGAAGAGATTGAGAGCAGTTGATGATGGGGAGGAGAGACTGACTGAAAGTGAGAAAGAGGTGTATGGGGAGTTGAGCAAAGTACATGTTAATAAGGCTGTGGGACTTGATAATATATCACCACATATTCTGAAGGAATGTGCCAGGGAGTTGACACCTGCCTTGACATATTTTTTTAATATGAGTCTTGCATTTGGTCAAGTTCCTAAGGAGTGGAAGGAGGGCAAGATTGTGCCACTTCATAAAGGAGGTCATCGAACTCAAGCATCAAACTATAGGCCTATCTGTGTGTCAGGTGTTGTGGTTAAGTTGTTGGAGAAGCTTGGAGAAGTTGTTGAGAGAACTAGGATCCAGAGTTGTTGACAACAATGGTATTATCTTTGATGGACAGCATGGATTTGCTAAAGGGAGGTCATGTTTTAGTATTCTACTTACTTATTATAATAAAGTGACTGCTTCCATTAGAGGGGAAGAATACACAGTAATATACTTGGATTTCGCAAAGGCTTTTCATAGAGTACTTCATGATAAATTGATAGTCAAACTAGAGCAGATGGGGTTGGATATTAGATTAGTGCATTGGATTGGAGACTGGCTATCTAATAGGTATCAACAAATTGTGTATGGGTGAGCGATATCTAGGAAAAGGAAAGAGTCACTAGTGGAGTGCCTCAGGGGTCTGTTTTATGGCCATTACTGTTTAACTTGTATGTTAATGATATTGGTGAAGATTTGGATGAGGATATACAGTTGTTTGCAGATGATGCAAAGTTGGGACGAACCATGAAGAGTAGTGAAGATGTTGTGGCCTTACAAGAAGACTTGAATAAATTGAGTGATTGGGCATAGAAATGGGGGATGTTAGTTCAATGTTGCAAAATGTAAGGTTTTAAAATTTGGAAAACAAAGATGGGATGCAGAATTTATGCTTGGTGAAGATATATTGTTGGAGGTGAAAGAAATAAGAGATCTGGGGTGATAGTGGATAAGGATCTGAAATTTAGGGGACACATAGCCAAAATTGTGAAGACAACACAAAGGCTTCTGTGAATGATGCGGAGGACACTGATGTGTAGAAGTAGGGAAATTCTTGTTCCCTTGTATAAGGCTTTGTTTAGGCTACACATGGACTATTGTGCCCAGATTTGTTAACTTTTTTTTTTTCAGAAGGATGAAGAGATGTTGGAAAGGGTCCAAAGGCGACTGACTAAGGTAGTTTCTCACCTCTGGAATGTTGAGTATGAGGAAAGATTGAGAAGATGTAATTTGCAGAGTCTGGTGGACAGGAGGAAGAGCGGAGATATGATAGAGACCTACAAGTTGGTAAGGGATCCTATAACATGTTGTTATAGGATCAATGCTAGAGAAGTTCTACAGAAAATAGTGGGAGATCGGGGGGGGAACCAGAGGTCATCCCTGGAAACTGTATAAAGAGAGTGTGAGTAGGGGAGGGAGAGGCAGGTTTTTTTCATGCAGAGTTGTAAATGATTGGAATGCCTTGCCTGAGAGTGTGGTGTCTGCAAGGAGTTTGAATGTGTTCAAGGCACAGTATGATGAGCTGTGTGTGTGTGTGTGTGTGTGTGTGTGTGTGTGTGTGTGTGTGTGTGTGTGTGTGTGTGTGTGTGTGTGTGTGTGTGTGTGTGTGTGTGTGTGTGTGTGTGTGATAAAAGGACCTCCCAGATGAGTCTTTGACTCCAAGAGGTCTTGGGGTAGTAATAATAATAATAATAATAATAATATGTCATTCACCTTTCAGATTGTTCACGATATTTTTCATATGCATATCCTATAACATGCTGGTGTGTATGAAATGATAACCATGACATATGAATAACCGAGCACAGACAAGCCTGCCACAGTTTAATTACCGAGATTGTTGTTAATCACTCTATTCCATGATATTCACCACTAAAATATTAGTTTTAGTCTTGTAACCAGCATGTTATCAGTATATGCAACAGAGATGAATGTTTGGCTGGAGCTCTTTACTTTGCTTGCAACTGAGAGAGCATTGCATGTGAGTTGGATACAAGAGTTTATTTGACTTGGCCAAAAATTATCAGTGTCAGTGGGACTTGGTTGTCAAAGATATTATTATTATTGTATGGGAACGTCCATAGAGTCCAAAGACTCATCGCAGAAATCCCAAACTATCCATACAAAGTATCATGCATAACATTAACAGGCAAAACACTCACAATTGACTCTGGCAACCCATTCCACTCATTCATAACTCTCCAAGCAAAAAATCTCGTCCTGACACCCCTACCAACCACACCTTTATTCAACTTCCAGGGATGATCCCTTGTTCTGGTCCCTCCAGCCAAGTGCTGAAACATTTCCCCCTGCATCAATCCTATAATCGGTGACTATAAACATTTAAGTTGCCTTTAAGCAACTTAAATGTTTATATCATATCACCTCTTTTTCTCCTATCAACCAACGTCTGCAATTGACACCCTTTCTATCCTCATAAGGAACGTTCCACATTCCACATTACCATCTTGGTCGCAAGGCTCTGAATCTTCTCCACCGCTTCCTCATTCCCAAGAAACCAAGGAAACCAGACCTGAGCACAGTAATCCAGATGTGGGCATATCAAGGCCTTATAAAGAATAATAAAAACTTCCTTATCTCTACTTGTTAGTGTGTTCTTCAATAGCCAAGTAATCTTATGAGCTACCTTAGCATGTGTCCTCTAAAATCTCTAGCTTCATCTATTTCGTAGAGTACAGTGCCATCAATGTGATACACAGCTTGTAATCTGTTTATCCCAAAATGCATAACTTTAAATTTCTCCACATTAAACTGATTCCAATTATCTTTTGCCCATACTGACAGCCTATTTAAATTGTCCTGCAAGCTCTCCACATCACTCACCTTGATTAACTATTAATCTACCAAATTTTGCATCATCAGCAAACAACTGAATATTTCCTTTCAGGTTATTACCTATATATTTTATGTACAAATTAAACACCAGTGATCCTGGCACCAAACCTTGTGGTACACCTCTGGTCACCTGCTTTCACCTGGATTCTGCTCCTCCATATAGCACTTTTTTTATATGTGTCCAGTAGCCACCCTCTTATCCACATAACAAGTGTCGTATCCATCCACATTTGTTTAATTTGCATAATAGAGTTCCATGTGGTATTCTGTCAAATGCTGCTGCAAAATCCACCAGAATCATCATATACCCATTTCCTTTATCCAATGAGCTATAAAAAATTAGTAAATTACTAAGGCATGACTGACCCCTTAACAAAGCCATGTTGCCCCTCATAGAAATCATAGTCTTATCCACCCATTCTTGAATTCTCTTTTAAGACCAATTTTTTCCAGTACTTTTACCACTGCTCCTGAAATACTGGTTGGTCTATAATTTGCCACTGCAGTCTTAGAACCTCCCACATGCAAGGGAATTATTTTGTCCCCCCCCTCCCTCTCTGTCTCTCTCTCCACTACCTTGCGCCATAGTTGCGGCTTAAATTAAAGAGCCTAGTCAGAGTTATTGCCAGTTCCCTTGCACATTCTTGCAAAACCTGAGCTGATATCTCATCTTAATACCACAGCTATATTTACATTGAGATTCTGCAATATCTTAAGAAACTCCAATTCATCCACCTCTGTTTCTACATTAGTCTCTGTTATGTATGTCATAGCAGTAACCTCACTTGGGATCATAGAGGAATGGAATGGTAGGAGGAGTAGCAGGAATGCACTGATGATCAAGATGAAGTATTGCGACCAACAGAAGTAGAAGTTAAGGAGGAATAACAGAGCTGAGAAAGATAATTCATTTGAGGCTATCTGAGTGAAGTGGAGGCTAACAGAACAAAATTGCTGGTTTATGCTATAGACTAGATAGTGCACAGAAAAATGTGGATACTATGATCAACACATATTTTAGCACAAATTTATACACATACTAGATTAGCACAATAAGTGCAGGCTGAGAAATTATTATTATTATTATTTTTATTATGGACTTCCACAGAGTCACATGTTTATCATAGGAGGCCTAAGTACATCATACTACACCTTAAACCTATTCAAAAAAGCCACTCATTTCCTTTTGCAACTTCCAGGAAGCCTCTTTTTCTTGTTCCTTCCCCTAGTTCTACTATATGAAATCCTGATATCAGTTCTGTAAATACCTCTCAGTAGTTTAAATGTGTCATTCATATCCACCAAACTTTGTAGTTCATACACTCAGTTTATCCTTATAACTAACATAGTAAAGCCCTGATATCATTTTAGTTTTCTGCCTCTGTACCCACTCCAAAGTTAATTTACTCCCTTCAAATCTTGGTGACCACATCTGAGCACAATAATCCAGATGTTGATTATTGTGCTGATCAGCTTTATACAATGGAATCACTGTTTTTATCTCTATTGGTCAAAGTCTTTAGTATTGCAGCAGTCCTCTAAGTTACCTTCACTGTCTTTGAAATATGCCCCTAAACTTCAAAATTTTTATTGACTCTAATCTGCTATCTTTGTCTCTCTCTCTCTCTCTCTATCTACTGGAAGAATCCTGTTGGAAAATGAAAACTAATTGGAGCTGTTGCCATTAAATCACCAAGCTTTCTTCACTATTAGATTGAAGAAAATCAACTTTTCAAGAAAGGAAATTAAAAAGTTCAGAATAGCTGTGATGACAGACAGCAAATGAACCTGACAGAATAGGAAAGGAAAATTATCAGGTAAAAGAATTCAAAAGAAGGAGCTTCTAAGTTAGAGGAAACTTTCTGACATAGTGCATAGTTGATGAGAGAGTCCATGTCTGCTATCCAGGAGAGAGAGAATGAGCAAAATAACTCATGCTCTGGACAAGAGGAAGAAATCAGCAATTGCCATTGCATAATGGCAATGATGTGGAGGACCTTGGCATGCAGAAATAAAGACATTAAAATGATGTCATTGTATAATGCCTCATATGGATTATTGTGCACAGATTTGGTCACCTGGTTTTCATGGTGATGGATATGTTAGAAAAGGTCCAGAGAAGATTCACAAAGGTGTCAATTGTCTTTGGGATGTGGAATACGAGGACAGATTTTGAGAATGTCAATTGCAAAGCCTCATGAATAGGAAGAGGGGGGGGGACACGATTGAGACATATAAGCTAGTCAGGAGGTTGTTATCAGGTTGACATGGAAGAGATTTTTTCATAAAATGCAAGAGGCCATTCCTGGAATCTGTATAAGGGTGTGAGCAGAGGAGTGAAGAGAAGGTTTTTTTTTTTGCATGGAGAGTGGTTCGTGAGTGAAATATTTACCTGAGTGTGTTGTGCATGTAGTCAGATTGAGTCAATTTAAGGCATGGTTGGATGAGTTCTGTGTGTGATACAGTGTACCATCCACGATGAGTCTCTGACTTCATGGAGGTTAGATGTTAATAATAATAATAATAATAATTAGGTTTAGCCCATTATATTATCTGGTGAATAGTCTGTAAAATAATTATTTTAAAGTGGACCACAAATGATGGAATGTTGGGTTGCACTATGTTTGATATAAAACTGAAAACACGATTCATATTGCATACAGCCAAAAACTGGATCTTTGCTCTGAGTCCCTTCAAGCATACAGTAAGCAGAGTGGCAGTATTTCATCCAGTGATTTATTTATTTCGTATCCAAACACAAGTAGTACAGTAGTATGTAAGTGGTACAATATGATTTACAACAAATTAGGATACATTACAACGAGATTAGCTTAGATTTGGTAGGTGAATTATACAGGGAATAATAACTAAATATGAAAAAAAAGGAACTATACATAACTTACATAACTTATATACAATAAATATGGTCAGATGTTCCTCCAGTATCTTGCACAATCAACTGCTCTCTCTTTCTGTGCAAGATATAAGGTCTTCTTTTGCACAAGGCGATGGAAGAAAGGGACAAGAAAGAAGGTGTTCCATGGACTGGGTTGTCCCACACTCACAATTGTCTGGGCCAGTGAGGTAGCCCCATTTGATGAGGTTTTGTTTGCAGCGTCCTGTCATCCGGAGTCTGTTTAGGCTTTTCCAAGTATTGCAGTCCAAGTGGGCACCACGTGGAAGATATTCGGCTGTTGGAATACCAGTATTATTTTCAGTATATAGTGCAAGCCATTGTTGAAGTCTTGTCTCTGGGAGGTTTTTAGGTAGTTCAACAGTTGTCAGGAAGCTATGTTGGGATCTTAGTCTTTGGAGCACTGCGGTCTGGCCAAACAGTGGGTGGCGTTCATCATTCGTTTGTCTACTTCTTTCATCAGCTGAGAATGCATCATCCAGTGATGAAACTCATCTATTACTTAGTGGTGTCCTGTACCATAAAGACTTGGTCTTTTCACTGATAGATGTTCGGAAGATGTTCAGCTGTTGGAATACCAGTATTATTTTCAGTATATAGTGCAAGCCATTGTTGAAGTCTTGTCTCTGATAGGTTTTTAGGTAGTTCAACAGTTGTCAGGAAGCTATGTTGAGATCTTAGTCTTTGGAGCACTGTGGTCTGGCCAAACAGTGGGTGGTGTTCATCATTCGTTTGTCTACTTCTTTCATCAGCTGAGAATGCATCATCCAGTGATGAAACTCATCTATTACTTAGTGGTGTCCTGTACCATAAAGACTTGGTCTTTTCACTGATAGGTGTAGATGTCAGGTTGTCACACACCTTGATACCTACCTATATTTCATTTCTAGGTAGTTTTCTCTATCCTGATGTTTTAGTGCCTGTTGGCTAGGGAATATATGCAAGGCTACTAATGAACTCAATAAAGTGAGGATGAAGGCAGAAGATCTTGTTTCTGTATACCAACTGCACTCAAGTTGGACTTCTGAGGTTCAGTACTTAATACTGCAACTACATAACTATCTTGGCTATATTTTCAGTGTCCTTTTTGACAAAGTATGTATCTAGTGTCTTGGTTTTAATATGAGGATAGTTTCTTTATTTCAGGTGGGAATGAATGAGCATTAGATGCTTAGACAAATTAGGTTAGCTAATGCAAAGTAGTAATTAATTATGAGAAATTTCAATTATGTCAGTGTAGATTGGAAAAAGGAATTGTCATCTCATAAGGATGACAATTATCCTGGGCAGCATGTGACAGGAGAACACGAGGAAGAGTTTTGGATTTAGTTATATTATCATAGGAAATTATTGCGAATGAGATGTCATCTCAACTCTTGGTCGGAAATTGATCATGTAGTGTTAATCTGGGTGTGGTATGAGCAGGTATGTGAGAGTTTCAAGATGATAGGAATTAATGTCACATTATAAGGCAGATGATTAATAGGATAGAATAATGAAACAAGTTAGATACTACATGTATGGAAGATCTTGAATGAAAAGAAAGTGGCAGTGCTTGGGAGTAAGTTGAGACATATTTGATCACAACAGTGACAGATGTATTTCTACGATGAGGAAGATAAATAGGTTTAGGGTTATATGGGTGATGAAGGGAGAATCAAACATGAACTGCAAATAAGGATACATCATGCCAGATTTATAATCAGGGAGGCAGACAACAATTATTTGAAGAATATAAGATTCAAGAAACGTATGTGACAAGAATAGTAAGGAAGGGGAAATTAGAATATGAGAGGAATCTAGCAGAGAAATCCAAGGAAAGAGAGCACTTTCATTATGTGGACAGTAACAGGAAGAATGATTATGGAAGAATGACTCTGAAAAGGAAAAGGTGGAAAACGTGATCGAGTGACTTGCACAGATAATGGATTTAACCTTGAGCAGTGGAGCAGACTGAGATGGTTTGTCTGATGGCTATGATTTTGTGTGGGTGTGTGTGAATATCAGTTGAAAGCAGGATGTGTGAAGAGAGAAATAGAATTGCTGATAACAGAGATTGAAGGAATGAAGACTGAGTTGAGGAGGGTGAATGAAGATATTAAGATGAGGGAGAGGTTGGCTAATGCAAGAAGAATGATAGTAGGTGTGAGAGAATGGCATCAAAGAACAAGGGAGAGAGAGAGAGAGAGAGAGAGAGAAATAGGAAAGATGGGAAGAGTGGAAATTGCAGGAAGTTTTGAGGGTGTAGAAGCAAAGCAGAGAGGAAGGCAAGAGAATGAGAAAGAGACAGTGGAAGAGAGGAAATTCTAGAAAGTCGAGAGGGTGTGGCAGAAAGGATAAAGAGGTGACAGGGAAGAGGGAGAGAAATAAGAGAGAGAGATTGGAAGATGTAAGGGTTGTGGATGTCAGTGAGAGAAGAATGAATGAATCTGTTTGGAGCATCATGTATGGAGATTTGATAATTTGAGGGATGAAGAGTAGAGTGCCAGAGGAGTGCTTGCCTGGACGATAGAGTGCGTGGCACTGGCAGTGAAGAGGGTTGACAATGTGGAGGAAGCGATAGGAATGGCTGGGATGAATGATCTGAGAGGTAACATTTCATTGTAAGCAAGACAGTGAGCATGTTGCCACAGTATGATAATGCAGAATGTATGATAGCAGGAATGTGAAGGAAAAGAGGTCTGTCTGGAATATGTTGATATATGGAGTATGTTTAAGGATAGAAAAGAGTTATATGCAAGAGATGGATTACATTTGAATGCAGAGAGGGCACATGCATATGGAAAGACTGTTGCTTTTTGGACAAGTGAATATATTGGGCAGGGACACTGGAATTGCACAGGCAGAATGCAGCAGGGATGGCCTCATGTGAGAATAGTGACTTGACTTGAGAAACAAGAGGGGAGAGTACACTATATTACACAGCCAGATGAAGTATGATGGGAGTAATAATGGCTAGAAGAATACTGGCAAGGTACTGGTTTTTCTGTATACAAATGTTAGGAGCATTAGAAATAAAAGGAATGAGTTTGTAGCACCGATTGACTTAGCCCTCCAAAAGTTATCGGTATTAGAGAAACTTAGTTAACTAAGGAGGATGCTCAAACAGGGATAGAAATTGAAGAGTAGTATTTTGACAGGAGAGAGGTTAAATATGGTGGCAGACTGTTGCTCACGATAAGATATGAATATTGCCCTCTTGGTTGAGAATCACTGTGGAGAGAACACTAATGGCTTTGAGAGTATATGGTGTGAGACAGATGTTTATAAGACAAGGTATTTAGCAGATGTTGCTACAGACTAGAGAATATAACTGGTGATGATCAGGAAATGTTTATGAAAATTAATTTGACAAGTGCAAAGTGAGTGATCATTATAGGGAACTTCAACTATAGTGATATAAACTGGGCAAAGGAGACAGCATGCAGCAATAAGGAAACTGAATTTTTTTATTTCTTGAGGGACAACTGTCTTAGGCAGCATGTGGTGGAATGAACACGAGGATCAAGAGTTTTGGATTGGTCATGGCATCAGAGGATCTCATTTAAAAGGGGTGAGTTTATCACAACAGGAATCAAGCAGTTTTTGTGTTGGTAACACAGGGCTCGCAAGGAAGAGAATTCCTAATATATTTAGTGGTCCAGTTAATGATGCCAAACCATACAGAAGATTGGCAGTGCCAAATTTTCCAAAAATTTTGATTTTTGTTTTGTCTGAGTTTGCACACACTAAACTGTTGCAGTATGCCAAAGAAAATGTAAATCTAAATGGAATCCCAAACAATATGTTCCAACAATATCATCAGTATACACGACAGTCTTGCTCTGTTTGGAGCCTATGGGCAGTGGTATTTCTCTCTGCATGAGAGTTGTCAATTTTATTTAAAAAAGGTTCTAGTACTAGAGAGAAAAGAAGGGGCTCAGGGGAAACCTTGCTGAAACTCCCTCTGCATACAGGAATGGGTTCAGAGAGAAATCCATTAATGGCTATAGAGGTAGTTCTATTGTAGATGCTTTTGATTATTTTCCTTGCTCAAGAAGCTACACCCACTTTTTCTACAAAATAGTGCAAGAAGTTGTGCTTTGCACTATCAAATGCTTTTTCCAAATCCACTGACACTCTGTACACTTGAGTGCTGGTAAGCATTTCCTATGTCCAATTTCAGATGATTACACACCACTTTTGTGAATAGGTCAAGAAAATAGGCCTCCAGCTACCACACTATTCAAGTTTCTCCCCCTTTTAGGGGATAAAAATCATGTACCTACTAACAAAGTCAGCAGGTATGTATCCGGTAAAACCTATTAAAAATAAAGACCAGATTAGGCAGGATGAAATTCCAGATAGTGATAAAACTCAACACCTAGTCCGGGGTTTGAGCTTTAGCAAGCCAAAGTAACCTCTTCTAATGTTATTGGTCTACCTTGAAGTGCACATAGGTGTTTAGGCATGTTATGTTCCATGCATCAAAATGTAATGTCATGTCACCCTGATATCATCAGAAGGGTTCTCGAATGATGATGGATAAATTGCTGCAGGATATCTCCTGTGGTCCCATTAACTTCAATTTATTATTATTATTATTTGACACCTCCATGGAGTCCAAGACTCATCGAGGGAGGACACCAACTCTACAACTCTCCATCTCCATCACTCAACTTTATGTTGGAGGTTTAATGGACTTTTTACAGCACTCACAAAGAATTAAAATAGAATTTAATACTTCCTATATTTCGTCCTAGTCACTAGGACATCTACGGGGATTACAAAGACAATTAATGTAACATGCACACAAAAACTTACAATACTAAGCCCAACCACGTGGGTGACAATAAAGTCCTATCTAGGTGGAGCGCCCTCTAAGGGCAGTTGTAGGTGGCCTGGAATGTAAGGTGGGACCTCTGGCGATGACTGTTTCCCAAATCTTCGGAAGCTTAATGCAACCGTATTTGTTAAGATTTGGTTGGTTTTTGAGAGCTGCTGCTGCTTCTAAGAAAAGTCTCTCTTTCTTGAATTTGCTGTGGTGGAGCATGGTGGTTTTTTTCCATGATACTCTGTGGGTGGTGTCCAAAACATGGTCAGCCAAGCCTGAATGGCCATAGTTGTGTTTAACGATGTACGACTTGTGTTCCTCTAGGCGGATGGATGCTGATCTGCCTGTCTGTCCAAAGTACGCAAGCTTACAGGAACAGGGTACTTTGTAAACTCCAGGCAGAGAGAGAGGAGGGAGCTGATCTTTCGTAGAACGGATAAGGGTAGCCAGTTTGCGGTAGGGCTTATATGCTGTGTGTAGGTTATACTTTTTTAGTATCTTAGCTATTTTTTCCGAAGTGCCACGGATGTAGGGTATGGTGATGGCATTTTTAAATTCTTGTTGATGAGAGGGACGGGGAATGGGGGAGGAATTGATTATTTTTTTGATACTGTGTTCGCTGTAGCCATTGGAGAGGAAAGTTCTGTGTATGTGGTTAAGCTCAGTTGTGAGGGCGGTTCCACTGGAACAAAGATTGTGGGCTCTCTTGGTAAGGGTTTTAATGATGCCATATTGTTGTGAGGGGTGGTGGTGGGAGAGTTTGTGAATGTATCTGCCTGTGTGTGTGGGTTTTCTGTATACAGTGAAGGCAAGTGTATCATTAGGCAGGCGCGTGACTAAGGTGTCTAGGAAGGGTAAACAATTGTTCTTTTCCTTTTCCATAGTAAACTGGATTCTTGGATGTAGGCTATTGAGATGACCAAGGAAGGAATCTAACGTGTCTGGGCCATGAGGCCAAATAGAGAACACATCATCTACATGAATCTAACTGAATCATTCTTGGATGTAGGCTCATCCTACATAGGATGTAGGATCATCTACATGAATCATTCTTGGATGTAGGCTATTGAGATGACCAAGGAAGGAATCTAACGTGTCTGGGCCATGAGGCCCAGACACGTTAGATTCCTTCCTTGGTCATCTCAATAGCCTACATCCAAGAATCCAGTTTACTATGGAAAAGGAAAAGAACAATTGTTTACCCTTCCTAGACACCTTAGTCACGCGCCTGCCTAATGATACACTTGCCTTCACTGTATACAGAAAACCCACACACACAGGCAGATACATTCACAAACTCTCCCACCACCACCCCTCACAACAATATGGCATCATTAAAACCCTTACCAAGAGAGCCCACAATCTTTGTTCCAGTGGAACCGCCCTCACAACTGAGCTTAACCACATACACAGAACTTTCCTCTCCAATGGCTACAGCGAACACAGTATCAAAAAAATAATCAATTCCTCCCCATTCCCCGTCCCTCTCATCAACAAGAATTTAAAAATGCCATCACCATACCCTACATCCGTGGCACTTCGGAAAAAATAGCTAAGATACTAAAAAAGTATAACCTACACACAGCATATAAGCCCTACCGCAAACTGGCTACCCTTATCCGTTCTACGAAAGATCAGCTCCCTCCTCTCTCTCTGCCTGGAGTTTACAAAGTACCCTGTTCCTGTAAGCTTGCGTACTTTGGACAGACAGGCAGATCAGCATCCATCCGCCTAGAGGAACACAAGTCGTACATCGTTAAACACAACTATGGCCATTCAGGCTTGGCTGACCATGTTTTGGACACCACCCACAGAGTATCATGGAAAAAAACCACCATGCTCCACCACAGCAAATTCAAGAAAGAGAGACTTTTCTTAGAAGCAGCAGCAGCTCTCAAAAACCAACCAAATCTTAACAAATACGGTTGCATTAAGCTTCCGAAGATTTGGGAAACAGTCATCGCCAGAGGTCCCACCTTACATTCCAGGCCACCTACAACTGCCCTTAGAGGGCGCTCCACCTAGATAGGACTTTATTGTCACCCACGTGGTTGGGCTTAGTATTGTAAGTTTTTGTGTGCATGTTACATTAATTGTCTTTGTAATCCCCGTAGATGTCCTAGTGACTAGGACGAAATATAGGAAGTATTAAATTCTATTTTAATTCTTTGTGAGTGCTGTAAAAAGTCCATTAAACCTCCAACATAATGTCCTCACAGCACTTAAGCCTCTACACAAGAATTCCATCACTCAACCTCATCCACCAAATGCATCATCTACCCCAACGGCATCTACTGTACACCATCACTAGTATTTTCACAGGCATTTACACAAACATCCATGCCTATGGCGAGATTTTAACCTGCAGCTTTTTGACTGGAGAGCGGATACGATAACCACTTGGCTAACCAGGCCGGAATTTGCTGAATTGTTTGCTCGTCATATGCTGCTATGTGCTGCTGATTGTAAAACATGGCCGAGAGTGCTTGCTCATAATGGAGGAACAATATAACGCTGAAATCAAGCTTGTCAACTTTTTTCATTGATATAACTCTAGCTCAATTTCCACATCTTTAATTAGGGAATCACTGGGAATACCATTTCTCTGGTTCACATGGTATCACTAACCCTAATTCTCAATACAGATGTCTCAGCCTTTATAGATAAGCCCTTTCTCTTGAGCAATTCTGAAAGAGCTGTTTTACCTAATTTTCAAAGGTGGCCCATGCATACCAGCAGTAGTGCATTCAGGATTTAATCTTGGGGGGGGGGGCGGCCGAGTTGAGTAGACGATTTGAGAATACACACTATGCATGGTACATGACCTATGATTGAGCATCTGCAATGATCGCTTATTCATAAGTAGTATAGAAATAGAAGACAAGACACAACATAAATAAAAAAATTAATTTTAATTAGGAAAAGATTTTTGGAAAATTTTCTAGTGTTTTTTCCTTTTTCTTTGGGGGGAAGGCCCCCCCCCCCCTTCTGGGTGCGCCACTGCATCCCAGTCCCAGTGAGTGCTCTTTCATTTGTCGCATAGCAGTTGTAAATCCTCGTTATACATTTCTTGGAAATTTGGAGGAAGTTTCCAAGGTTCTTTGGATGTGTCAATAATCTTGGGCAGTTCAATAGTTAACAGAACCATTTTATGGTCTAATAGTAAGGCATACAGCAGTAGGCCTTACTGTAACAACTTGTAGCTCTAAGTTGCTGGAAATGTAAACATGGTCAAGTCTCGTTGAGACCTCCTCATGACCATGGGGTACTGACTCTGCCTGGACTATGCTCCCTCCAGATGTCAGTGAGATCACAGCAGAGTTACAGTTCCCTAGAGCTACCGGTACCAGAATTGTTGTTACCGCCCACATTGAAAAATCTGCCTAGAATAGGCGGGCAAACAAGGATCCCCCACACACACACGCCTCTCCTTGTGCAGTACTCTCTCTGAAACACCAGAAGCTTTAACTTCTGGTAAAGTTTTCAGTGTCCCAGAACTGATAAAAATGCATCTGCTGCAGAAGTAGTACATGAACCTGATGAAGTAAAAATAGTTTCCAAACAGTGTGTTGTGCAGAGATAGATCACAAATTGTTGATATTCAGAGTGGCAACATGAAAAGGAGAACTGTTAGTCATGTTAAAATTTTTTAGTATAGTAACCCCTCCCCATCCCCCTTTTACTATTTCAATTAATGTCTCATGTAAGTGGGTGGGTTATGTCCTCTTCATGAAGACCCATGTTTGAAGTTGAGATAGAGTTCTTAAATGAGACTGATGAAACAGTTAGAATATCAGTTACAAAGAGAGTGGACCATTCCATGTTGACACAGTAGTCGATCGAACCTTCCTTGTTGAATATTTAAAATACTTGTTTGCTGAACCTGTAGATTGTGGTGAGGAGCCTTTCCTTTGCACCAGATATTCCCTGGAAGGAGCAGATTATAATTGCTTCCCCCCCCCCCCCCCAATTGTACTCAGAACTGAAGTGGTGTTTCTTTCTTTTGCTGTATTAGAGGTTGACGGGTTTTGTAAATTATCACACTTTGGCAGACTATGTAACTGTCATGGGGGAGAGACAGCTCTTCCTTGCAGGTAGATTCTGTCTTGGCTGGTTGTTGTTTTGATTTTATATTTTCTGTTTCTCCTTGATTTCTTTGCCATTTAGCTGTTACCATTGTTACTTTCATTTCCTCTACTGTCTCCCCCCTTCCCCCCTATTAGGCAGATGATGCTGATGGTGTTGTTGGTTCTTCAACTACTGTGTCAGTTTTTCTGGAGGAAGTCTCAGATTTTATTTTACAGTTTTGCTTTTAATTCATGGTTTTAACAAATTACAACTTTATAAATTCTGCCTGTTTCACCTCCTCAGAATCAGCTGTTGTTGGTAACGATAGAAATTCAGGCGATCCATTTTTGCATTCTGACATGTCCCTGCTATCTGAATTAACTGATGGGGGAATTGAGAGTACTTCAACAGCAACCCCCCCCCCCCAGTCATTCTGCCGCTGTTCAATATGAACACATGTTGATCTTGTGGTCTTATTGCTGGCATTTTCTGCAAGAGCTATTGCAGTGGTCTAGTGCATGTGTCCGAATTTGTTGCAATTACGACATTTGGCTCATATGCATTCCACTCCCAGATGGTCATGGGAGCCACACCTAAAGCACTGCCTCCCAACACCTGGGTAACTAGGTTTCCAGGTTTCCACTCTGGTTTATCATTGTCAGTAACTTTCTTGATGACTTTGAGAAGATATTATGAATGATGTAGTCACTATTCTCAATGTACTCTAAAGCAGTGCTTCCCAAACTTCTGGATGTCAAGGCCCCCCTTTGGAAAAAGTTAAATATTTCACGGCTCCCCTCGAAAAAAACCCCCTAATATAGACATATATTATTATAATATTTATTGTATTTATATTCAATACAAAACATCACAGCAAATATTGCAAAAATCAAATGCAAATATTACATTTTTTGCATCTTACATTACACATTTGACATGGCACGTTATCTCATATTTTTATATAGACAGATATATGGAATGTAACGTAAAACAATTAGTAATAAAGAAAGAATTAAAAACATAAAAGAAGTTTAATAACAATTTAATGTGCTGGATGTGTTTCAATACTGCTACATCAATATCAGGTGAAATATTTGAAACTGCAATTCTTAGATTTCTGCTTTGAAATGAAACTTATATGAATAAGCATATATTTACTAATATTCATTAAGCGCCGAAATACACAGGAAGCAAAATCTGTGAACCCACACCAATGTGTGATTTTTTTCCATTAAAATATAAAAAATAACAAAAAAGAAATAATAAAAATTAAATACGTTTCTTTTAAGATTAAAAAAATCTACTTAGTCTTAAAACATTTTCAATTTATTTTCATTATTTCATGGCCCCTCAACAAAACCTACGGCCCCCAAGGGGACCGCAGGTCACAGTTTGGGAAGCGTTGCTCTAAAGGAATCTGTCTACTTTGATTGTTCTAAGCAGGCTTCCAATCATGACTGGAGTTACTTTGGCCCCAGCAAAATTAAAACATTGCAGCAATTTGTCTCTCAAGCCATTCCTAGAACCCGCTGCCTTGCACAAATCTAGGCATATTACTCTTTTTTTTATTTTCAGGTCTATTTCAAAGCCTAAACATTCTTACCCTAGGCAAGAGCAAAGCCATAACTAATTTAAAACTGTTATAAGAGAGTAAAAAAAGAGGAAGAAAGCAAGTGTAGTAGTTAAATCCATTACAGTGTATCCTGTAGGAACAAGTCCTACCAGCAAATAATCTTGTAGACCCAAAAGTCTACCAGCAAAATACTGTAGGTCAGAAGACTCCAGCAAAAAATCCTGTTCACTCAAAAGTCTACTAGCAAAAATAATCCTGTAAACACAAACGCTTACTAGCAAAAGAATCAGCATACAAGAGAAACTAGATACGACCTTACCTCACCAAGACACATTTTTACCTCTGGAAGACAAGACATACAGCTAGCAACCTCTGAACACATATTTAATCCAGCATTAATAAATGTCCTTCACAGAAGCCAGACCCAGAATGGATACAAGGTTACCATTAACCATTAACGCTACTGTCAGGATGGGTGAAGCACAAGTGCTTCTCATATTCCCCTTTGTCTGTAATGAGAGTTATTTGAGAAAGGGAGTTTTGTGAGCAATTAAGCTTGCCGTCTGGGGGCAGTTGTATTAGGTATGATGACAACAACAACGTTACTGGCTTGCTGGGTGAAGCATAAATGCTTTTGTTTTCCCCTTTGTCTGTGTCAAGAAGCTTGATTGGGGGGGGGGGTTGTGAGCCTTATGCTCGCACATTGTGAACTATGGGATTAGCTCTGTTCTGCTGAGAGCAGGATTGCCTTGGGTCTTTTATGTTTGTGATAGTCGTGTTCACTATCAGACAAGCTTCCAGTTCACTATAACTGGAAGCTTGTCTGATTAGTGGGTTGGGATAAGAGTGTGCCTTGCTGAACAACTTTTCCGCATGGTTGTGAAGGAGGGAATGGATGTTTGGAGTTCCGGTTTCTGTGAATCCGCGTGTTTCTGACAAACCATGGGATGTCCAGGATCATCCCGCAGGCACTTGTTTTGTATCCTCTGTAGTTTCAGGATGTTGGATGTGTGACTCCATGATGGGGATGCATATGTGATTACTGGTTGTATTACCATCTGATATAGTAGCAGCTTGTTGCGTGTATCTAATTTGCTGTTGATCAGGGGGTGCAGTTGGGCTATGGCTTTGGATGTCTTTGCGCCTATGAGCTTGATGTGGCTGTTGAAATTTAGTTTTTTGTCTAGCTGTACTCCAAGGTATCTTTTTTCCGAGGAGTTGAATGTCATCTTGGATAAAGGCTTTGCGTCTGGTGAATAGCATAGCTGAGCTTTTGTGGGGGTTTATTGTATCCTCCAGTCCGAGAACCATTTCTCTAGCTTTGTGATGGTGTCCTGGAGACGACTGATCGCCAGGTGTGGGCAGAGAGATCTTGTCATTATGGCTGTGTCATCTGTGTATAGGGCTGTGATGGTAGTCCTCGAGTGGATACAAAGTTGAAATAATGTAGAATTCATATATTTTCCATATATATAAGTAGTCAAAAGGTGTCACATGTTATTACTAAAATACTCTAAACTGGATATAAATGTTGAAAGATTTTTCACTTGGTTATATTATAAATTAAAGATGCCAAGAAATTCTATTCTTGGTTTCATTCTTTATCTAATCTCTAATCCAGAGTATTTTAGTAATAAGATGCCATACCTTTTGATTACTTGCATATGGGGAATATATGACTTCTGCATTATTATTATTATTATTATTATTCCTGATACCTCCAAGGAGTCCGAAGACTCATCGCGGGAGGACATCTTCAACTGTCTCTACACCTTACCTCTACTACCAATCAACGCCATCTACCGCCCACCTCCAACACCACCACAACTAGTAATTTTTGTCTGTAAATTTCGTGTGTTCTGAAGGGCCGATTTGTATGTATGCGGGATGAAAAACCCGAGTTTCCAGGAGAAAAAATCCTGCTACCTCCGTATGAGATCGGCTAACTCACCATCGATTGAAATCGACCAGATAAAGATTCCTCCCGGCGCGACGAGAATCGAACTTAGGCCTATTCCAATCAAAGGGCGCAATGTACCGTCGTTCTTCCAATTGCGCTATGGAAGTGCTTATTTCAACTTTGGTATCTCTTCTGGATCTGACTCCCACTGATGAGACTTCAGTAAAGGTCAAAACAGGTCTGGGTAGTGGCCCTTACCATGACGCATAGCATTATACACACCTCCTCCATAGCGCAATTGGAAGAACAGTGGAAGATTGTGCCCTTTGACTGGAAAAGACCTGGGTTCGATTCTCATTGTGATGACGGGAATCCTTATATGGGCTTTCTCAGTTGAAGGTGAGTTAGCCAATCTCATACAGAGGTAGCAGAATTTTTTCTCTCAGAAACTCAGGTTTTTTCATCTTGCTTTCAGACAAATCATCCTTCAGAACACATGCAATTTACAGACAAAAACTTCTGTTGTTGGTGAGGGGCAGTAGGTGGCATTGATGACACTACTACCATCGTAGTAGGAGAATTAAGTAGTAGTGGAGAGGTGAGATGTATTTAGTGAATAGAGTACAGTACCCTCCCATGATGAGTACTTGGGCTCCTTGGAGGTGTCACGTAATAATAATAATAATAATAATAATGATAATGATACATTAAGTCACATAACCATAAGGATATCTGCCTTGCAATTATGAGATACTAAGGCAATTCATGTGAAGTCGTCAGCTTCTATATACAAGTAGCCCAGTCATGAAGTTACTTCATGCACAAACTTTGATTGCTTACTTGGATAAAGAAGGATACCAAAAATATAATTTTTTGGCATCTTTAATTTTTAGTTGCATGAGGAATATAGGGCTCAGACTAGGAAAAGGACTAGTATTGTAAGGAGAGAGAAAAGTAGACTATATGAGAGACTGGTATTGCAATCCAAGGAGAATCCCAAGTAATTTTTTCACAATGTTTTGAGTAGGAGGACAAATGACAGTGGACAGATTACATCACTGGATGGAGATGGGAATAGAGTGATCAAAGCAGACGATATAGTTGAACTATTTAATGATCACTTTATTTGATATTAGATTCCATCCTGACACTACAGGCTTTGTTACTAGAAGGATAATGACTGGTAAAGTGTTAGAAGTGAATGAAGAAGGATGTATTCTGCATAGTGAGTATGCTAAACGTCAATAAGGCAGGGGGACTAGATGGAATTTCATCACATGTTTTAAGGGAATGTGCTATAGAACTGACTGTGCAATTAAATTGTCTGTTTAATAAAAGTCTTGCAATGGTACAGGTTCCTGGAGAGTGTAAGGATGGTAAGACAGTACCATTGCATAATTAGTAATATGTAGCCAGCAAAAGAAAGAATGATTATGGAAGGATGACATTGATAGGAGAAAATGGTATAAAGACAGCTGTTGCAGAATGTGTGTGGTGGAGATACTTAATGAGCAATTCATAAAGGTCTTTCAATCTGTGTATATGAATATGACTTCATGTAACTTGTGAATGTGACTTCATGGAGAGATTGAGAGCAGTAGATGATGGGTAGGAGAGACTGACTGTAAGTGAGCAAGAGGTGTATGGAGAGTTGAGTAAACTAGATGTTAATAACGCTGTGGGACTTGATAATATATCACCACGTATTCTGAAGGAATGTGCCAGGGAGTTGACACATGTCTTGACATATTTTTTTAATACAAGTCTTGCATTTGGTCAAGTCCCTAAGGAGTGAAAGGAGGGCAAGATTGTACCGCTTCATAAAGAAAGAGAGCGAACTCAAGCATCAAGTTATAGGCCTATCTGTGTGTCAGGTGTTGTGGTTAAGTTGTTGGAGAAGCTTGTGAGAACTAGGATCCAGAATTGGGTTGAAAATAATGATATTATCTTTGATGGACAGCATGGATTTGCTAAAGGGAGGTCATGTTTTAGTAATCTACTTACTTATTACAATAAAGTGACTGCTTCCTTGGACAGAGGAGAAGGATACACAGTAATATTTTGGATTTTGCAAAGGCTTTTGATAGAGTACCTCATGATAAATTGATAGTCAAACTAGAGCAGATGGGGTTGGATATTAGATTAGTGCATTGGATTGGAGACTGGCTATCTGATAGGTATCAACAAGTTGTGTATGGGAGGGAGTGATATCCAGGAAAAGGAGAGTCACTAGTGGTGTGCCTCAGGGGTCTGTTTTGGAGCCATTACTGTTTACCTTTTATATTAACAATATAAGTGAAGATTTGGATGGAGATATTCAGTTGTTTGCAGATGATGCAAATTTGGGATGAACCATAAAGAATAGTGAAGATGTTGTGCCCTTACAAGAAGACTTGAATAAATTGAGTGATTGGGCACGGAAATGGGGATGTGAGTTTAATGTTGCAAAATGTAAGGTTTTAAAATTTGGAAAACAAAGATGGGATGCAGAATTTATGCTTGGTGAGGATATATATTGTTGGAGACAGAAGAAATAAGAGATCTGGGGATGATAATGGATAAATATCTGAAATTTAGGGGACACATAGCCAAAATTGTGAAGACAACACAAAGGCTTCTGGGAATGATGCGGAGGACACTGATGTGTAGAAGTACAGCGATTCTTGCTTTGATTACGCCACACATGGACTATTGTGCCCAGATTTGGTCACCTGGTTTTTCAGAAGGATGAAGAGATGTTGGAAAGGGTCCAAAGGCGACTGACTTAGGTGGTTTCTGACCTCTGGAATGTCGAGTATGAGGAAAGACTGAGAAGATGTAATTTGCAGAGTCTGGTGGACAGAGACTTGTAGAGAGCTACAAGTTGGTAAGGGGTGTTATAGGATCAATGCTGGAGAAGTTCTACAGAAAATAGTGGGAGATCAGGGAAGAACCAGAGGTCATCCCTGGAAACTGTATTAAGAGGGTGTGAGTAGGGGAGTGAGAGGCAGGTTTTTCATGCAGAGTTGTAAATGATTGGAATGCCTTGCCTGAGAGTGTGGTGTCTGCAAGGAGTTTGAATGTGTTCAAGGCACAGTATGATGAGCTGTGTGTGTGTGATAAAAGGACCTCCCAGATGAGTCTTTGACTCCATGAGGTCTTGTGGTAATAATAATAATAATAATAATAATAATAATAAGGATGATGGTAGAACAAAAATATCAAACTATAGTCCTGTTTGTATTTCTTCTGTAGTGTTAAGATTTTAGAGAAATGGGTAAGAAACTCATATACAGAATTGAGCAGATGAGGGTAATATTATTTATGCAGGCCAGCTGGATTTGTTAAAGGGTGCTCTTGTTTTAATAATCTGGTACTCTTTTGCAATAGAGTAACAAGAGCAATGGATTAGAATAATGGATACACTGCCTTTTTTTTTGGATTTTTCAAAGGCATTTGGGAGGGGGTGCCACATAACAAGTTGATGTTTAAGTTGCAACATATGGGTCTGGAAGGTTATTAGATTGGATTGCTAATTGGCTCTCTGGCAGATATCAGAGAGTTTTATATTGGAGAACAGTATCAGGGAGTAGAAAGGTTATAAGTGGAGTTCCACAGGGTTTGGTACTAGGATCATTGCTGTTCAGTCTTTGTCAATGATATTGTCACAGGACTACAGGGAGATGTTCAGTTGTTTGCAGGTGATGTGTAGCTTGGGAGAGTTATTAGTAATAGTGCTGATGTTTTGCCCCTTCAAGTGGATTTGAACATACTTCTTCTTTCAGGCTTGAAGTTTAGAAAGGATGGAAAACACTTAACAATGTTTCTATTTAAGTCTAATCAATTCTGCAAGTACAAATTCTTTCTACCATCAAAAACACTCATACATCAATGTATGGCACAACCATTTCTTCTACAAGGTCTGTGCAATGAATTGTTAGCAACCACAGCTCTCTGTCTTGGGTCATTTATAAAAAGGACTCTTGGAAAAGAGCTTGGAAAATGAAAGCAAAAATGTATAAGTGTGTGTATGTGGGGGGGTGTAAAATGCAGAGAGAGAGAGAGAGAGTAGGAAAAATATTTCAGATTGTTTGTATGTTCATACATCCAAAATCATTTAAGGTTAGAAGTCATTTTGGATGCCTATAATGAATGTTGGATCTATTTTAGTTACATATATTGTTTGGTTTTTCTATTTTGCAGGAATAAAATCCTGTGTTTAAGAAAGAGAAGATTGGTCACCACTGTATGAAACCATTTAACACCTTCAGTTGAAAGGTTCTCAGGAGAAGAAATATAAAGAAAACACTTAATTGATGACTAAAGATTATACTGTCTTAGAATTCCAAAGATGGATGGTAATAACAATAATAATCATAACTATACAGATTAAATAACTTCATTTTTAAAAGAAAATTGTGATATACTAGAAATTACTTACAGGACCCCTTCTGTAAAGTTTACTACAAAAACTGCAAAAATCTTCATTGCAGCTAATGCAGTGGAAAAAAAGGCTACTTCCTTTGGCCAGAGAATAGTGAATGTTGCAGGATGGGCATTCTAAAATTTAAACAATATTCTATATGTCAAAAGGTATGAAACAAACTTTTAAATAATTTCATTAATATATATTAAAAAATAAACTACAATCCACTTATAAAGCATACTGTTATATCTGTGTAGAAAAAACTGTTTTCTTTTTTTTTTATCTTGTTAAAAAAAGAAAATTTGTCTTAATGTACAACAAGATTTTATTCAAAAGGGAGGATTTATGCCAAAGTATAGATCAAATTAACAGATGAATTAAGAAAATAAAAATCATTGGGGTACAATTAATCACTGGAATGTGAATTGAAAGTTCAGGTGCCATGATTAGAGATGTAATTTTTTTGGTACTGACAGTTTAGTAACCTTGTTATTGCATGACAAAAGCAGGAAAATGCCAAGGCAAACTGGTTTTAGTTACAAAGGATATGTTCAACTGCATGGCAGGGAAGGGAACTATGAGGAAAGAAATTTTGAAAAAAAAAAAAAAGCAGGGGAAAGAAATGAGCAATGCCTGGAATGGTCAAAAAAGTGTTTGGAGGAAACACTGTCTGACTGAACTTCGGGAATTAGGAGAATAAATCAAGTTGGAGTTAAATAGATGAATAAGTCAAACAGAAAAGGATGTGGAATGACTTTTGTAGGAATGGGAACAGATCTAAATGGTTAGTATAACAAACCTCAGATGAGAATTAATTGAATCACAAAGCTAAAAGAAATTCCATTAAGCTATATCACTACATAACAAGTAAAAGAAAGAATGAATGTGAAATATTTTAGTGAATGTATATTACATTCAGTAATGTTGAAGAAGTATATAAACTCAATATTGAGTGGAGAGATTATCTACACATACTGGCCACTGAATTAGAAACCTTTATGCAGATGCACGTAAATGTCGCTTTGCAGTGTATGTGCAAAATACTCAGTCATGTATGTCACCACATGTTCTAGGCAACTATTGAAGAATGCTTCTGGTCAGTAATCATTAATAGTATTGATCACAATGGGATAAAGAAAGGATATTTCAGAGTTTGATAAAGGGCTTATTGTGAGTTCCTATCTGGATGGAGCCATGATTTTGAAAACAGTAGAACAGACTGGCTTCTCAAAAGGTGAGATATCCTGCATGTGTAATCAGTGGAAAAATAACCTGCATTGCTTCTCTAAGAGGTGTAACTGTGGTCCTATGACAGCCTTTCAGGAACAAGATCGCCATTGCCTGAGAAAGCTTGTTCAAACAGAACTTCCTGTATGCAGCAATTGACAGAAGCATTTAATAAAGGCTATTCCTGACCCATATCTCATCGAACTATGCGCACAGGGAATTAAAGAGGATCTGTACTGGCAGTCACATGCCTATATGGAAACTACTAATTTCTGCAAAGTTTGTAATTCAGTGGTCAGTATGTCACATGTCACTATTAAAGAACAATTGATGTTTCATTTTGTTTTGCTCCCATAAGTGTATATGTGGTATTCGTCACTTTCAGAACTTTCCTTCTCTTAATATATATGTTATTATTCATTAACTTAAGGAATTAACAACGTACACTAGAATATAAATTAAATTAAACTTTAATATATATTTCCAATATTTCAGCAATGTCACATTTCTATCTTCACAGGAACTTACGATAAAGACACGTGCACGCAGTATTTACTGTGTGTAAAGACACTACACACAGTAAATGAGGACAAAGCGAGGAAGCTATTGTTTCTCCTAAAAGTCCTGATGGTGTCCCCTAGCAGGCTATGTAGCCGTTGGGCTGAAGATCTTCTGATGTAAGTATGATGATATCAGAGCAAAGAAAAGTCTACAAACAAATAGAGGGGACAGCCATGGGTTCACCACTCTCCCCTCCCTTGGCCAACTTCTTTATGAAGACTTTTGAAGAGAAAGCTTTAAACTCTGCCACACAAAAACCAACAATATGGCTTCACTACATTGATGATGTGTTTGCTATTTGGCCATATAGCTCTTATACACTCATCTCTTTCTTAACACACTTAAACAACCAACACCCCAGAATCAAGTTCACCCTGGAAAAAGAGGAAAACAACAGCATCCCTTTCCTAGACACACTAGTCACCCACCAACCTGATGGAACCTTGGTTTTCTCAGTTTATAGAAACCCACCCATACAGGCAGATACATCCACCAACAATCCCACCACCTCGTCACAACAATATGGAGTTATTAAGACACTATACAACAGGACTAAACTATGCATGAGACTGCCCCAAATTTGGGAGACCTTCAGCCCAATATTCTATATTGGGCTGATGGCCAAGAATACCTACATAGCCCACTAGGGGGACACCATCAGGATTTTAAGGAGAAACAATAGCTTACTCACTTTGTCCTAATACACTTTACTGTGTGTAGTGCCTGTGTGCACGTCTTTATCGTAAGTTCCTGTAAAGATGGCAATATGATGTTGCCGAAATATTGGAAATATATATTAAAGTTTAATTTAATTTATATTCTGTTATATAAATTTCTGTTGGCATTTCTGTTATATCTTCTGGAAATGACTTCATATGCAAGACAATTCTTGCATTTTAATGCAAATCAGTGCTAGACCAGTATTAATGCAAGCTGCCCAGAAAGATGTTGTCCTTTATCCTTTAATTATTTGTATGGCTATAAGGTATTGAACTTTGTTTAATTTTCCTTGGTTTATCTCAGATTTAGTGCATTTTTCAAACTGGGTGCCGCATACTGTCTATTGTTGTTTTGTTTTCAGTGCTCACTGGCCTAATCCCCAGTGCATTCTTGCTGACTTAGAAGGGTTTTTTTTTGGCAATATATGAGATGTGTTTGTTGAAGTTAAATTTGTCGTCTATTATTACATCTAGGTATTTTAGCTCACTGGCTACCTTTAGAACTTTCCATTATAGGTTATTTTGATTTTTTACGTAAGATGTGGAGCACTTTAGACTTGGGGCTATTGAAGGTAATTTCTTCTCATGCACCCACTAAAATTTTTAAGAGTTTTTCATTGGCCGTTACCTCTAACTGTAAGGCATTGTGTCACCAAATCATTATCATTACATTATTGGTGAAAGCGATTACTTTTGTTTCAGTAGTGAAAGGAAGTCCTAATAACGAGTCATACTGAATTTTCCAGAAACCTGGTCCAGAGAAGGAACATTGCGGGCCTTGTTTGACTATGGTACAGTTATGATTTTCAATTTCACAGTTGCTCTTCTATCTGTAAAATAATTTTTTGTAAGGCAGAATATGTTTTTTTGAACAGTTGTAATCTCTTAATTGAGTAATTATGGCTGGCCACCATGCCACATCGAAGGCTCCTTATACATCGAATACGAGCAGTAGAAGTTTTGTTTTGCTGTAGCAGTCTTTGTGAACATTTAACCTCTATCACTGTGTCTACAGTGCTTGATTGAGATCTAAATGAGTATTGATTATGACTTAATAGTAATAGGTCTCTTGAACAGACAAAGTACATTATTTTGGTTTATCAGAAGTTTTTCTAGTATCTTACCAGCAGCATTTATTAGAGTAATTAGCCTGTATTTGCTAATTTCATTGATGTTTCTTTTATTATTATTCCTGATACCTCCAAGGAGTCCGAAGACTCATCGCGGGAGGACATCTTCAACTGTCTCTACACCTTACCTCTACTACGAATCAACGCCATCTACCGCCCACCTCCAACACCACCACAACTAGTAATTTTTGTCTGTAAATTGCGTGTGTTCTGAAGGGCCGATTTGTATGTATGCGGGATGAAAAACCCGAGTTTCCGGAAGAAAAAACCCTGCTACCTCCGTATGAGATCGGCTAACTCACCATCGATTGAAATCGACCAGATAAAGATTCCTCCCGTAGCGACGAGAATCGAACTTAGGCCTATTCCAATCGAAGGGCGCAATGTACCGTCGTTCTTCCAATTGCACTACGGCGGCGCTACCTTTTTCCTGGTTTGATTATGGGTATAATTTTAGATCACTTCCATAAAAAAAGGAAATTGCCCTTTCTTGAGGAATTCAAGTTCTTCTCTCAATTATTCTCTCCTTTCCAGTTTTTTTTTTCTTGGATCCATTGATCTTAATATTGATTCATTAGACCTAAATTCATCATTGTTAGGAGTATCTATGCCTGAAGCCATTCTTTCTCTATATTTTTTATGGATTTCTTCATCTGTTAACGATCTCTGATGATGTTAACGTTATCATCAGAAATCAGCTTGTTCATTATAATAGCTGCTGTTTATACTACGTTTCTATGTAAGAGCCATCTGTTTTCTTTATTTCTTTATTTATTTTTTAATAGTTGTAATATAGGTGTTATTTTATTCTTGTCTGTAGATTTGTTGGTTTATCAGATCAGAATTATCTTTGGACATCTACTCAATCATTGCAACAAACTGCGCTTCATTATTTCTGATACTCCTTACATTAGTATACAAACATAAAATTCTCACTCTCTTTGAGGCCATCATACACTCTAAAACTTTCCTTCTTTTCATTCATCCAAATAGTTGAAAAACCTTTCAAATATTTGAATCATGCATATTACAATTTCTGCAGCATGCTCACTTAGAAAAATCTATTCCTCTATTCCTCTTTTACATAATACTGATGCTTATATATATAGCCTGGAAGGAGGAGATTGTGTATGGGAACAAGGAGAGCAAGTTCGTTGAATTTCTGAGAGATAAGTATCATAAGCGGTATGTGATTGAAGCAACTAGAGGCTTTAATGTTTTGGATTTGGTGATAACTTCACATGATGTAGTTGTTAATGAAGTGTTGACACTGCTGCCAGTTGGTGAGAGTGATCATGAGCTACTTGTTTGGGAAGTGATGAAACAAGAAAAGGTCACTGCCAAAAATGGATACATGTGGAAGTATAAAGCTGGTGATTAGGAAGTTCTGTAGACAGTTAGCATCAGTACATTGGGTAGATGAACTGAGCAGAAAAGATGCTGACAATGCATGGAAACTCACAAGGCAGTATCCGACAAAAGCAATGTATTGACTGTGTACCGAAGGCTAAGTGAGTAAAAAAAGTAGGAGTGAAATGACACTGAATTAAAAGCAAGCTGTGCTGAAAAAGAAAATGTTATGGTGCAGGTACAAGAAAATTGGTGGTGATCAGATCCATGAAGAGTATAAAGTACAGGCTAGAAAGGTGACAAGCACGGTAATGAAAAATAAGGTGCAGTATGAGAGAAGATTGGCTGGTCAGGCCAAGGTTAATTCAAGGGAATTTTTCCACTTCTTGCTTGCTATGTAGTGAAAAAATTCCTATAGCAGATTAACATTGGTGGGTAGTTGTGGCAGCAGAATAACAGCTGCAAAGGATATAGCAGAATTATTGAACAAGCTTTTTATCTGCATATATCATCATCATCATCATCATTATTATTTTTATTATTTCGTGACACCTCCTGAGATGAGTCCTTATACTCATCTCGGGAGGGCACTCCATGTCTACAACTACACTCCACGTCTCCAGCAACTATACCAACACCATCCACTGCTCACTATCACCAATATTTTTTTGTCTGTAAATTGCGTGTCCTAAGGGCCGATTTATTTGTCTGTATGCGGTATGAAAAACCCGGGTTTCTGGGAGAAAAACCCTGCTACTACCTCCATATGAGATCAGCCAACTCACCTTCAATTGAAATATTCCATAAAAAGATTCCTCCTTCATGACGAGAATCGAACTTAGGCCTTTTCCAATTGAAGGGTGCAATATACGGTTGGTTTTCCAATTGTGCTATGGAGGCGCTTACTCATACTGGTGTAAATGATGCCGTGCAATATAGATAAGATGTTGACAATATATGGAAACTCACAAGGCAGTATCTCACAAAAGCAATGTGTGACTGCATACCAAGCATTAAGCAAGTAAATAGAGTAGGAGTGAAATGGATGAACAGTGAAATTTAGCAAGCTGTGTTGGATAAGAAAATGTTATGGAGGAGGTAGAAGACAGTTGGTGGTGATTGGACCCACAAAGAGTATAAAGTTCAGGCTAGAAAGGTGACAAGCATGGTAAAGAAAGAAAAGGTGAAGTATGAGATTAGATGGCTGGTCAGACCAAGGTTAACTCAGGGAATTTTTCCACTGCATGGCAAGCAAGAGGAAGAATATTTATTATTATTATTATTATTATTATTATTATCAACACCTGACCTCCATGGAGTAAGAGACCCATCATGGGAGGTACTCACTATTGCATACAATGCTCATCCAACTGCGTCTTAAACTGATTCAATGTGTCCACATCCACAACACACTCAGGCACTCCACTCACCAACCACACTCCATGCAAAGAACCTGCTTCTCACTCCTTTGCTCACACCCTCCTTACACAGCCTCCAGCAATGGCCTCTTGTTCTACTTCCTTCTCCACTTCTATGAAAAATCTCTTCCATGTCTACCTGATAACAACCCCTGACCAGTTTATATGTCTCGATCATATCCCCCCCCCTCTTCCTCCTATTATACAATGGAATCATAACCTCTCTATTTCTGCATGTCAGGGTTCTCTGCATCATTGCCATTATTCGATGTGATGTCTTCACCACTTGTGCAATGTGATCCCTGAATTTCAGGTCCTTGTCCACCATCACTCCTAAATCTCTCATCTCCTCTACTTCTGTTAAAGTTTCCTCACCAAGTGCATACTTGGCATCCCATAGTTGCTTACCAAATCTCAAAACCTTACACTTGGCAACATTAAACTGATAGTTCCACTTACCTGCCCATTCATGCAATCTATTCAAATCCTCTTGTAAGGCATTAACATCAGCCTGACTGTACATTGCTCTCCCCAGTTTTGCATCATCTGCAAACAGCTGGATATTGCTAGTTAAACAACCCAATATCATTAACATACAAATTGAACAACAATGGCCCCAAAACTGACCCCTGTGACACACCACTGGTGATTTTTCTCTTTCGAGATACTGCACCCCCATATATAACTTTCTGATACCTATCTGACAGCCAGTCACTGATCCAACACAGAAGTCTGTTATCCAATCCCATCTCCTTCAATTTAATTAACAGCTTGTCATGTGGCAGTCTATCAAAAGCCTTTGCAAAATCCAAGCACACCACTGTATATGCATCTCCTCTGGCCAAAGTATTTGTCACCTTGGTATAGTACACAAATAAGTTAGTGAAAAATGATTTCACCTTAACAAACCTGTGCTGATAACCACAGAAAATACTGCTGTTATCAACCCATTTCTGTATCCTACTTCTCGCCAATCTCTCCAAGACTTTCACCACAACTCCAGATATATAGATCGGCCTATACTTTGAAGCTACAGCCTTATCACTGCCTTTATGCAGTGGAACAATTTTACCCTCCTTTCACTCTCTTGGAACCTGTGCTGTTGCACAACTCTTGTTAAAGGAGATTGGGGAGGAAGATGAGGCTATCACTGGAAGCTGTATAAAGAGCAGTGGTAGCTTGTCCATAAGGGCTACATTGAATGCAGCTCCAACTTTGAGTATACTGTCAAGTGGTTAGTATACTCAATGCTGGAGCTGCATTCAATGCAGCCCTGCAGCCCTAATGGATGAGCCACTACTCACAAAGAGGATGTGAGCAAGAGAGTGAGAAGTGAGAATCAGGTTTTATGCACAGAGAGATGTGAATGATTGGAATGCATTGCCTGAGAGCATGATGTCTGCAGAGAATTTGAATGTGTTTAAGGTGCAGTACAATGAGCTGTGTGTGTGTGTGTGTGACAAAAGGGATTTCTTTGATCCTTTCTTTTAGTGTTACACGGCATTCATTTTAGAAATTTGGACTTTACAACCGTGTTATAAATAACTCTTTTAATATCCCAATGTTCTGATCGTCATATTAAGATCATCATCTGGAGCATATACAAATATACAGGACAAGCTAAGTTACATTACATACAATGAGCTAAAGAAACAATGCATTGATCACAAGTTATTCTACTGGCATGACCTCTAGTGAAAAAAAAAATTAATTATTTATAAACTACATCAAGCTAAATTCTATTTATGATAACATGAATAAACATTCTCTCTTACAGATAGTTTTCTTTCAGTAACAATGATGTCGTATTTTTAGCATTACAATCGTTATTTTTGATTTAGGATCCTGGATTTTCTACAGTCCTGTTTATTATTATTACATGACACCTCCAGGGAGTCTAGACTCATTGAGGGAGGGCACCTGCTCTATAATTCTTCGTCTCTACCACTCCATCAGCCACATCTACCTTCATCATCTACACTAACGCCATCTACCACCGACCACTACTATTAGTATTTTCACAGACAACTGGGATTTGAACCCGCAGCCTTTTAGTTGACGAGCGGATACACTAACCACTCAGCCAGCCAAGCCATATAGTTGCTCTTAGAGAGGAAGGTTTCGTGGGTCGAATATATGCCTTCCATATGTTTGGGAATTTTTAGACCATCATTATTGTTCAGATTGGAATGGTTGGTAATAATCTCACAGGCTTCCTTAAATTTGCGTTCATACCATGTTTTGGTGTGATGTAGATAACTAGTGCTTTTACAGTCAATTCTATGTAAGGTGTCCAGGACACGATCAGAACGGCCAGCTTCACCATAATTATTATATTTAATGTGTTGTTTATGTTCTTTTTGTCTGATAGGAATTGTGCGTCCTGTTTCTCCTATATATAGTATATTACAGGTGCAATAGATACGGTATACTCCAGGATGGGCCTGCAGAGGGAGTGGGTCTTTGGATGAGTTGAATAAGCTTTTTAATTTTGCAGGAGGTTTAAAGGTGGCTTTGAGGTTGTATTTTTGTAGTATTCTGTTTATTTTATCTGATGTCCCTTTAATGTAAGGAATGGTTATAGTTTTATTGTAGTCTTGTTTGTCTTTGTTTATTATTGAGGTCTTGTAGAGAATTTTGTTAATGGTGTTTTGGTTGTACCCATTTTTTTTGAAAAGTATTGCTGATAACTTTAAATTTGTCTTTCAGTGCCTGTTTACTGGAGATCTTCAGAACCTTGTTTTTTAGAGTATTAATGACACCTAGTTTTTGTGTTGGGTGGTGGTGATAGGAGTTTATGTGTATATATTGGCCAGTATGCGTCATTTTCCTTGATGAATGTGTGACTCCATGGGGTCTTGGGATAATAATAATAATAATAAACGTTTTGAGACAGAACTGCATGTAAAAATATTTCTTTTCACAGAACCCCTAAAATTTTTCATGAAAATTATCAGAAAGGAATTATGAAAATGATCTGTTACCTGTAAAATATTTTAATCAAGTAAACATATGATACATAATACAAATAATAAAGTAACACACCTCTTCTAGAAATAAGTAAATTTAATAAATATTATTATTTTCTCCATTCATTGAAGTTTTGTTTATTATTATTATTATTATTCTGAAGCTACATCTAATACAAGTTATAAACTTGTATGCTGCTCTGGAATCCTACTGTTCCCGAGACTACAATTTAAGAGCACAGCTTTTACAGATAAAATGTGGTTGTATCCTCTGGTCATATTCCAATAGATGTGATAAGTTAAGAGTACTTAACTTATCACATCTATTGTTAAGCATACAAAAACTATTTACAATATAAAACATGAAACAGAATAGGTATTATCCTCTTCTGATGTTTTTTTTTACTTATCAACTAAAAATTCTCGCTCATCATGGACAAGCCGATGAGCACATTTTTCAATTCCTGGTGTTCCCCTTATTAAGATATACATTTTTTTTATCATATCTTTTCTCCTCCTCTCTATTCCTCAAACTCTGAAGACACCACATTTCCTCAACCCATCCTCATGTGCAAAATTCTATATACCAGTTATCATCTTAGTTACCTACCTGGTTCTTTTGAGTCTCCTAATCTCTTCGACCACATCTGCATATAGTCTAAACGTGGTCTTATTGTAAAGTAGGAGAATAACTTTCTAATTTTTATAAGTTAATATTTTCTTAAAAACACTGCATTTATCCAATGCAATGCCATTATCATTTTGGCAGTGTGTGTGCCTAAACTTTAATTCTTTATCCATTATAAATCCCCATTCTCTGGCTTCATTGAATATCTGGAATAGCTCATTAACAAGCAATTAATAATAAATTAATTAATTAATATGCAATCAATGCCACAGAGTCAACCTTACACTTAGATACAATAAACTGATTCTAAGTAGCATCTATCCATAAAATTAATCTGTTCAAATAGCTTGTTTTCATTCTTTCTTTCTTTCATCAAGGCAATTCCAAGTACAGAATTCTCTGTATGCCACTGGTCACCTTCTTTCTCTTAGACACAGAACCTCTATACATCACTTTCTGATACAGAATGGCTGTCAGTCAGTCATTTTACTTCCATGCCAGAAATCTTTTCTACATACTTATTCTTATGAGTTTGTATAACTATCTCTAATCCAGAATTCTATCATCACCTTATCAAAATCCCCACCATTATTGATGTCTTTTTGGTTCAAAAGATTCTTGGTTTTAGCTTCGATCTATGAGGCAAAGAACCTTCATGAGAGGGTGTATTTTTTTTTTTTTTTTTTAAATCTGAAGGTAGGTTAGCCAGTGTTATATGGAGATTGAAGGATTTTTTCCTCTTGTAAACTTTGGTTTTCCATCCCAGAAGAATACCTCCGATTACCATACAATGGTCTCACAGCCTTAATTGCTTTGGCTGTAATTCTAACATTCAGAAGTGTCATGGTATATCTATTTCCTGTATCAAATTCTACCTTTATTAAAACATGCTGTCCTCTGTGAAAGACAACGGTATCTACCTATCTTTGGATGTAAGTCAGTACCAGCCTTTTCAGAAATACTGATTAGTATACAATTTGTTGCATCAGTCCTAGCTGCATCCCTGTATAATGGAATTATTCTGCTCTCTTTTCACTGATTAGGATCATGCATTTGCTAAGACTTATGTCGAATAACTAGATCAGAAGCAATGCTAAACTTTCTTGCACCTTCTCTCAGCACTCCAATGCTGAGAGAAAAACATGCCAATTTCCCATCCCATCCCACTACAGTGTTCAAATCCAGCTCTAGCAATAGCTTTAATAATTCTGACTCATCTACCTCTTTTCTTTTATCTGGTTTCCTCAACATCCAGAAAATCAGTTTAGTAAGGTATGCCTTACTAAACTAAGTAGAATTTTATTCAAAAACTCCAGTATATTTCATCTGACATTATGTGGACATCATTAGGGAGAAGACTGTTGAATACATTCAAAACATGAATCACAATAATGAGTCATAAATCATGTGTATAATAGGTTACAGCTGAAGTACATAATTACACTGTTAGAGTTCAAAGGAACAATGGTAAAAAGTTGGGAAGATAAAAAAAAATTCAACATAGTTATGCTTTAAAAAATTATGAACAATTAATAGTGATCACTTTCCAAAACTTGGAGATTGGCATGCAGTCTGATCGTTGAGGTTTGGATGATTTCATGGCGTTTCACATGTCTCAAGGACAAGATGATCAAATTTAAACTTGCTGGAATGAAGAAATTTTATCCAGTTCCAAAGAACTCTGTGCCTAGAGTCAACAACATGAGAAGCAAGGCCAGACCTGTTGATTTCCTAAAATGTAATATAGTCCTGATTTTCTCGATTCTAATCAAGGCAGAATGGCCATTTTGTTCCCCATCTCATAGCTATTATATAAATTACATTTCTTTTCTACCTGTGACCATTCCTCCTTTGATTCTCTATCTCCATAGTTGAATTCTCCCATAATAATTACTTGTCCTACACTCACTGTGTTAATTTGCTGATACATACTGTCCTCATTCTCTCTCTTCCTCTTATCCCCCTCCTACCTCCTTGGCTTATGGCAGCAATCAACTATATATTTCATCCTGTAGGCATCTATCACACCAGAGTGCCTCTAATGAGCAGCCCTTACATCCCATCTTCCTGATAAGCTATTCTTTCTGGCTTCATATCTTTTGCTATGATTATCAAAACCCTTCTCCTCCCGCACCATTCTGTTCTCTCTGTACTCTCTGAAACTACTATCTCATTGCAACATCTCTTCATCCTTCTGAAAACCAGGTGACCAAATCTGGGCACAATAGTCCATGTGTGGCCTAATCAATGCCCTATACAATGAAACAAGAATCTCTCTACTTCTACAAGTCAGTGTCCTCCGCATCATTCCCAGAAGCCTTTGTTTTGTCTTCACAATTTTGGCTATGTGTCATCTAAATTTCAGATCCTTATCCACTATCAACCCCCCAGATCTCTTATTTCCTCCACCTCGCGACAATATATCCACACCAAGCATAAATTCTGCAGCCAATTTTTGTTTTCCAAATTTTAAAACCTTACATTTTGCAACATTGAACTCACGTCCCCATTTCCATGCTCAATCACTCAATTTATTCAAGTCTTCTTGTAAGGCCACAACATCTTCTACTCTTCATGGTTTGTCCCAACTTTGCATCATCTGCAAACAACTGAATATCTCCATCCAAATCTTCACAAATATCATTAATATACATGATAAGCAACAACTGCCCTAAAACAGATCCCTGAGGCACACCACTAGTAACTTTCCTTTTCCTGGATATCACTCCCCCATACACAACTTGTTGATTCCTATGAGATAGCCAGTCTCCAATCCAATGCACCAATCTAATAACCAACCCCATCCACTCTAGTTTGGCTATCAGCTTATCATCCAGTAATCTATCAAAAGTCTTTGTGAAATCTAAGTATATTACTGTGTATCTTTCTCCTCTGTCCATAGAAGCAGTCACCTTATTGTAAGAAGTAAGTAGATTACTAAAATATGACCTCCCTTTAGTAAATCCATGCTGTCCATGAAAGATAATACCATTGTTGTCAATCCAATTCTGAATCCTAGTTGTCACAAGCTTCTCCAACAACTTAACTACAACACCTGACACACAGATAGGCCTATAGTTTGATGCTTGAGTTCAACCACCTCCTTTATGAAGTGGCACAATCTTGCCATCCTTCCACTACTTAGGAAATTGACCCAGTGCAAGACTCGTATTAAAAAAATATGTCAAGGCCGGCATCACCTCCCTGCACATTCCTTCAGAATATGTGGTGATATATTATCAAGTCCCATCGACTTATTTACATCTAATTTGCTCAACTCCCCATATACCTCTTGCTCACTTACAGTCAGTCTCTCTTCCCCATCATCAACTGCTCTCAATCTCTCCATGAAGTTACATTCACAAGATTGAAAGACCTTTATGAACTGCTCATTAAGAATCTCCACAACACCTTCTGCAACAGCTGTCTTTAACATTGATTTACTCCAATCAATGTCATCCTTCCATAATCATTCTTTCTTTTGCTGTGTACATATTGAAAGAACTCCTTAGGATTCTTTTTGGATTCATTAGCTAACTGCTGTTCATACCTCTCTTTAGCTACCCTCACTAAGTCATTCACCTTGCCTGGTCTTTGTAGTCCTCATGGAATTCTTTATTTCCACTTCTCTTATGCTACCTCCATAATGCCCTTTTTCTCTGTTTTTCATGCTTCTCTGTATCTCATGCTTAATGTTTTTATTCATCCATTTCACACTTACCTTATTTAACCAGCTCACCCTTGGAATACATTTTGACATTGCATCTACTAGATAGTTTTTGAAAATCCCCCAAGCTGCATTGATCTCTTTACAAGCTAACTCCTCATTCCATTCTACACTGGCAAGCTGTCTCCTGAGCTCTTCATAATCATACACCCCCTTGTAGTTACACATATACCCTTTTCTTACAGATGTCCTCACACTGCTGGCAACCACCCAGGTAATCACCTCATGGTCACTCTCACCAATTGGTTGGTGATTTGACATTTCATTTATAATTACATCCTGTGATGAGATGACCAAATCCAAGATCCGCAATCATCGTGTTCCCTTTGTTACATACTGTCTGAGGTAGTTATCCCTCAAAAACTCAAGAAACTTATTTTCTTTACTTCCAGTTGCTATCTCATCATTCCAATCTATATTTCCATAATTAAAATCACCCATAATGATCACTCTTTTCTTATTTGCTTGGCTAATTTGATTATACATTTCATGGTCACTATCATCCGCACCAGGTCTATAACAACATCCAACCAAGTATTTCATTCTATTCACCTGTATCTCACACCATACTGCCTCAAAACCACTGGCACTATTTCCCTCTTGCATCGCTACTTTGTATGGACATGACTCTTTCCGTATCATCAATAGCACTCTCCGTTCCTTTCTGCTCTTTCTATCCTTACGAACACATCAAACCTTATCTCTATTCCTGTCAGGACGTCGTCCTCATCTGACCATGTCTCACTTATTCCAACAATTTTTGGGTGATCAGACTAAATTAGTGCAACCATTTCATCTGCCTTGTTTCTTACACTTGTGGCATTTGTATACAAACACAACAGCTCATTCCTGGATCAACAGCTAATTCCACTGATACCACTCATTCGATGTGATCTCTCCGTGCTCAACTGGAGACATTTCCCTTTCTGCTTATTCATTTTAGAACCCTCATCAATTCCAATTGTTTCCTCTTGATCCCACTTCACCCCATTCCTTTGCTGTCCACATGCTCTCACATCCTCTTGGAGCATCCACCTTTCTCACACTGTGTACCCCTGTCAACCCTGAGCCTCCCCATTTCCCTGTTCATCATGCACAGCCATTCTCTCATTTTAAATACTCTTGACACTTACTTCCACATTCATAATCACCTCTTCAATCTCTCCTGTCATACTCTCCTGCTCTTCCACATCACTTCCCACCTGATCTGATTCATTCTCTGTACTCACTTATCTACCTTCCAGCAACAGTCTCTCCAAGCGACTCACATTATAACAACTCAAATGCAGTCCATCGCTCCCATACAGTTCACGTCGTCCTTCAAACTCATTCCTTCAGACACATTAACAAATTGTACTCCCTCTCCTCACACATTTCAGCCAACATATCATTCATAATCCTTGCTCTCTGCCTCATCTCAACACAGTCATACCTAGGCAACACATTTACTACCCTTCCTGTCACACTATTCTCTTTTATCCATCTAACCAGCCTCCTGATATCCATTTTGACGTGCTCAAGTTGTCAAGTTGTCAAGTCATTCGTACCTATTAAAACCATCAACTCCTTTGCTCACTCCCTCCTCATATCCAATGCCTCAATCACTCTACTCATTTTACCGCCAGGAAAAATGAGTAGAGTGATTGATTGTGCATCCTCTCATTCAGCACACTTTTAATAGGTACGAATGACTTGACAACTTGAGCACGTCAAAATGGATAACTCTTTCGTACCTACTTGATTTGTTTTAATAATTTTCACCCAAATTTTCTTAATTTCACTCCACATCCATTTCATCTCTTGCCTCATCCAACCCAATTCAACTTTCGAATCTTGCGTCACATTCTCTATATCATTTGATCTTTCTAATTTTCGAATTCTCAACTCCCGCTTCACACTTTCACTCTCATTCATCCTTTTGAGTTTCTCTACTTTCAGTCTATGCATCCAACTTTCGCTTTCATTCATTCTTTCCATTTTTCCCACTTTTGAACCTTGCATTACACTATTTCCAGATTCATTCATTCTTTCAATTTCCCACTTTTGAACCTTGCATTACACTATTTCCGGATTCATTCATTCTTTCAATTTTTCCAACTTTCGATCCTTTCGTCATGCTA
The DNA here is from genome assembly GCF_054136105.1 of Typopeltis vanoorti. Taxonomy (NCBI): domain Eukaryota; kingdom Metazoa; phylum Arthropoda; class Arachnida; order Uropygi; family Thelyphonidae; genus Typopeltis; species Typopeltis vanoorti. The sequence continues at coordinate 99,845,300 of NC_143549.1, read as the reverse complement.
TTTCTGGTTTCTTCCATTCTCTCAATTTCATTTCCTTCCACCACATTTGCCTTGCTTTCATTCTTTTTACCATCCATTTCAGTTTTCAAATCGCTCATTTTCATTTTCTATGATATATTGTTGGAGGTGGAAGAAATAAGAGATCTGGGGTGATAGTGGATAAGGATCTGAAATTTATGGGGCACGTAGCCAAAATTGTGAGGACAACACAAAGGCTTCTGGGAATGATGCGGAGGACATTGAGGAATGGCAGGTTTTTTCGTGCAGAGTTGTGAATGATTAGAATGCCTCGCCTGAGAGTGTGGTGTCTGCAAGGAGTTTGAATGTGTTCAAGGCATGGTATGATGAGCTGTGTGTGTGTGTGTGCATGATAAAAGGACCTCCCAGATGACTTTGACTCCATGAGGTCTTGGGGTAATAATAATAATAATGATTTCTTAACAATTTTTCGCCTTTCTTTCACACCATGCTTCTCTTTCAAACGAGCACTCATTCTTTCCGCGACAGTCTCGCTACTAACACTTTCTGTCATCAAATTCATATTAGCACTCATCAAATCATTTAGCTCACTCTTTGCATATACCCTCCTTCCATCAGTCTTAAAAATCATCTATGTAATCGAAAGAATACATATAAGCACACCTCGCACTTCATGAAACGACTGAAGTCTAAGTTAAAGTTATGCACTGACAAAGCTGCCGCCATCATTCCTCTGCCGGTTACTACTCTAATGGCTAAAAACAATGAATTTATAATTAAGTTTAAGCAAAATATCCCACACACTAATAATACTAGTAGCGCACAACTTTTACAGCAGCTCCTACTCAAACAATCGCTCATATACAATTTATTATTTCAAGCATAACTTATCTGAATCCGGAGCTTTTCTTACACACGGCTGCTACTATTGTCTCACGAGCACCCTCTTGTCTATCTGGCTCAATTTGAATTTGGGTAGCTACATTCAGCATCAATTGATCATTATTACACTCACTTGCCTGAAGGTTGCACCCACACATTATTTCCTGGGTACAACCTCCCCAAATTGCAAATACTGACACTGTACTTTCAAGCTTTCACTGAACAACACCTTTTCAAGCTGCCAAATTCCAATCCATTCAAATGCAAACTATCAGCCTTATATAAGTCCTTTCCTCCATCAAATTCATTCCACACATCCACAACTCCACAAAATGTCCTCCTGCAGAACCTACTCATTCCCTCATTTGCAATCATAGCTCTTCAACTTAGCTCACCTATCATGCATGGGAGCAGACTCACAATATTCTCTCTCTCTTCTCATTTGCTTGTACTAGCCATTCTTTCATATCTTTTTGCATATGTTGCTTGCCAGATCATTTGTACTGTTAATACTCTTTCACTTTTCTTCTCTGCATTCAGAAACATTTACAGAAAACTGTGGGAGATCAGGGGAGAATAAGAAGTCATCATCCCTGGAAGGTGTATGAGGAGGGTATGAACAAGGGAGTGAGAAGCAGGATTTTTGCATGCAGGAGTTGTGAATGATTGGAATGCCTTGCCTGAGAGTGTGGTGTCTGTAGAGATTTTGAGTGTGTTTAAGACCTCCATGGAGTCACTCATTTAGGAGGTCCTTTTGTCATACACAAAAGGACCTCCTAGATGAGTGACTCAATGGGAGTCTTAGGGTAATAATAATAAGAAGAAGAGGAAAGATTGCCAGGAGGATAACTCAGTTAGTAAGGACAACAAAAGTGCAGTATCAGCAGAAATCAGCAAATCAGGTGAAGAAAAACCCTAGAGAGTTTTTTAGATATATGGCAAGTAGATGGAAGAATGATTAGTAGATGGAAGATGATTATGGTTAGATGATGTTAATAAATGAAAATGGTAGAATGGTAACTGCTGCAGAAGACATTGTTGAGGTATTCAATGATCAATTTATAAGGGTGTTTTCAATCTCATTAGGGTGAAATCAACAGAAACTCAAGTGCAGAGAACATGGAAGAGACTGAAATATTCTGATAAATACTTAGAACAAAAATGATATTAAAGCAACTAATATAACTATAAGAAAAGAACTTATCTTGAGAACTCTTTAACTCCACATTTCATCAAATTGTAATAATTTGTTCTTTTTCTTTTAGGGTATATAAGAAGACACATCAGAAGCTTTGAATAAATTCAAAGACACATTGCCTCAGCATATCCAACAGTCACCAGATGGGTGGACAAGTTTAAAAAACTGGGCAACCTGAGACAACAAATGTAACAAAGTACGTGGTTCAAGTGGTGCAAGCTAAGGAAACTCTGATGTAAAGAATTGTTTTCTCACAAGCTCTCTGATCAAAATTTCAATTCAGCTTTGAAATAACATTGGATCTTTAATAATAATAATAATAATAATAATTATTATTATTATTATTATTATTATCTGAGACCTTCAGGGAGTCAAGAACTCATCAAGGGAAGCTATAAATCACCAAGAACTTAAATTCCTTCACACTAGATGCACTCACTACCTCTAAAGGCAAACCATTCCACTCACTCATTCACTGCTCTGTGAGAAAAAAATCTAGCTCTTACTCCTTTGTTAACTGTAAACAAACTTAACCTCCATGGATGCCCTCGTGTTCTCTCTCCACATTCCATATAATGAAAAATTTCACAGACGATATCCTATAATCCAATGTCTCCTATATTTCTATATAATGAACTAAATCAATTTCATCTCACTTATTTCTGATGCTCTTGTAATTACTAACAATTTTTTTAGCATTTTGTGTGTGTGTGTGTAACCAGTTCTATCCATGCCAGTTCTAAACTGTGGCTTCTCCATAGCCCCTGAGTGCTAATTTATTACCATCAATTCTATATTTTTCCCATAGTCAGCTATCTTTCCCCACCTCCATGCATCCTAGGCTATTTCATTCCGCTGATCATCCCCCATACACATACACACACATTCACTGTTTCTTTATTCACTCTTTTTATGATGTGTCTCTTCTTCTTTGTCTCTCCATTTTTGCATGCCTGTTCTCTCTTTCTCACAGTATGCTCCTCTTCATTCAGAAGCACTTCATTTTCACCTACTCCATTTTCATATCACATCTTACTTCCCTGATTATTTGCTCATGTCACATTACTTTCTCTTACAGCAATGCTCTCAAGCTGACTCATACAAAATCCACTGAAACATAATCCATCACTTTCATATAATTCCATCCATCACTCATATTCATTCCACATATTAACAAACTGCACTCCTCTTTTCTCACACTGCTCTGCCAACATATGCTTCATGATTTTTCTTTCCTATCTCAAATCATCATTTCATTTCTTTTCATTTCATATCTTGGCAATATACTAACTACCTTTTCTACCACACTGCTGTCTTTCACTCCCCTCAATAATCTCATGATATCTCCTCTTGTAGATAAGTTTATATGTTGGTTAGACATACTTCAATTTTTTTAGGAAATGACAATGCAAATTATTAATTATAAAAAAAAAGCTTTAATAACTATTTATATTTCTCCAATGTTATATTGCCATCTTATGAATCTTATGAATTTTAGCAAAATTCATAACAATTCCATTATAGAAATGCATTTGTGTTTAGTGAATGCATCTGGCTTCTGATTTTGTAAGATTTGCTTTTCAGTTTGGAAGTATGGATGACTAGTGCTTATATTTTACTCCTCAGGAAAAATATCCAAGATGTTGAAATTAACTCTCGACTCTATCCAGGATGATGGGAGTTTTTATTATTTTGGATTCCTCTATGTACACAGAGACATCCAATTTTTTTTTTTTTTTCTACTAGTGTCTCTGGATGATTTTCTTATGTTGTGCTTGCACTATTATTTTTGACAAGTTGAGTTTCATATAACAGGATGAGTATGGTGCATCTTATAAAGTGAGCTGTTGGAACGTATTTCCTAGTTTTGAATCCGCCGTCTTGTTGTAAAGTTGTTCTTAATAAAATCAATTAATTGCTGGTTGATTACTATTCAAAATATAGGAAAATTTATATTTATACTGCGCCACCCTATATTCAGATTAGCCTATGTAAAATAGTAGAATCAATCTTCAATTAATTTAGCAGTCTCATTAGTCATATAGGACGAATTTAATATTCTACACTTAAGGCTCCCACAAGATCCAAACTTTTTATGAACGGTGCAATGAAAAAGAATCAGGCACACAATATTGAAGTTAATAAAACAAAACATTTAATACAAGGTTATATGACAAGTACATAAAATTATAATTCCGAAAATAAGATAATACAATTAACTTATCTTCAGGTCAAAACATTCACATAGAATCAAACATCATATCTTCAGATACTAAATTCATAGTTCTCCTAATAATAAAAATTGTTTGTACAGTTCAAAACTTCAGAATTTCTTAGTAAATAAATTTACTAGTATCATTCAGTTGCATTCTATAATTTAACACTTAGTCAGCAAGCACTTATTGAATTATTAATGGCAGCAGTTATTACTTCAAGGGGGAATTACTTTTAAGCTTCTGACTTGGCTAAACTCAGCAAAACGCCACAGTAAATGTTAGGATATTCGAGATGGAGCAACTTAAATCTTCGCACTGAAATAAAATAAAGTACGACTGTTCTTACCGGGATTAATCCTTAGCACTTCAGATTCAATGTGAGCACATTTCAAAACTATATTCACTTATTACTCCGAAGCAACATTATTCAAAAGAATTCTTCACGGAGATAACTGAATTATTATTTATCGCACTGCTCAAATCTTAACGGACTTGCTATAAGGCAGAATAATTATTCCATGTTTACTACTGCATAACAAACTGAGATTTGCATAATCCTTCTTCAAAGCGACAAAGGAATAAGTAGAAATTCTAGAACTTAGAGGAATTATTCTGGATTGCCTATTAACCTTCTGGTCTTTTGTTAATCCTATTAAGGCACTAAAATACCTATTACTGCTACCGCTGACTTTACTCTCAGCCGCCTATAAGTTTTCTCCACGTCTCCATAGTGTTCTGAATGCTCCTGCCCTTGAGGGTCCTTCTTTACTTTCACTTTCCATTTATATACATTCCTTCTTCCCGCCTAAACTTGTTCACTCGTCCAACTCATATTAATTCCTTACTTCCAATTATAGCAGCTCATGCTCTAAGCTCGCGTGTTCTATTTTATTTCTATCTCCATGGCAACAATCAAAACAAAACGTAAACATAAGCATTACATAAGATTATACCTTTACACGCAGTAATGAAATATAATAATAAAAAATATTACAATTACTTAATTTTTCCTTCACTTTACAATAAATAAAACATATGTTACAGTTCACATAAGGCACATAAAAGTTACATACATAGAATATCTTATAATATTATTATTATTATTATTATTATTATTATTATTATTATTATTATTAAACAAGACCTCATGGAGTCAAAGACTCATCTAGGAGGTCCTTTTATCTCACACACATCTCATCATACCGGGTCTTAAACACATTCAAACTCCTTGCAGACACCACACTCTCAGGCAAGGCATTCCAATCATTCACAACTCTGCACGAAAAAAACCTGCCTCTCACTACCCTACTCACACCCTCTTTATACAGTTTCCAGGTATGACCTCTGGTTCTCCCCTGATCGCCAACTATTCTCTGTAGAACTTCTCCACCATTGATCCTATAACAACCCCTTACCAACTTGTAGGTCTCTATCATATCTCCCCTCTTCCTTCTCTCCACCAGACTCTGCAAATTACATCTTCTCAGTCTTTCCTCATACTCGACATTCCAGAGGTCAGAAACCACCTAAGTCAGTCGCCTTTGGACCCTTTCCAACATCTCTTCATCCTTCTGAAAACCAGGTGACCAAATCTGGGCACAATAGTCCATGTGTGGCCTAATCAAAGCCTTATACAATGGAACAAGAATCTCCCTACTTCTACACGTCAGTGTCCTCCTCATCATTCCCAGAAGTCTTTGTGTTGTCTTCACAATTTTGGCGATGTGTTGTCCCCTAAATTTTAGATCCTTATCCACTATCACTCCCAGATCTCTTATTTCCTCTACTTCCAACAATATATTCTCACCAAACATAAATTCTGCATCCCATCTTTGTTTTCCAAATTTTAAAACCTTACATTTTGCCACATTGAACTCACATCCCCATTTGCTTGCCCAATCACTCAATTTATTCAAGTCTTCTTGCAAGGCCACAACATCTTCACTACTCTTTATGGTACGTCCCAACTTTGCATCATCTGCAAACAACTGAATATCTCCATCCAAATCTTCGCCAATATCATTAATATACAAGTTAAATAGTAATGGCCCTAAAACAGATCCCTGAGGCACTCCACTAGTGACTTTCCTTTTCCTGGATATTGCACCCCCATACACAACTTGTTGATACCTATCAGATAGCCAGTCTCCAATCCAATGCACTAATCTATTATCCAACCCCATCTGCTCTAGTTTGACTGTCAACTTATCATGAGGTACTCTATCAAAAGCTTTTGCAAAATCCAAGTATATTACTGTGTATCCTTCTCCTCTGTCCAAGGAAGCAGTCACTTTATTATAATAAGTAAGTAGAATACTAAAACATGACCTCCCTTTAGCAAATCCATGCTGTCCATCAAAGATTATACCATTGTTGTCAACCCAACTCTGGATCCTAGTTCTCACAAGCTTCTCCAGCAACTTAACCACAACACCTGACACACAGATAGGCCTATAGTTTGATGCTTGAGTTCGATCACCTCCTTTATGAAGTGGCACAATCTTGCCCTCCTTCCACTCCTTAGGGACTTGACCAAGTGGAAGACTCATATTAAAAAAATATGTCAAGGCAGGTGTCAACTCTCTGGCACATTCCTTCAGAATACGCGGTGATATATTATCAAGTCCCACAGCCTTATTTACATCTAGTTTACTCAACTCCCCAAACACCTCTTGCTCACTTACAGTCAGTCTCTCCTCCCCATCATCAACTGCCCTCAATCTCTCCATGAAGTCACATTCACAAGATTGAAAGATCTTTATGAACTGCTCATTAAGTATCTCCACCACACATTCTGCAACAGCTGTCTTTATACCATTTCCTCCAATCACTGTCATCCTTCCATAATCATTCTTTCTTTTGCTGGCTACATATCGAAAGAACTCCCTAGGATTCTTTTTAGCTTCATTAGCTAACTGCTGTTCATACCTCTCTTTAGCTACTCTCACCAACCAAGTCACTCTCCTTGCCTGGTCTTTGTAAAACTCATGAAATTGGTTACTTCCACTTCTCTTAAGATGCCTCCACAATGCCTTTTTTCTCTGTATTGCATGCTTAATCTCTTTATTCATCCATCTCACACCTAACTTATTTAACCTTCTCACCCGTGGTATACATTTAGACATCGCATCCACTAAATATTTTTTGAAAATCCCCCAAGCTGCATTGATCTCTTTTCCAGCTAACTCCTCATTCCATGCTACACCTGCAAACTGTCTCCTGAGCTCTTCATAATCACCTCCCTTGTAGTTCCACATATACCCTTTTTTCACAGGGGTCCTTATTGAAGGACAAAGTAATAAAATAAATATCATTCACTACAGAATCCTTCCATTATCATGACATATCTTAAAATTATATAATTAAATAATAACTAATAAAATTCAAGGAAAATACATGAATAATAAATCTTAAGTAAAAGACTAACAAATAATATATAACAAGTCTTGCTTAGGATATGGTAGATTATGTTAAATGTGAATGAAGAATAAAAACATACAAAATAATTTCATTCACAGTTTAACAGAGCCTTTCATTAGAAGACAGGGTATTCAGGGCTGATATAATTGTGAGGAGGCGGGACAATCATGTGAGTTAATACCCCTTTAGATAATTACTAAAGAAAGAGCCAAAAGGCTTCAGTTGGCTATGTAAAATTATATAGGCAAATTGGATACTAGATCTATCATTATTTCTAAGCTGAATGTCTGCGGAAACTATGAAAGTTTCATAAGTTGACCCGAGAGCTTATGGAAATACAACCCTCAGCATCCCTGAGTCATCTTAGCTTGCACTACTTAAAAGACACAAATGCTGCCTAACCCATTTAGATATTTCTTTTCCACTAGATGTTGTGGTAAACCTCTTCTGTACCTCCTGGTATGGAATGGTCCATTCTGGAGCTTTTCAATCTCTTTCTCACCCTACTTCATTTGATATGATCAATGAGGTTAACTAAGAGAGAACATCCAGCTTACTAGCTTGATATTCTCCCTCACAGCTGATGCATGTTCTAAAGTTAGATAGCAGAATTAGGTCCATGTGAAGGCCCTGGTGAATTTGACAATAAAGGATTCAGCATCTTCCACAATTATTTTGCCAGATTTATTGCAGGCACATTTATTCCAAGCAATAAATGTGCCTGCAATAAATTCCAAGGCTATCTCAGGAATTTATTGCACATAAGCCAGCAAAGATTGGTCGATTGGTAGAGACTGCTACTAATGGTGCACGCAAAAAGTTAAGCAAGTTTGAGCACAGTTAGTAGTTGAAAGGGTTAAATCATTGAATGCTGTTGGCACATTCTCCCTCTGGACTCCCTGGAGGTGTCACATAATAAAAAAAAAAAAAAAAATCAGCTGACGCCTTTTTATTCCCGTATATACGGGAGTAGGCGAGGCCATTTAGCCCTATCTAACTTTTGGAGACTGAGTGGGCAGTTCAATCTCCACTGGTACCCAATCAGAGACAGATGGCCCAAGGCTATCACTAATTAAGCGGTACGCAGTGAAGAGAGACGGCTCAAATGTGCCGCCATCTCGTGGTCTCTAACCCTAACACAATATATTTAATGTCTGAAATAATGTGGGTTCTACGGTCGATTTTCTTGAGTTTACAGGACGAAAAACCCGAGTTTCCGGGAGGAAAAACCTGCTTGCCCGTGCCAGAGATCGACTAACTCGGGAACCGGTCGAAAAAAGGCTTAGAAAAATTTCCTCTAGTCGCCGACTAGACTCGAAACCAAGACTTCCTTCGTGCGGCCTAGCGCGGTGGTGTGCAAACGCCACATCCACTGAGCTACACAGGCTCAGTCACATAATAATAATAATAATAAATTCCTGGAAGTAGACCTTGAATGCCAGGGCTATTCCAGATGATATACCTACATCACAGCAAGCCATGGACCTTGTCCCTTTACTGAAAAGAAGAGTACCATGGGTGGTCTAAGAGCAGAACTAGGATAATCCAAAAACTATGCTCTATAGACTAATATAGCCTTAAGTGGTTTATAGCCTTAAAGTGCTAATATAGCACTTTAAAAGTGCTATATTAGCACTTTTAAAGCCACTTAAGGCTTCCATCAAAAAGGATGGTACTCGCATGTCCCAAGTATGTATACCAATCCACTTGGTCAACCAAAACAGTTGGCTGATATCACATCTTTCAATTCATGCTATATGTTATCCAAATCATATGCAGATGGCAACCACTTGTGCCATCTGGCAATAGTTTGATTAGCTGTTTGAACATCAACGAATTTCTGGTATTTAAAACATATCAAACAATGTGGAATATAGACCCCCCCCCCTTTCAGTGTATTTTAAATTATTAGTACTATTATTATTATTACTACCCCAAGACCTCATGGGTTCAAAGACTCATCTGGGAGGGGCTTTTATCTCACACACACACACACACACACACACACACACACACACACACACACACACACACACACACACATCTCATCATACCGTGTCTTAAACACCTGAAACTCCTTGCAGACGCCACACTCTCAGGCAAGGCATTCCAATCATTCACAACTCTGCACGAAAAAAACCTGCTATTCACTCCCATACTCACACCCTATTTATACAGTTTCCAGGGATGAACTCTGGTTCTCACCTGATCTCCCACTATTCTCTGTAGAACTTCTCCACCATTGATCCTATAACAACCCCTTACCAACTTGTAGGTCTCTATCATATCTCCCCTCTTCTTCCTGTCCACCAGACTCTGCAAATTACATCTTCTCAATCTTTCCTCATACTCGACATTCCAGAGGTCAGAAACTACCTTAGTCAGTTGCCTTTGGACCCTTTCAACATCTCTTCATCCTTCTGAAAACCTGGTGACCAAACCTGGGCACAATAGTCCATGTGTAGTCTAATCAAAGCCTTATACAACGGAACAAGAATCTCCCTATTTCTACATGTCACTGTCCTCCGCATCATTCTCAGAAGCCTTTGTGTTGTCTTCACAATTTTGGCAATGTGTCCCCTAGATTTTAGATCATTATCCACTATCACTCCCCAGATCTCTTATTTCCTCTTCCTCCAACAATATATTCTCACCAAGCATAAATTCTGCATCCCATCTTTGTTTTCCAAATTTTAAAACCTTACATTTTGCAACATTGAACTCACATCCCCATTTCCGTGCCAAATCACTCAATTTATTCAAGTCTTCTTGTAGGCCACAACATCTTCACTACTCTTTATGGTTCATCCCAACTTTGCATCATCTGCAAACAACTGAATATCTCCATCCAAATCTTCGCCAGTATCATTAATATACAAGTTAAACAGTGGCCCTAAAACAGACCCCTGAGGCACTCCACTAGTGACTTTCCTTTTCCTAGATATCGCACCCCCATACATAACTTGTTGATATCTATCAGATAGCCAGTCTCCAATCCAATGGACTAATCTAATATCCAACCCCATCTGCTCTAGTTTGACTGTCAACTTATCATGAGGTACTCTATCAAAAGCCTTTGAAAAATCCAAGTATATTATTGTGTATCCTTCTCCTCTGTCCAAGGAAGCAGTCACTTTATTGTAATAAGTAAGGAGATTACTAAAACATGACCTCCCTTTAGCAAATCCATTCTGTCCATCAAAGATAATATGATTGTTGTCAGCCCAACTCTGGATCCTAGTTCTCATAAGCTTCTCCAACAACACCTGACACACAGATACATCTATAGTTTGATGCTTGAGTTCGATCACCTCCTTTATGAAGTGGCACAATCTTGCCTTTCTTCCACTCCTTAGGAACTTGACCAAGTGCAAGACTCGTATTAAAAAATATGTCAAGACAGGTGAGAACTCCCTGGCACATTCCTTCAGAATATGCGATGATATATTATCAAGTCCCACAGCCTTATTTACATCTGGTTTACTCAACTCCCCAAACACCAACACCTCTTGCTCACTTACAGTCAGTCTCTCCTCCCCATCATCAACTGCTCTCAATCTCTCCATGAAGTCACATTCACAAGATTCAAAGATCTTTATGAACTGCTCATTAAGTATCTCCACCACACATTCTGCAACAGCCGTCTTTATACCATTTTCTCCAATCAATGTCATGATCATTCTTTCTTTTGCTGGCTACATATTGAAAGAACTCCCTAGGATTCTTTTTGTCTTCATTCGTTAACTGCTGTTCATACCTCTCTTTAGCTACTCTCACCAACCAAGTCACCCTCCTTGCCTGGTCTTTGTAGACCTCATGAAAGTAGTTATTTCCACTTCTCTAATGCTGCCTCCACAATATGACCTTTTTCTCTGTATCGCATGCTTAATCTCTTTATTCATCCATCTCACACCTACTTTATTTAACCTTCTCACCCTTGGAATACATAGTTTTTGAAAATCCCCAAAGCTGCATTGATCTCTTTTCCAGCTAACTCCTCATTTCACGCTACACCCGCCAGCTGTCTCTTGAGCTCTTCATAATCTCTCCCCCCCTTGTAGTTCTACATATACCTTTTTCCTCACAGGGGTCCTCGCACTGCTGGCAACCACCTAGGTAATCACCTCATGGTCACTCTCACCAATTGGTGAATGATTTGACACCTCATTTATAATTACGTCCTCTGATGAGATGACCAAATCCAAGACCCTTAATCCTCGTGTGCCCTCTGTTACATACTATCTGAAGTAGTTATCCCTCAAAAACTCAAGAAACTCATTTTCTTTACTTCCAGTTGCTATCTCATCATTCCAGTCTATACTGCCATAATTAAAATCACCCATAATGATCACTGTTTTCTTATTTGCGTGGCTAATTTGACTACACATTTCACTATCACCACCATCCACATTACCTGGTCTATAACAACATCCCAACAAGTATTTGATTCCATTCACCTCTATCTTACACCATACTGCCTCAAAACCACTGGCACTATTTCCGTCTTGCATCTCTACTTTGTACGGACATAACTCTTTCTCTATCATCAATAACACTTCCCTTACTTTTTTACCCCTTCTATCCTCACGAAACACATCATACCCTTCCACCTCTATTCCTTTAAAAATGTCCTACTTTTATGAAGGTTAGAGGGCTGGAAGTTTCAAATATAATGAAAATGTTCTTAGTTTGTACAAGGTTGCCATTCATATGCATCAAGATTTGTTTTATAGCTCGTTCTTTGTTCCTTCAATTTGGAATGAATCAGTTAGCCTGGAACACCAAGGAAAGTGCCATTATATTAAGATTCCACTTGATAAACTTGAGGGAGATGGGAATACTGCTAATTTGTATTCCCCACGTTGATGATGTTGTATGAAGGAGTTGCTCAGAATGTTTTTTTTACAGATTTTGGGGGATACTGCAACCCTTTTAAACCCATCTGGATAACAAATGGTAATATTCTCCCAATTGGATGTTCAGTTGGTGAATGAATGATTAAAGATGACATATCAATATATATAGATTATTATTATTATTATTATACAACACCTCAGGGAGTCCTAAGACTCATCAAGGGAGGGCACCTACTCTACATTTCTCTGTCTCCATCATCATCTACAACAGTGCCATCTACTGCCTACTTCACAGACAATCACAAATATCCATGTCCATGGTGGGATTTGAACCCACAGCCTTTTTGGTTGGCCGAGTGGATATGCTAACCACTCGGCCAACCAGGCTGGCACATATATATATGATATTTTCTTCTTGTGTTGGTGCCGCTTGCTGTTTCTATTTTTCCTGAAGATGTTCTTGAGTTAGATAGCAGAATGGATCCATATATGGACCCTGGTGAATTTGATAATGAGGGATTCAGGATATTGTTTCAACAGTCGAGATCAACACACACACACACACACATGCACAGAAACTTCCACATCCAAAAAAGCAATAAATGTGCCTACAGTAATTCCAAGGCTATCCCAGGAATTTATTAGTCTACGGCCTGCAGTTAGAGTGAACCGTTGTAGTTTGCCTCACTCTTTATTTATTGTCAATTTAATTTAAAATCATTTACTTACAGTACATATTAACCCTCAAAAATATCTAGAAAAGAAGAAGTGAATTTGAGAATACAGAATCCTTACAGAAGCGAAAAGCAATAACATTAAAAGAGAAAAATGAAATTCTAAACCTTCATGAATTCAAAAAGGAAGTGATGGAACTTGCCTCCAAATTTCAGTTGTCTCATTCCATGATAAGCACCATCTTAAAAATTTTTTTAAAAAAGTTTACATTATGTTATATTATGCTATTATAATTCAAACTGTATTTCCAAGAATATAACTCTAATGTATAACTTGGAACCTATTGGAAATTAGAGTTTGATTTGTGATGTGTGTTGAGCTCCAGTGTTGAAACAATATCCTGAATCCCTCATTATCAAATTCACCAAGGCCCTCACATGGATCCATTCTGCTATCTAACTTTAGAACATCTTCAGGAATCATAGAAACAGCAAGTGGCACCAACACAAGAAGAAAATATCACACACACACACACACACACACACACACACACACACACACACACACACACACATATATATATATGCCAGCCTGGTTGGCTGAGTGGTTAGCATATCCACTCTCCAGCCAAAAGGCTGTGGGTTCAAATCCCACCATGCACTGGATGTTTGTAATTGTCTAGGCAGTAAATGGTGCTGGTGTAGATGAAGACAGAGGTGGAGAGATGCAGAGTAGGTGCCCTCCCTCGATGAGTCTTAGGACTCCCTGGAGGTGTCTTGTAATAATAATAATAATAATCCCTTAACAATGGTTTCCAGGAACCAGTTGGGTCATAAAAGTGGGAGGTCTACTGTATATGAAATGATACATGCACCAGAAAATTATGCTACACATTAAGGAAGAAATAAAAGAACAATGCAATGGGAAGTTAGCTGCTTCTTCCTACATATAAATAGTTTGTTTTGAACATACAAAGAGTAGAAACCTTTGTTTGCTTAAATTAGAATAAAATATAGATAAAAAGAATATACAGTATTTCTTGTGAAGTATAATACAATGAAAGAATATTGTTAAAAGTAACAGTGTTATCTAATTGTACATAGATAATGCTTTGTAATTGTAATTGCATAAAAAATTCAGTCTCCTTACTTATGCCACTTTCTATTAATTTCTTGACAAGCCCACTAGGGGGAGGTTCTGGTGTGTGTGTGTCTTTCCATCGTTGAAAGTTTTCGCAACTGACTCCTTCATGCTCTGGTTCCCACTGTAACAAAAACAACATATCATAAATATGAAATATACCTGTCAACCTTCAAATTTCAGAAGATAATTTCACATGACTAGATAAAAGTTATAAATACAATATTATATATACTGTATCTTTTATATATATATATATATATATAAATGTGTGTGTGTGTGTGTAAGAAAATTAGTATGGTATTTTAGTGCAAAATAGTAACTGTTAGTAATAGCAGGAGATATATGATCATCCGGATGAGCAGGGCTGTCACCAGATTAGATCACGCCCTGAAGCAAACAATCAAATATCGCCCTTGATAGATTATAAGACAAAAATATAAGAAAATCTCCAATTGCTATTTTGTCTTTATTACAACAGAAACATTAATGCAAAACAATTGCATAATAATATTAATTAAATGTTTGCTCTATGGGGATATCACACAAAAAAAAGTGTTTATAAGCTCTTCTAAATTTAAATTATAAGCTATGTCTGCCTCTATTGATATAGTTGCTAGACCAACCAATCTTTCTTGGGTCATTGCTGTTCGCAAATAATTTTTAATCAGTTTAAGCTTGGAAAAACTTATTTACGCGCTTGCTACGCTAACAGAAATTGTTAATAGTATCCTTAGGACCGTGGTTACGTTGGGATAAATTTCTACAAGATTTTGGTTTTATCATATATATATATATATATATATATATGATAAAATTTGGTGAGGACCACTTTTCTCTTGTATTATTTTTGAGATAATTTTTAATTCTTCAAATAAATCTATTGCATCTACATCAGATGTTGTAAAACATCTTGTTGCCCTAATACGGCGCCTACCGTAATATGGCTGAACAAGCGCCCTTAATTAAGAGGCACTGTGAGGCAGGGTACCTCTATGCCACACCCTGTCAACGGTACTGTGGATGAGAGTCCTGAAAGAGGAAAGTCAAAAGTGGTGGGTTACAGAGTGTCCGTTTTAGAGAAATTATTGTTTAACTTATATGTTAATGATACTGGGAAAAGTTTAAATGGAGATATGCAGTTGTTTGCATATGATGTAAAGTTAAGGAGAATTATGAAGAGTGAAATAGCTACTGTACTTCTTCACAAGGATTCAAATTGTATGGACACATGAGTACAGGTACCAGTTCAGTGCTATGACCTGTAACGTTTAAAATTTGGAAGACAAGGATTGGATACAGCATATTCAGTTGATGGAAAATGTTTTCAAGAAGATAGAGGAATTAAGTCATCTGATGTTAATAGTGGACAAGAACCTAAAATTTAGGGATTATATTTCAAAGATCATAAGGACACCACAATGATTGTGACAATGAGGAAGAGGATATTACAAGGGTAGATGTAAGGAGGGTATTGTTCCACTATACAGTGCCTCAAGTAATCTTTGTAGACTTGGTTAATTAGTTTTTAAGGAGATGAAGACATTCTGAAATAGTCTAGAGAAGAGTTACTGATTATCAGATTTCTGGAATGTTGGGTATTAAGAATGATTGTGGGAATGTCATTTTCTTCCTCACCAGTGACCCTTCCAAGTATACAGTGAATGTAGTGAGCCCCCCCCCCCCCTCCTACGTAATTCAGACCACAATCTAGTGCTTGTCTCCCCTCTCTCCATTGAACAACTCTCACACAGCCATTTCCATACAAAAGTAATTTGGCATTATAATAGTGACAAAGTGGAATAGTTTCCATGGTCTCTATGCCTCGTTCCCATGGCCCTCAAACCCAAACATATACGCTGAATGTATCACCAAAGTAATCCTTACTGGTATGGAAACCTGCATTCCCCCACACTACTCTGAACTGCCATTCTCTAACTGGGCCTTGGGTCTCCAATATATGTGCCAAGGCTGTATAAACAAAAAATCAAGCATACTACCAGCATACAAGGCTTACATCAGGAACTCCACCCTCCTTTAGCACTTATACTGAAGCCTGAAATAGTTGCAAGAAAACTATCAGTGTTTCCAAAAGGGAGTTTGAAAGAAGAAAAGAAGAACTTGAAGTTTGTCCAAAGGACAGCCAAGCCTTTTGATCTCTTTCTCTCCAAAGTAATTGTCGTAACTTTTGTCCAACACTACTCCTGCTCTCATCATACCCAGATAGCTCTATTGCATCACAGAAAAATCCAAAAGCCTGACTTTACACTTTGGTGAAGTCAGGATATTGCATGCATAACTGAGCATGGTAAATGTCCCCAACCATTCTAGATGCCCATAGTCAATGCCCCCTTTGTTCTTGCACCAGAAAGAGATCACAAAAATATTTTCCAAATTAAACATAGGAAAGTCTCCTGGCTTTGATGGCATTCCTCAAAATGTTTGTGTACCAGAACTGACTGCTCATACGAGTATATCAATGCTCTCTTACTCCACTGTAGCCTTATCTCCAATGAATACATAACTCACCATGGTAATCCCCCCCCCCCCACAACCATTCCAGATGCCCATACTCAATGCCTCCTCTGTCCTTTTGCCAGAAAGAGATCAGAAGAATATTGTCCAAATTAGACACAAGAAAGTCTTCTGGTCCTGATGGCATTCCTCCAATTGTCCTGAAGGTTTGTGCATCAGAAATGACTCCTATCCTGTCCTGTCCTCTCATCTCCACTGGTATCTACCCCTCAGCCTGGAACTTGGCTTATGTTCAACTCATTCCCAAGAACAGTGACAAAATCAATCAACAAACTACTGCCCTATCTCATTCACCTCAATCCTTTTAAAATAACAGAAAAACCATCAATTCCCAACTCCTACACTACAACTCTTGAAGGCACCCAGCTAATAAATGACCACCATATGGATTCTGTTGCTGCTGATCAACAGGAGATCTACTCACACGTGTCACCTAGCTCTGACAAACCATGGAGAAGTTTGACGAAAAAGTTTGGAGATATCAAGCGGTTGCACTTAATATCTCCAAAGCTTTTAACTGGGCCTGGCACAAAGGCCTACTAAGCAAACTCTCATCATGTGGTCTGTCACATGATTTCTGCAATTGGATTCTCAGCTTACTGCTATGTGTGATGTTGGACTGTTCCTTATCCTCTCACTATTCAACAAACACTGGGGTTACAGAAGGTTTTGTTCTCTCATCAACCCTCCTTCCTTTTGTATATCAAAGACCTACTTCACTTGACATCCATTAGGTGTATGATCTCCATGTCAGAACTAACATGGAGATTAGTTCTGATCTCCATGCCATCCTTAATGGGGATTCAGATAACCTTGCCAATTACAATGCTAGCAAAACTCAGTTCTGCATTATTTCCCCACAAAAAAGAATCGTTTTTTTCCAGTATTATCACGACAACACTAAAATCCCTAGACAAAATGAGATTTCTTTTCTTGGAATCTCTCCTAGCATAAACACATCATTTATTAACCTTTGCCTCCTCAGCCTCAAAAAAAAAACTAGGATCCCACTTTTGCTCAAGACATTATTTCACCTCTGAACAGCTGTTAACTTTATACAAATCACAAATCTGACCAGCTATTGAATACTGCTCTCACATTTGGAGTGAGGAACTAAGAACTCCATAAAAATACTTGACTCAATACAGAAGAGGACAACTAGATTCATTAATAACCCATTTCTTACCAACTCACTCTACCCACTTTCACACAAACAGTTCGTTTTTGCATTATATGTAATGCAACACCTTGCACTTATTGATATTAAAACTATAACACTACTCTTTTGTTCAAGTAAAAAGTCTATTCAAATCTTCCTGAAGGGAATTAATATCAGCAGTGATACTTATAATTCTTCCTACCATTGCATCATCAGCAAATAACTGAAGATCTCCAGTCAGTCCACATGATATGTCGAATACAAACAAGTTAAACAGCAGGGGGCCCGAGAACAGAACTCTGGGGAATGCTAGAGTTCTGTTCTTGGGGCCCCTTGCATACACAGCAGGTTGTGTATGCTCCATCATACACAACCTGCTGGTATCATTCAGAGAGCCAATCTCTGATCCATCCAACTAATGTCTATTCCCATCCTCTGCAGCTTGTACATCAACTTATCATGTGGTAAACTATCAAACGCTTTTGCAAAGGCTAAGAATATCACTGTATATAATTCTCTCTTACCTAACATGCTTGTTACCTTATCATAAAATGCAAGTAAATTACTAAAACAGGACCTACCCTTTACAAATCCATGTTGACCATCATAAAGAATGCTATGTCCATCAACCTAATTCTGTATTCTATTCCTTACCAATCTCTCCAACACCTTGACCACAGCTGCAGTTATACAGATTGGCCTTTATATAGTTGGAGTTATATAGTTGTGGAGTGGTACTATTTATTTTGCCTTCTCTCCACTCCTTAGGGACCCTACCCACTGCAAGACTTTCATTAAATAACCAGGTCAGGGGCATAGCCAACCGTGGTGCACATTCCTTAATTCACATATAACCCAACCAACATCTGATACACCTCTGTTCCTTTCACTTCCAGTTCTCCCAATAGCTGCCTCTCTTCTATATATTCCACTGCACCATTTACACCAGTATGATAAATGCTGATAATTGCTTGTTCAATAATTCCACTATATTCCTTTGCAGCTGTTAGTCTGCTGCCATGACTATCCACCAATGTTAATCTGCTATGAATATTCTTCCTCTTGCTTGCCATGTAGTGGAAAAATTCCCTGAGTTAACCTTGGCCTGACCAGCCATCTCCTCTCATACTTCACCTTTTCTTTCTTTACCATGCTTGTCACATTTCTAGCCTGAACTTTATACTCTTCATGGGTCTAATCACCACCAACAGCCTTCTACCTCCTCCATAACATTTTCTTATCCAGCACAGCTTGCTAAATTTCACTGTTCATCCATTTCACTCCTACTCTATTTACTCGCTTAACCCTTAGTATGCAGTCACACATTGCTTTTGTCAGATACTGCCTTGTGAGCTTCTATGCATTGTCAACATCTTATCTACTCAACTGATCTACCCAATGTACTGATGATAACTGACTACAGAACTTCCTATAATCACCAGCTTTATACTTCCACATGTATCCATTTTTGGCACCTTTTCTTGTTTCATCACTTCCCAAACAAGTAGCTCATGATCACTCTCACCAACTGGCAGCAGTGTCAACACTTCATTAACAACTACATCCTGTGAAGTTATTACCAAATCCAAAACATTAAAGCCTCTAGTTGCTTCACTCACGTACTGCTTAAGATACTTATTTCTCAGAAATTTCACAAACTTACTCTCCTTGTTCCCATACACTATCTCTTCCTTCCAGTTTATATTCCTGTAATTAAAGTCTTCCCTCAGGATCATCTTCTTTTTATATGCCAACTAATTTGCCTAAACATTTCACAATCGGCATTCTCTGCATTCCCTAGCTTAATAGCATCCTATCAGATATACTAACCAGTTTATTTCAACTTCACATCACACAGATTCAAAATCTGTGTATGCACTATCAACTTCCACACTTTGCAGACACAATTCCTCTTTAATCCTCTGCAATCTGAGTTAAGCACTGACCCTTTTCTTTTCACATTTCTATCCTTCCAGAAAATTGTATATCATTCTAATTTTGTTCACAGTCACCCGCATATTTCGTTAGGTATTATGTTGGCTTTGTGTGTGTGTGTTTGTGTTAAATGTGTTAATTGTACTCCCTGAAGATGTCTCAGTGACTGAGACAAAGTATTAGAAGCATTAAAATTAGTTTTTAATCCTTTCCTAGTGCTGTCGATACTCCATTAAACCTCCATCATGAAGTTGTTCTTGCTAGACACTGCGTAAGTCACAGTCACTTATTCTTATTTACCGAGGACTGATGACTCACCTATGTGTGAACAATGCAACACGCATCTCACCATTTGTCATATTCTGGTGGTGCACTAGCACTTCACACAAGAGAGGAATGAAATTTTTACCTATTTAGCTGAGCCACGTACACTCAGGCAGATGTTATCAGATATGGACAAATTGTATGATGTTTTTAACTTTTTGCAAAGAATTAATTTATACAAACACACTTGATTATAAATTTTCTTTATATGCAGACACTGCATTGCTTTTATACATACATATTATTTACTAATTTATATTTGACTATTTATTAATACCTTGTGTATTGTTATAACCTTTGCTATAGTGCAGTATGACCATTGCTGTCCTTGTGCTAATCAACTATAAACCAACCAACTTATCCTATGTAGTGCCTACATGAACATATCAATTTGTTGTTTGTTCCCTGAAGATGGCAATTTGACATTGCCAAAATATCATAAATATTAATTAAAGGTGTTTTCTAATTAATATATTAATATATTAGTAATATATATTGTTAATTTCCTTAAATAATATCACCATGGATGACCAGTGTATAAGTCTTTCCAATGAATTACCATACTGCCTCAAAACCACTATCACTATTTCTCCCTTGCACTCTGCCTTGCATAGGCACAACTTGGTTTTCTATCACCATCAACACTTCACCTCTATGTTTGCCTTTTTTCTCTTCACGAAAAACACCATATTCCTCCATCTCTATTTCTCTCAGGATATCATTCTCATTCAACCATGTCTCACTTATTCCAACAATTTTTTGGTAAATGAACTCAGTCAATATGACATTTTCTCTTTGTTTCTGATACTTCTATCATCTGTATACAACTATAGAAATTCAACAATTAAAAGGCATCAACCTTTCTCAAGCTGTGCTCCTCCTGTCTACCCCTGGCTCACCCTGCCCTCCCTCCCCATTTCCCTGTCTGCCTTGCTCACTTGTTCTCTCAATCCTCACACTCATGCTATTCAATTCTCCATTCATAAGCACCACTTCAATCTCTCCTCCCTTATGCTTCTGCTCCTCCACATTGCTTCTTACTTGTTCAGATCCATTCTCTGCACTCATTACTCTCCCTTCCAACCAACTACCTCTCCAGGTGACTTACACTCTTATGCAAATCCATTTGTCTCAATGTCCTTCCTCATTGACAAACCACACTCCTTCCCCTTCACACATTTCTGCTAACATCATTCTTGCTCTATGTCTCAACTCATCACGTTTATACCTGGGCAACACAGTGACTACCTTTTCTACCACACTATTACCTTATATTCTTCTCAACAATCTCCTCATATCTTATTCTTAGATTATACTTGTTTTCAATGAAGTCATTTGTTCCTGCTATCGCTACCAACCAATATTTCACATGTAAACTTCTTTTTTGCTTACACTTGGATAAAGGATTAAAGAATATAATTTCTTGTCAAATATAGTTATTTATTGAATTTAGATTAAGAGTGACTGACCAGCAGAGGGAGATAGATGAGCTGAAAGAGGAGGTGGAATGTCTTGTGAATGAGAGCAGACGTATGAAAGATAAGATTAGGAGAATGGAAGATATAAATGCAAGGCAAATCAAAGTAGGGGAGAGAGAGAATTTTGGGAGTGTTAGAAGAGGAAAGAAAGGAAACAGTAGAAGAGAGGTAATGAGTGAGAGGTATGGGGGGTGCTAGAAGAGGAGAGAAAGGAAACAGTAGAAGAGAGGGAATGAGAGAAAAGTATGGGAACGCTAGCAGATGAGAGGATGGAAACAGTAGGAGAGAGAGGTATGGGAATGCTAGAAGACGAGAGGATGGAAATAGTAGGAGAGATGACATGAGAGAGGGATATGGAAGTGCTAGAAGTGGAGAAAATGGAAACAGTAGGAGAGAGGGAATGAGAGAGAGAGAGATGTATGGGAGTGCTAGAAGAGGAGAGAATGGAAACAGTAGTAGGAGAGAGAGGGGAATGGGAATGCTAGAAGAGAGAATAGCAGTAGATGAGAGGGAATGAGAGAGACTTATGGGAATGAAAGAAGAGGAGAGAATGGAAACAATAGGAGAGAGGGAATGGTAAGAGGTATAATGTATGGTGACTCAATGATCTGTGGTGTTCAAGATAGGATGCGTGAGAAGTGTTTGCCAGGTGGAACAATAGAAAGGGTGGCTATGGCAATTAAGAGAAGTGAAAGGGTGGATGCGATGATTATGATGGTAGGAACAAATGACGTGAGTGGTAATGTAAGTCGGACAGCGAGAGACATGAGATTTTTGCTTGGGGCTGTATGGAAGAAGACAGAGAGAGGAAAAATAGTGTGCATGTTGCCTAGGTATGATAATGACGAGCTGAGCAGAAGAGAGGTAATATTGAATGACATAATAGCTAGAATGTGTGACAAGAGAGGACTGGTATATCTGGATGCTTGGAGTGCGTTTGAGGAAAGAGAGGAATTGTATGCGAGAGACCGCTTACATTTGAATGAGGAAGGATGTAGGCATCTGGAGATATTGCTGTTCTGAACGAGTCAGTGTGTCCCAGGGAGGATGATAGCAGGGGTGGCATCTTGTGGGAATGGATACTTGGGAGAAGGGAGACGACATCAGGTAACACTGAGTCCAGTGGAATCTAGAGGGGATAATGCAGGGTATAGATACAATGGCATTTATATGCTTTATACTAATGCCAGGAGTATCCGGAATAAGGGAGAGGAATTGGTGACGCAGATAGCATCAGCCTGGCCAAAAATTATTGGGATCACTGAGACGTGGTTGACAGAAGAGGATATAATAACAGGAACAGAAATCGCTGGGTACAGCATTTTTTGGCAGGATAGGAGGGGAAAGTGTGGTGGTTGGGTACTGCTTATGATAAGTGACAACCTATTTCCTCTAAGAGTGGAGGCTTTGGAAGGTAGTGAGACAAATGATTTTGAGAGCATATGGTGTGAGGTAGAGGTGGGCAAGACAGGATATTTAGTGGGGTGTTGCTTCAGACCCAGGAGCACAGAGGATGGGGACCAGGAGATGTTTAGACAGTTAAGTTTGGCAAGTGCAAGAAGAATGATTATTATGGGAGATTTTAACTAGAGTATTATAAATTGGAGAGAGGAAGATGCAAGTAGCAATAGGGGAATGGAATTTCTAGAATTCTTGAGGGACAAATGTCTTAGGGAACATGTAACAGAGGGAACAAGAGGTTCAAGAGTTTTGGATTTGGTTATAGCATCAGAAGAGTTGATAATAAATGAGATGACATCTCTCTCACCAGTTGGAGAGAGTGACCATATGGTTTTGACTTGGAAAATGAATAGACATGCAGGAGTATCAAAGAGACAGGAACTTATGTGGAATTATAAAGCAGGTGATTATAATACTCTTAGACGTTAACTTCGGGAAGTTTCATGGAGGGAGGAATTGGAAGGCCGGGATATCATTAGTGTGTGGGAAATTGTGAAAGAATATTTGTTAGCAGTGATGGTAAGTTGTATACCACGAGTGAAGAAGAGGACACAATTTGGAGTAAAGTGGATGACAAGCAATATTAAACAGGAATTGCATGCAAAAAAGAGGCTATGGAAGAGATATAAGGAGACAGGTGAAGAGAAGATGCATGAAGAGTATAAGACACAGGCCAGAAGAGTGACTAGTGTGGTAAGGAAAGCGAAATTGGAATATGAGAGGAGATTGGCCCTAAAATACAAAGAATATCCTATTGAATTTTTTAGTTATGTGTCCAGTAAGAGGAAAAATGACTGTGGAAGAATGATATTGTGGGATAAAAATGGGAATAGAGTGACTGCTCCAGAGGACATAGTGGAATTGTTCAATGAACACTTTATTGGAGTATTTCATCCTTGAGGAGTTAGTTTTAATGCTAGAGGGATAGGGCAGGTTCGAGGTTTAGAGGTACAGGAGGAGAGTGTGTTTCAGATACCAAGTACTCTGGATGTCAGTAAAGCTGTGGGACCGGATGATATTTCACCACGAGTTTTGAGAGAATGTATACTAGGGAATTGACAGTGCCTTTGAACTGGCTTTTCAATGAAAGTCTGGCTGCAGGAAAGGTGCCCAGGGAATGGAAGGAAGGTAAGATAGTGCCATTGCATAAGGGTGGCAACAGACTGGAAGTGTCTAATTATAGGCCAGTTTGTGTGTCATCAGTAGTTGTTAAGATCTTGGAGAAAGTAGTGAGGGACCGTATACAGCATTGGGCAGATGAGGGTAATGTTATCTGTGAGAGTCAACATGGATTTGTGAACAGGCGCTCTTGTTTTAGCAATATGCTAGCCTTTTATAATAAAGTTACAAGAACATTAGATGAGGGAAAGGCATATACTGCAATTTTCTTAGACTTAGCGAAGGCATTTGACAGGGTGCTACATGATAAGCTGATATTTAAGTTGCAGCACATCGGTCTAGATGTCAGATTGGTCAACTGGATTCAGGATTGGCTGTCTGATAAGTATCAGAGAGTTGTCTATGGTGGAGCAGTTTCAAGGAGGCAGAAGGTTACAAGTAGGGTCCCACAGGACTCAGTACTAGGACCTATATTGTTTAACCTTTATATCAATGACATTGCCAGTGGATTGAAAGGGGATATTTAGTTGTTTGCAGATGATGCAAAGCTGGGAAGGATTATTAGTAATAGTACAGATGTGGTAGCCCTGCAAGAGGATTTGAATAAGCTAGATAGATGGGCAAATGAATGGGGGTTTATCAGTTTAATACAGCAAAATGTAAGGTCTTGAGGTTTGGGAAACTGCATACTCCATGGGAGGAGTTATACTGGAGGAAGTAAGGGAGACAAGAGATCTGGGGTTGATGACTGATAGAAACCTGAAATTTAGGGGACATATTGCAAAGGTGGTGAAGGTAACACAGAGGATTGCTGCAATTATGAGAAGGACACTGACCTGCAGAGATAAAACAGTTATCATTTCATTGTATAAGACCCTGATCAGACCACACTTGGACTATTGTTCTCAGATTTGTTCCCTAGGATTTGAAGGGGATAAATTAACTGTGGAAAGGGTACAAAGACGGATGAGAAAGATGGTTTCAGGACTGTACAATTTTGGTTATGAGGATCGGCTGAGGGAATGTGGACTGCAGAGTTTGGTAGATAGAAGGAGAGGTGATATGATCGAGACTTTTAAACTGTTGAGAGGTGGCTACAGGGTTGACACTGTGGAGTTATTTCGCTTGGTTGAACAGCAGGAAGGAGTCTTGACAAGGGGCCATCCCTAGAGGTTACGAAAGGAAACTGTGAGCAAGAGGGTGAGGAGTGTTTCTTTGCATGGAGGGTGCTTGAACCGTGGAATGCATTGCCTGATGGAGTGGTGAGAGCGAGAATGGTCAATGAGTTTAAGGAGTGGTATGATAGACTTTGTGTTTCTTAGAGGAGATCTCCCCCTCGATGAGTTTTGACAGACTTTATGTTCTTAGGAAGGACCTTCCACGATGAGTCTTTTGGCTCCATGGAGGCCTGAATAATAATAATAAAATAATAATAATAATATTTATATAGCTGAAGTCTTCAGCATGCAATTCATAAGGATATTTCATCCTCATCAGTGTGACACAATGAGAAGCTCATCTATAGAGCATGGACTGATGGTAATTGATCAAGAGGTATATGAAAAATGGAATAAACCTGTTGGCAATAAAGGCAATAGGATTTGATAACATAACATTCAATGCATTCACTTAATCTGCCCTCATACTCAAATATTCCATAGTCCTGAGACAGTCTTAGTTATTTGCTTCTGTACTCTCTCTCTCTCTCTCTCTCTCTCTCTCTCTCTCCAATGTTTCCCTATCACTGATATAGCCAGGTGACCAGATCTGTTCACATAAATCAAAATGAGGCCTAATTACACCTTATAGAGTGGAAATCATCTTATTCTTACATCTCAGCATTCTTCACATTATAGCAATGATATTTTGGGTAGCTCTTACAACATTCGCAATGTGTCTCCTGAACTTCAGTTTCTTATCTATCAAGAAACCCAGATCCCTTGTTTCCTCCACCTAATGAAGCAAAGTTCGAACAATGGAGAGGCTCAGGGTGGACAGGGGGGGGGGGGTATACAGTGTGAGAAAGGTGGATGCTCCAAGAGAAGGTGAGAGAATGTGTAGGCAGGAAAGGAATGGGATGACCAGGGATTAAGTGGAAACAGTTGGAATTGAAAAGGGTTCTAAAATGAAGAAGCAGAAAGGGAAATGGCTCCAGTCAAGCATGGAGAGATCACATCGAGTGAGTTGTACAAGTGGACCTAGCTGTAGATCCAGAAATGAGCTGTTGTGTTTAAATACAAAGTTAGAAGTATACGAAACAAGGGAGTTGAAATTGTTGCACTAATTGCGTCTGTTCACCCAAAGATTGTTGAAATAAGCGAGACATGGTTGGAAGAGGATGACATCCTGACAGGAATAGAGATGGAAGGGTATGATGTGTTTCGTGAGTATAGAAGGAGTAAAAATGGAGGGGGGGAGTGCTATTTATGATAGAGAAAGAGTTATGTCAATACAAAGTAGAGATGCAAGACGGAAATAGTGCCAGTGGTTTTGAGGCAGTATGGTGTGAGATAGAGGTGAATAGAATCAAATACTTGGTGGGATGTTGTTATAGACCAGGTAATGTGGATGGTGGTGATAGTGAAATGTATAGTCAAATTAGCCAAGCAAATAAGAAAACAGTAATCATTATGGGTGATTTTAATTATGGCAATATAGATTGGAATGATGAGATAGCAACTGAAAGTAAAGAAAATGAGTTTCTTGAGTTTTTGAGGGATAACTACCTCAGATAGTATGTAACAGAGGGCACACGAGGATTAAAGGTCTTGGATTTGGTCATCTCATCACAGGATGTAATTATAAATGAGGTGCCAAATCATCCACCAATTGGTGAGAGTGACCATGAGGTGATTACCTGGGTGGTTGCAGCAGTGTGAGGGCCCCTGTTAGAAAAGGGTGTATGTGGAACTACAAGGGGGGTGGGGTGATTATGAAGAGATCAAGAGACAGTTTGTGGGTGTGGCGTGGAATGAGGTAGTTAGCTGAAAAAGAGATCAATGCAGCTTGGGGGATTTTCATAAACTATCTAGTAGATGCAATGTCTAAATGTATTCCAAGGGTGAGAAGGTTAAATAAGGTAGGTGTGAGATGGATGAATAAAGAGATTAAGCATATGACACAGAGAAAAAGGGCATTGTGGAAGCAACATAAGAGAAGTGGAAATAACTAATTGCATGAGGTCTATAAAGACCAGGCAAGGAGGGTGACTTGGTTGGTGAGAGTAGCTAAAGAGAGGTATGAACAGCAGTTAGCTAATGAAACCAAAATAATCCTAGGGAGTTCTTTCGATATGTAGCCAACAAAAGAAAGAATGATTATGGAAGGATGACATTGACTGGAGAAAATGGTATGAAGACAGCTGTTGCAGAATGTGTGGTGGAGATACTTAATGAGCAGTTCATAAAGATCTTTGAATCTTGTGAATGTGACTTAATGGAGAGATTCAGAGCAGTTGATGATGGGGAGGAGAGACTGACTAAGTGAGCAACAGGTGTTTGGGGAGTTAAGTAAACTAGATCTAAATAAGGCTGTGGGACTTGATAATATATCACTGCATATTCTGAAGGAAAGTGCCAGAGAGCTGACACCTGCCTTGACATATTTTTTAATATGAGTCTTGCACTTGGTGAAGTTCCTAAGGAGTGGAAGGATGGTAAGATTGTGCCACTTCATAAAGCAGGTGATCAAACTCATGCATCAAACTGTAGGCCTATCTGTGTATCAGGCGTTGTAGTTGAGTTGTTGGAGAAGCTTATGAGAACTAGGATCCAGAGTTGGGTTGACAAGAATGGTATTATCTTTGATGGACAGCATGGATTTGATAAAGGGAGGTCATGTTTTAGTAATCTACTTACTTATTACAATAAAGTGATTGCTTCCTTGGACAGAGGAGAAGGATACACAGTAATATACTTGGATTTTTCAAAGGCTTTTGATAGAGTACCTCATGATAAGGTGACAGTCAAACTAGAGCAGATGGGGTTGGATATTAGATTAGTGCATTGGATTGGAGACTGGCTATCTGACAGGTATCAACAAGTTATGTATGGGGGGGGGGTGCGATAAGCAGGAAAAGGAAAGTCACTAGTGGAGTGCCTCAGGGGTCTGTTTTAGGGCCATTACTATTTAACTTGTATATTAATGATATTGGTGAAGATTTGGATGGAGATATTCAGTTGTTTGCAGATGATGCAAATTTGGGATGAACCATAAAGAATAGTGAAGATGTTGTGGTCTTAAAAGAAGGCTTGAATAAATTGAGTGATTGGGCATGGAAATGGGGATATGAGTTCAATGTTGCAAAATGTAAGGTTTTAAAATTTGGAAAACAAAGATGGGATGCAGAATTTTTGCTTGGTGAGAATATATTGTTGGAGGTAGAGGAAATAAGAGATCTGGGAGGTGATAATGGATAAGGACTGAAATTTAGGGGACACATTGCCATAATTGTGAACACAACACAAAGGCTTCTGAGAATGATGCAGAGGACACTGACGTGTAGAAGTAGGGAGATTCTTGTTCCATTGTATAAAGCTTTGATTAGGCCACACATGGACTATTGTGCCCAGATTTGGTCACCGGGTTTTCAGAAGGATGAAGAGATGTTGGAAAGGATCAAAAGGTGACTGACTAAGGTAGTTTCTGACCTCTGGAATGTCGAGTATGAGGAAAGATTTAGAAAATATAATTTGTAGAGTCTGGTGGACAGGAGGAAGAGGGGAGATATGATAGAAACCTACAATTTGGTAAGGGGATGTTATAGGATCAATGGTGGAGAAGTTCTACAGAGAATAGTGGGAGATCAGAGGAGAACCAGAGGTCATCTCTGGAAACTGTATAAAGAGGGTGTGAGTAGGGGAGTGAGAGGCAGGTTTTTTTCGTGCAGAGTTGTGAATGATTGGAATCCTTGCCCGAGAGTGTGGTGTCTGCAAGGAGTTTGAGTGTGTTTAAGACACGGTATGATGAGATGTGTGTGTGTGTGTGATAAAAGGATCTCCCAGATGAGTCTTTGACTCCATGAGGTCTTGGGGTAATAATAATAATAATAATAATAATAATGTGGTAAACTTTATTCCATCTTCTCTGGCCAAAGTGTAAAACTTTACACTTAGCAACACTGAAATGATATCCTCATTCTTCAGCCCAAAGCACCAACCTCTACAAATCCTCTTGTAACAATAACACATCAGAATTTCCTAACATTACTCTTCCTAACTTAGTATCATCAGCAAACAACTGAATATTTTTTTTCATCATGAACTATATTATTGACATATAAGTTAAACAGCAGCGGTCCCAGAACAGAACTCTGTGTTTTCACATTCATCATCTTCCTTTTTTCGGGGGACACTGAGCCTCCATACACAACTCTCTGGCTCCTATCAGTCAATAAGCCTTACAGCCAAGCTACCAAATGACTATCCACTCCCATCCTGCTCAATTTCAACAGTAGTTTATTATATGGTACTCGATCAAATGCTTTAGCAAAATCTAAATATATCACTGTAGATGCATCTTGCATCCAAAAGGTAGTCACCCTATTTTAAAATGTAACCAAGTTACTGTAGCATAACCTCCATCCCAACAAACCCATGTTGTAAATTAAAGATGCCAAAGAAATTATATTCTTGGTTTCATCCTTCATCCAAGTGTAAGCAAACTATGTTTGCTCATGAAGGAACTTTATGACAGGGCAACTTGTTTATAACTTTATAACAGGTGATTCAAAACTTTTGGGCCAAACTTTAAGGGATGATAGAACACACCTAAACAAGTCATACAATGCGTGGTCCAAACTCAAGCAGTGAAGCACTAGAGAACGCTTTCCAGTGAACACTTATAAGCGCTGGTTTTTGCAGTCATTGTTATTTCTACCGTGGAGTGCAAAAAGGATGGATTCTTTCACAAATCAGGAGAAGGCTGACATGTATTTCATTTATGGAGCTATGGACCGGAATGCGAGGGAAGCCAAAAGACTGTACCAAGAGCTCTTTTCGACCAGATGCATGCCTGATCATAAAACCTTTCGCATGTGGTGCGATTGCACCACATGCGAAATGGGCTCCTTTGTCAGCAGCATGCAGGATACAGGGTGTGCAAGGAGTGTGAGGACGGCACGTGTTACAGAAGAAATTCTACATAGGGTTGCAGATCATCCCGAATGTAGCACGCGAGCAATTTCCCATGCTGTACGTGTGCCCCAATCGATGGTGTGCTGAGTTCTATGAGACGAACGATTACATCCCTGCCAGGCACAGAGGCCTTGCCACCTGCAGATTACTGGCCTCATGTAAATTTTGCACAGAGGTTTCTTGCAGCAGACTGCAGTGCAGCCAGACTTTGATGCACATATCTTATTCACTGATGAATGCACTTTTACATGTGAGGGCATTTTTAGTACCCACAATTATCATGTGTGGGCAAGCAGAAATCCGCACGCTACAAGTCCACATTTGTACCAATGGTGTTTCTCCATAAATGTTTGGGCTGGAATCCTACATGACCATTTGATTGGCCCATACCTTCTGCCAGCATGACTGAATGGGAGAATGTACCTCGTATTTTTACAAGAGGTCTTGCCAGAATTACTGAACTCTGTTCCAGCAAACATTCAAACACGTGTGGTTTCAACACGACGGAGTACCACCCCATTACAGCGTGGATGTAATGGGGTGGTACTCTATCTCATTGGAATCGATGGGGATGTTAGTCCCCATCGATTCCAATGAGAACCTTATTGTCAGGATTTCTAATGCTGCTGCCATTGTATGAGAAATGTCTGGTGTTTTCGCCAATGTTTCACTGACTGAGTGCCACCTCATTTCAGCGTGGATGCGCAGAACACTTTGGATGCAACATTTCCAGGATGATGGATTGGTCAGGGTGGTCCCATCGCTTGGCCACCACGATCACCCAATCTGTCATGTCTGGTTTTTCCTATGAGGCCATATGAAAAGCCTGATCTATGATAGCCATCGATTCCAATGAGAACCTTATTGTCAGGATTTCTAATGCTGCTGCCATTGTATGAGAAATGCCTGGTGTTTTCGCCACTGTACGCCAATCACTACGTCAAAGGTGCGAAGCCTGCATTAATGTTGGCAGTCACTCTTTTGAGCAGTTTCTCTGATTTGTTCAATAAAATTCTTTAATTTATGTTCTGTAATTTCTGCAATTGTTTCAAATCTCCTCTGTCATTCTTGTGTCTCTTAATTTCCTGAAACAGTAGTTGCTAACCCCATAGCGTTTCACTGCTTGAGTTTGGACCATGCATTGTATGAGGAAAAGTGCTTGTTTAGGTGTGTTCTATCACTCTTAAAGTTTGGCCCAAGAGTCCTGAATCACCCTGTATAGTGCTGTAATAATATGTCATTAAATGCATGATTTATTATCTTTATTCTTTATTACTAATTAGCTGTGCACACTTTCTCTCTCGTAACCTTTCTCAAATACTCTACTGCATATTATGTTTATCCACCTTCCGTATTTATTAGTCGTATGCCTATGAACACTGAAAAATTTATTTTCAGACTGCGCCATCAGTATGTCAAATATTCGGCATAAGACTAAATAAAACTTCCTGTAGATCTATCTTTTACTAGCGTAACTTCTTTCAACAAAGTTTACATAAACAGTCATAGTTCTTAAGTAATAAAACTGCGCTTTTAATGCCTTAGTTGTTTCCCGCTCACAAGTCCGAATTTATTTAAGAACAGTGCAGTTGTAAAATAAAGGATCAGGCAGCACTCTTTTAACAAATAATTAAAACACATTTATTTACATTAATATGAAATATACATGAATCAGACGACAGGGAGATTGCTTTCTCTACCCATCTATAAAATCTTTAGCATAAAATTAGAACCCTTTCACTTCAACACTAAATAATCTCTTTAACTCTAAAACTAATTTACTCTCTGCTTACAAATTCAATTTATTAAACTTCTAGTTTACTCGCAAAGAGTTTATTTTTACAAATTAGATATCAACTTCTAACATGGCAATTGACTCTCTTATGGACACTACTTATTACTATTAAACTAATTCTTAACAATCCATATACAAGATATCTCCAAATTATAAGAGAAAATATACAAAGGGAAGTAACTTACAGAGGCTCTGTATCACACATTCAGTCAAGAGTATTTTACTAAAGTCTTTGACTTTTCTTTCATCTCGAGTTTTAGGCTTCCTTCAGGAGTATCGTGCTACAGCAGTATTACTTCGGGATATTAGCGGGCTTTTCGACTGCAATCTGTGATACTTGAATAGCACATATGCAAGAGGTTTCAGCATACGGACAAATTTTCCTCTGGATCCTTACTTCGGGAACTTCTTCTAATTGCCGTGACTTCTGCTACTAATCGCCGATGACTGTAACTGCCGACAGCCGATGACTGATCTGGCTCTCTTTGGTAACAGTGCTTCGCCTTTTGCTCTCTCAGCACCTGGTTCTCGGCTCTCCTTTTTAGTAACTGGGGTCTTGCCTCTCCTCGTTCTCTGCTGCCACTGCTCTGGTTCGGACTCCGCTTATGGTCTGCAGCTCGCCTCTGCTCTGGTTCTGACTGCCTCTGGTTCCCACTTCTGATGACTCTCTGCTGACGACTGGAAGCTCTCTGCTCGGCTCTGTCCCTTTTTATTATGCCTTCTCTGCCAGAGGAAAGTTGTTTGAACCTTTTAGACTGACTTTGGAGGTGTTTATGTGCAGAGCTTATAAGCACTTTCTCATACACAAAAGTCGTAAACAACCTTTTCTTCATCAGAAGGTTCCAACTTCTGATGACTCTCTGCTGATGACTGGAAGCTCTCTGCTCGGCTCTGTCCCTTTTTATTATACCTTCTCTGCCAGAGGAAAGTTGTTTGAACCTTTTAGACTGACTTTGGAGGTGTTTATGTGCAGAGCTTATAAGCACTTTCTCATACACAAAAGTCGTAAACAACCTTTCTTATGCCCTCATAGAGAGCTATTACACAACGTTCCGGCAGCAGAACATTGCCTTTGTTTTTAACACTCTAAAATATTCTTGTTAAAGGAGTGTATACAGTTAATTTCCATAGGATTATTTACAATAATATCTAGCATAAAATATACAGAGACAAACAAGGTTAATTTTACAATATTCTCATGGAACTTGACCTATGTAAAAATCGATGTAAAGCGCTTTGGTAATTTTAAGGTACATCAAGTTTTTACAGTGCCATGCATTGTGGGATGGGACACTACCCAGACGGGTTTAAACCTTTATTGGGGTTTCATCAGTGGCAGCTAGACACAGAAGTGATACCAAGGTTGAAGTAATGCAGAAGTCATATTTTCATATACAAGTAGCCAAAAGGTGTCACACCTTATTATTAGTAAAAGTAGTACAATAGCCAAAAGGCTACTTGTACAACTACTTGTATATGAAAATATGACTTCTGCATTACTTCAACCTTGATATCACTTCTGGGTCTGGCTTCCACTGATGTAACCTGAATAAAAATCAAAACTAGTCTGTGTAGTGGCCCTTCCCATAATGCATGGCAATATTGTGCCTCCTTAGCTCAGTCAGTATAGACGAAGCCCTTTGGTCAGAAAGACCTAGGTTCAAATCCTGTCCATGATGTGAGAAAATTTTATTTGGTCTCTTTCGATGAAAGGTGAGTTAGCCGGTCTCATAACTCAGCTAGAGGTATGAGAAAATCACTTACTTCAGCTGGAGGCAGGGAATTTTTTTCACCCAGAAACCCAGGTTTTTCATCCCCCAAAACAGGCAAACCAGCTCTGTGAACACACACACACACACACACACATGGATTACAGTCAGGAATATTTATGATGATCCCTCTAGCCATAGGTCTGATTCATCAGCTATGTCGGTCCTGAGCCTGGATAAAAATAGAGGGAGGGGGATTGAGATGGTGCCATACCTCCCTGTAAAAGGTGCTCATGGCCATTGAATCATCATATGAAATAAAAAATAGCAGTATATGTCTGTAAGGATTTGTGCATTCATTATGG
Organism: Typopeltis vanoorti; assembly: GCF_054136105.1. Taxonomy (NCBI): domain Eukaryota; kingdom Metazoa; phylum Arthropoda; class Arachnida; order Uropygi; family Thelyphonidae; genus Typopeltis; species Typopeltis vanoorti. The sequence continues at coordinate 99,810,920 of NC_143549.1, read as the reverse complement.
GATACTAAGGCAATTGATATGAAGTGAAATGAAGTTTTGCCAGGTGAGAAGATCTTTGATTAGTTTTTTAGTTTCTACATGAGATTTTCTTCTAAGTTTTCACATGTTTCTGTTCCCTAATAACTGTTACAAACTGGTTGCATATGCTTTTTCATATCTCAAAAGTCATTGGATATATGTTTAGAAGCAAATGCAAAGTTAAAATTACTGGAAATATATGGGGATTCAATGATTCAGGGTTTGCAAAATAGAATGCTAGAGGAGTGCTCACCTAGAGGAACAACAGAGAGTGTGGCTATTAAGTGAGGTGAAAATGTGGATGAGATTATAGTGATTGCAGGATCTGAGAGATATGTAAATTGGGTATCCTTTCCTTTAGTGTTACATGGTGATCAGCATTCATTTCAGGCAAAAATATGGAGACTAAAACCGTGTTGGAAATAATTATTTTAATTTCTCAATGTTTTGACCTTCATATTAAGGTCATCATCTGGAGTATATATATATATATATATATATATATATATATATATATATATATATATATATATATATATATACAGAGACAAGCTATATTACATTTCACATAGCATGCTAAAGAGACAATGATTTGATCAAGTGTTATTCTACTGGCCTGATCTTTAGTGAAAAAAAAATTAAAATAAAATAAAATAACTACATCAAAGCTATATTCTGTTTATGACAACAATATCAGAGAAAATTTTTTATATAGATAGTTTTATTACAGCAAAAGTGATGTCCTAATTTAACATGAGAATTGTTATATTAGATTTAAGACTTAATTAGACTTATTTCTGCTGTAATAAAACTATCTATATGAAAAATATTTCTCTGATGTTGTCATAAACAGAATATAGCTTTGATGTAGTTATTTTATTTTATTTCCTTTATTTATTTTTTTTTTCACTAGAGGTCAGGCCAGTAGAATAATCATTGATCAAATCATTGTTGTTTTAGCATACTATGTGAAATGTAATGTAGCTAGTCTCTGTATATATATATATATATATATGTGTGTGTGTGTGTGTGTGTGTGTGTGTGTATACTCCAGATGATGACCTTGATATGAAGGTTGAAACGTCGGGAAATTAAAATAATTATTTCTAACATGGTTGTAGTCTCCATAATTTGTCTGAAATTAATGTAAATTGAGTGGTGAGAGATCTAAGATTAATGTTAGAGGTTATGGAGCAGAAGAATGAGAGAGAGAGAGAGAGAGAAGATAGTGAGCATATTACTCAGATATGATAATTCATAACTGAGAAGAACAGCAGCAGCAGTAATGGATGACATGATAGCAAGATGTCTTGAAGGAGAGGCTTGGATTATGAGGATATCTGGAGTGCATTTGATGATAGAAGAGAACTGTATGAGAGGGCTGAACTTGAACATGGGAACATAGGGCAAGGAAACCAGTGCTGCCAGGGAAAATGGCAGCGGGATTGCCTCTTGTAAGAATAGCTACTTGAGAAATGGGAAAATGTATGGTATACTGCAGAGTCAAATGGACTCTGGGGAGAGGATAACAGTAAGAATAGGAATAGCACTAATTCTTTTCTATACAAATATCATGATAATCAGAGATAAAAGAATGAATTAGTGGAATTAATAGCCTCGACGTGTCCAAACATTGTCGGAATGATTGAATTATAGCTTACAGAAGAGGATGTCCTGACAGGAAACAGAAGTGAAGGGATATAGCATATTTCAGCAGGGTAAGAAGGGTAAATGAATTGGTGGAGTATTACTTATGGTAAGTGATGAGTTTTGTGTCCTCTATAGAGTAGAGAATTTGGAGAGAAACAGTACTAATGGTTTTGACAGCACATGGCTTGAGTTGGAAGTAGGCAGGACAGAATATTTAAGGCTAGGGAACACAGAGTAAGAGGAATAGAAGATGTTTATGTAGTTAAATTTGCCAAGTGTAAAACAAGTGATCACTGTGGAAGATTTTAACTGTAGCAGTATAAACTGGGAAGAGGAAATGGAATTTCAGAAATTCTTCAGGGACAAATGTCTTAGACAGCATGCAGCAGAAAGAACACTAGGTTCAGGAGGTTTGGATTTGTTCCTAGCATCAGAGAGTCTGATTGGAACTCTGATGTCATCCTTGCCACTGGCTGGAGAAAGTAAACATGTAATCTTGACTTGGAGGATGAATAAACATGCTGGACTATCAAGGAGAAGGACATTGATTTGGAATTCTATGGTAGGCAAAACTGAGGAAGTTCCATTGATGGAAAATTATCCCTTCTTTTCATTGATGGAAGGAAGAGATATAAATAGTGCATGGGAATTAGTGAAGAAATATTTATTATTAGCAATGTCAAATTGTATACCTCAAGTGAAAAGATAATATATTTTAGGGTAAAGTGGATGACTAATGAAATCTCAAATTTAGGCTGAGATCTGAGATCCAGGTTTTACATTGATGAAAAGGTTACAAAATAAGAGCCATTAAAGTTCTTGAGAGAATCACACAGGGTGGATTAAGAGGTCTTTTTTTGTTTCATAGAGGTAAGAATGCATACCTTAAACTTTGTCAGTGTGTGGAGATAAAAGATGACTTCCTCTAAGGTGAGGATTAAATCAGTGGATTCTATGGAAGCTATAATATAGTAATAAAAATACCATAATTTTACCCTTTGGTTACACAAAGCACAAGTAGGTACTTCACAGTCAGGACACCATAGTTTTAAAAAGCGTGGACTTGCAATATATCCTGATGAGCACTATAAATAAACAAACAACAACAAAAAAGTTATCAAAATGAATCTAACAAAGCTATCTAAAATAATATGATACTAAAGCAGAATAAATTTTGCTTAAATACAAGCTCATGAAATTGGTGTAAAATTAACCAGCAGCACATCAAGCAAGATCAGTAATTTATAAACAAGGAATTTAGTTTTATTTTTATATACTGTGAAAATATATTGTCCAGGCATGAGTGAGTCACTTTTTTTTTTTTTTATTTCACCAGGACACTTTGTTTTTAACTGCAAAACTTAAAAAACTGAACAGAGAACTTTCACTATTTTGGTCAACAATACAAATTAGGGTTTAGGATTACAAGATTGTGGTAACTGGGACATTTTAATATGGTGGTAGTGAACTTAGCTATCATTGATTACTGATGCTGAAGACCAGTTGCCTACCAATTTCCAAAGCTGGGGCCAAAGAGAACTCCATCTACTCTCTTTGGAGAATAAAAGACAGAAGATAAAACAAGTTGCAACTTCGTAAATACACTAATATATATAGGACATTATAATGCTAACAAGGTCCCTAATTGTAACATATTATGAATATTATTAACAATGGATTAAATTCCACCTAATTAACTTTGTGAGAAGAGGCTTCAGGGATGTAAATGAAGAGAGAATATATTAAAACTATAATTAAGTAGAATTAAACTGAAAAAAAAAGAATCAAATTAATTCATATTTACGAATTTAGGGACACAAAGCACATCTGTTGAAATGATTATTTTACTTATTCTGAATAAAATAACAAGTGACATTTCAGCCCCTGTATTGAGGTCATCATCAGAAAAATTCATGTGTATATGAAAACGAGCTACATGCTCTTGCACTCTAAAAGGTAAATTTAATCTATGCTGTTAATTGATCTTTTACTTAGCCTGACCTCTAGTGGTTAAAAAAATAACTACAATAAACCTGCTAAAGTCCTCCTGTACTAAGATTTTCTTCTGGACTTGTACAGTTCAGGTTGCTATTGAATGTTAAAAAAAAAAAAAAAAACTTCACCAAGTCTTCTTGTATTGAGATTTTTCTTTGGCTTGTTCTGGTTGCTATAATGGTTGCAAATGGGTCCTCCACATTCTTGGAATGGTTAGACCATCATTTTTGTTCAGGTTGGGATTGTGTTTGAGCATTTCATATGCTACTTTAAATTTCCTCTCGAACCAAGTTTTGGTGTGATGTAGGGACTTGGTACCTTTCCAATCAATTCTGTGGTATGTCTGGAGTGCATGGTCTGAAAGGCTGGTTTTTCCAAAATTGAAGGAATTTAATGTGTCGTTTCTGTTCGTCCATCCTAATTGGGATGGTTCGTCTTGTTTCCCCTATGTATGGTAGGTCATATGTGTATTGTATTTTGTAAACCTCTGAGTGAGCTAGGTGTGGAAGAAGATCTTTGGAAGAACTGAGTAGATGCCTTAATTTTGTTGGGGGTTTGAAGGTGGTTTTGATGTTGTATTTGTGTAGTGTTCTGTCTGTTTTTTCCCAAAATGCCACTAACATAAGGTATGGCAATGGCATTCTTGAAATCTTTTTTTGTTTTTAGTGGTCTCTTTGGAGGATCTTGTGAATAGTTTTTTTACTGTATCCATTTTTTTATAAATGTATTGTTGATGATCTCATAGTCCTGGTTTAAAGCTTGCTCATTTGAACAAATATTTTGAGCTCTGTGTTTAAGGATTCTTATGACACCTAGTTTTTGTGTTGGGTGGTCGTAAGAATTTTTGTCTATATACTGGACTGTGTGTAGGTTTGCAGTAAACTGAGAAGGAGAGACAGCCTGAGGGAAGACATGTGACAATTCAACAAACAGATTTTCTGCCAGACACAATTAGGCTACTCAACCATTGCATATAAAACACTTTCTTTACATTTCAGGATAAATATTGGCTGCATTTCATCGATTTAATGTCGGAGATATTTGGATTGAGTCTTGTTTGATGAGAGAGAGAGAGACATGAGAAGCAGGTTGTGAAGATGGATATGAGGGTATCTAGCTTTAAATAGCTGGGTATCTGATATTTTGACTATTTTGACTATTTTGATATTTTGAGAATATTTTGACTCTGCATACTCTATTGGAGGAGCTAGACTGGAGGAAGTAGGGGGAGACAAGAGATCTGGGATTGATGATTGATAGAAACTTGAAATTTAGGGGACATATTGCAAAGGTGGTGAAAATAACACAGATGACTGCTGTAATAATGAGATGGACTGACCTGCAGAGATAAAAGAGTTATCATTCCATTGTATAAGACGCTGATCAGACCACACTTGACTATTGTTCTGAGATTTGGTCCCCAGGATTTGAAGTGGATAAATTAACTGTGAAAAGGGTACAAAGGTGGTTTCAGGACTGTACAATGTTAGTTATGAGAATCGGCTGAGGGAAAGTGGACTGCAGAGTTTGGTGGATAGAAGAAGGAGAGGTAATATGACTGAGACTTTTAAACTGTTGAGAGATGGTTACAGGGTTGACACTGGGGAGTTCTTTCTCTTGGTTGAACAGCAGGAAGGAGTTATGACAAGGGGCCATCCCTGGAAGTTACAAAAAGGAAACTGTGAGCAAGAGGGTGAGGAGTGGTTTCTGTGCATGGAGGATTGTTGAACCATGGAATGCATTGCCTGATAGAGTGGTGAGAGCAAGAATGGTCAATGAATTTAAGGAGTGATATGATATACTTTGGGTTTCTTAGGGTGTAATTGTTTCTTAGGAAGGACCTCTCATGATGAGTCTTTTGACCCCACTGAGGCCTGAAATTTAGGAGACATATTGCAAAGGTAGTGAAGGTAACACAGAGGATTGCTGCAATAGTGAGAAGGACACTGTCCAGCAGAGATAAAATGGTTATCATTCCGTTGTATAAGACTCTGATCAGACCACACTTAGACTATTGTTCTCAGATCTGGTCCCCAGGATTTGAAGGGGATAAATTAACTGTGGAAAGGGTACAAAGGCGGATAACAAAGATGGTTTCAGGACTGTACAACGTTAGTAATGAAGATCGGCTGAGGGAGTGTGGACTGCAAAGTTTGGTGGATAGAAGGAGGAGGGGTGATATGATTGAGACTTTTAAACTGTTGAGAGATGGTTACAGGGTTGACACTGGGGAGTTCTTTTGCTTGGTTGAACAGCAGGAAGGAACACGACAAGGGGAAGTTACGAAAGGAAACTGTGAGAAAGAGGGTGAGGAGTGGTTTCTTTGCATGGAGGGTGGTTGAACCATGGAATGCATTGCCTGATGGAGTGGTGAGAGCGAGAACGGTCAATGAGTTTAAGGAGTGATATGATAGACTTTGTGTTTCCTAGGAGGGACCTCCCACGATTAGTCTTGATAGACTTCGTGTTTCAAGGACCTCCTGCAATGAGTCTTTTGACTTCATGGAGGCCTGAATAATAATGATAATAATAATTATTATTATAATAGCACACACGGAGAAGGGATTACACCATCTTCCAAGATATTCTGAAGGCCTTATCCACATTCAGACTTTGGCTATATTATTAAGAACGAAATTACCACCTAGAGATATTCCCAAATCAGAATTAATGGCAAAGAATCATAACCCAATGAAAACATTGTGATAGTCAAAGCAGATAAAGGAAATCCAAATTTTATGTATTCATCTGTGATGAACACAGATGAATACATAAGAAAAATGAATGTCCTACTAGGAGATTCTGATACCTATGCAGTCTTAGATCAGGATCTCATGTGGCACACACAAAATAAAACAAATTCCTTAATTAAGAAGTTACTCAATTGGCCAGGAGAATTTAAAAAAATGTCTAGCACAAAACATCCTTTGGTTCCAACAATTTATAGAGCACCAAAAATCCACAAATAAGATGATCAATTATGTCCTACTGTATATAAGAGAGATTTTCCAGCCTGAAACCTAGCAAAATGTCTGTTAAGTGTGGTAGGAAAGACAAAATCATATGTGAAGAATATGGTACATATTACTGAAAGGGTAAAGGATTTAAATATAGAACTATCAGACATATTAACCAGTTTAGATGTTGTCAGTCTGTTCACCAATCTTCCTAGGGATGACATTGTGGATTTTCTTCAAAAACAAACAAAAACAAAAGCAAACAAAGTTTGCTCCTGAAATAACATCAGGACAGGGCAACTCGTATATAGAAGCTAATGACTTCACATCACTTGCCTTAGTATCCCATAATGCAAAGCACATATCCTAATGGGTATGTATAATGCTATGCATTATGGGTAGTGACCCTTCCCATAATGCACAGAATTCTGCATACCCCTGTCCTGATGATATTTCAGGTGTAAACTTTGTTTGCTTACCCTTGGATAAAGGATTAAACCAAGTAATAATTTCTTGGTATCTTTAATTTGTGTTAATACAGTGTTTAAATGGCTCATGTCTCATTAATGTAGGTTAAAAAAACATAAATATACCATCCAAATATATATTTCTTAATTGTCTGTTATTTATTATTATTATTAACATCTGACCTCCATGGACTCAGAGACTCAACATGGGGGGGGGGGTAAGCACTATTGCACACAATGCTCATCCAACTGTGCATTAAAATGAGTCAATGTGTCTACATTTACAACACACTCAGGCAATACAGTCCACTCACCAACCACTCTCCATGCAAAGAACCTTCTGCTCACTCCTCTGCTCACACCTTCTTTAATGGTTTCCAACGATAGCCTCCTATTCTACCCCTCTCCCATATTATGAAAAATCTCTTCCATGTCAACCTCATAATGATCCCTGACTAGCTTAATCATATCACCTCTCTTCCTCCCATTCACAAGCTTTTGCAGTTTATATTCTCTCAATCTGTCCTCATACTCCACATTATAAAGACCACTGACAACCTTTGTGAATCTTCTTTGGACTCTTTCCAACATATCCTCATCATCATGAAAACCTGGCGACCAGATCTCTGCACAATAATCTATATGAGCCTAATCAAGGGCTTATACCATGGCATCATACCCTCTTTATTTCTGCATGTCATTATTGCCATTATCTGATGTGATGTCTTCACAACTTGTGCAATGTGGCCCCTGAATTTCAGGTCTTTGTCCACCACTACTCCCAGATCTCTCATTTCCTTTACCTTCTTTAAAATTTTCTCACCTTTGTATATTTTGCATTCCATCATTGCTTACCAAATCTCAAAACCTTGCACTTTTGCAACATTGAACTGATAGTTCCACTTACCTGCCCAATCATGCAATCTATTCAAGTCTTTCTGCAAGGCCATAATGTCTGTTTGACGCTTCATTGCTCTTCCCAATTTTGCATCATCTGCAAACAACTGCAATCACTAGTTAAACCCATCCCAATATCATTAATATACAAATTGAACAACAATAGTCCCAAAAGTGAACCCTGCAGTATGCCACTAGTGACCTTCCTCTTAGGGGATACTGCACCCCCACATAGAACATTCTGATACTTATCTGATAGCCAGTCACTGATCCAACTCAGAAGTCTCTTATCCAATCCCATCTGTTTCAATTTATTTAATAGTTTGTCATGTGGGAGCCTATCAAATGCTTTTGCAAAATCCAAGTACACCACTGTACATGCATCTTCCCTGTCAAGGTATTTGTCACCTTATTATGGTATATATGAGGTGGTATCAAAAAGTTTCGAGACTAGCTCAGTTTACGAGAAATTACTTTATTTATCTATGTTTACACACTATCACTTTCAAAATAGTCCCCTTGCATATCAATACAGTGCTCCCAGCGTTCTTACCACTTCTGTGGAATGTGTCCTGGAAGTCTTCTTTTCGAAGCATGTCAAGCACCTTCTGCGATTCGCGCTGGATCTCCGCAATGGTGTCAAAACGGTGACCTTTGAGCTGGATCTTCATCTTTGGGAAGAGGACGAAGTCTGCAGGAACCACCAAATCTGGTGAGTAGGGTAGGTGTGGAAGTGAGATCATGTTTCTGGCGAGAAACTCACATGTGAGGAGAGCTCAGTGACAGGGTGCATTGTCATCGTGGAGCATCCAGTTTTTCACACGCCACAGATCTGGTTGGTTTTGCCGAATGTCCTCCCTCAGACACCTTAAAACCTGGCAGTAGAACTCGTTATTGACGGTCTGGCCCCTGAGGACGAATTCTCAATGCACAATGCCACGAATGTCAAAAACGACGATGAGCATGCACTTGGTCGAGCTGCGGACCTGCCTCGCCTTTTTCGGACATGGAGATGATGGGCTCTTCCACTGTGAAGACTGTTGCTTCGTCTCAGGGTCGTACCCGAACACCCAAGTTTCGTCACCAGTAATCATCTTCAACATGAAGGATGGGTCATCCAAGGCACGCTGACGGAGTTCTTGGCAGACTTTGATGCAGTGTTCCTTCTGCTCTTGGGTCAGCAGCCTGGGAACGAACTTGGCAGCAACACGGCACATATTCAAATCACAAGTGAGGATTGCCTGGACTGTCCCATATGACACACTGACAATGTTGTGGAGTGTTCTCCAATGATCCTCATGCACAAGTTGCCGAATGGTTTCGGAATTTTGGGGGGTTGAGATTGTTGAAGGTCTTCCTGATCTCTCATTATCTTTGAGTGATGTTCTTCCACTCTTGAAGCATGCATGCCACTCAAAACACCTTGAATGACTCATTGCAGCATGCCGAAAACTTGCCGAATTATGTCAAACATCTATGTGGCAGATTTGTCCAGTTTCATGCAGAATTTCACGTTTGCTCTTTGTTCTAACGTGATGTCCATTATGAAATCGCAGATGTGGTAATGCAGGTGGTCAGAATAGCATCAGTTGCACAGCTTCCAATGTACACAGGACGGTGTTTTTTGGCATACTGACTTATGAAGATAGGTGCTCCCTGTGACTGTGCATGCAGCCTTGTGCTGCCATCTGTCGGCGTGTTACAAACCTAGTCTCAAAACCTTTTGATACCACCTCATAAGTAAGTTAGTAAAACATGATCTCCCCCCTTAACACACCCATGCTAATAACCACAGAGAATGCTGCTGTTCTGAACCAAATTCTGTATCCTATTTCTCACCAGTCTCTCTAGTTCCTTCACCACAACTCCAGATATACAGACTGGTGGATAATTTGAAGTCACAATCTTATTACCACCTTTATGCAGCGGAACAATTTTACCTTCTTTTCACTCCCTTAGAACCTGTGCTGTTGTAAGACTCTTATTAAACAAGCATGCCAATGCTACTGCCAATTCCCTGGACCATTCCCTTAAAATGGATAGGGATATGTCTTTAAATCCTATTGCCTTATTGACATCAAAGTTATTTATTTCCTCAAATACCCCTTGTTAACTCACAATTAAGCCATCCTCTCCTATGTCCTCTACACTTAAGTTCCTCATTATTCCATCCAGATGAGGATGAAACACCCTTATAAATTGATCACTAAATATTTCAACAATGTCTTTTGTACAGTTATGATTTCACCATTTTCATCCATTCACGTAATTTTACTATGATCATTCTTCCTTCTACTTGCCTCATATCTAAAAACTCTCTACACTTTTTCTTTGCCGATTTGTCAATTTCTACTCATACTACACTTTTGTTTTCCTTACTAACTGAGTCACTCTCCTGGCTTGTTCTTTATACTCTTCATGAAAGTGATTATTACCATTATTCATCTTATATTCTTAAGAATGGCACCGAAACTCATCATAACAGGGTAGTTTCTGAAGCTCAAGTCGTTACTACAGAGGAGAGCATTTGTCTTGATGAACAGAAGTACTGCTGCAGTGATGATGATAATTTATCTGAGGATAAGTTGACATTAGAAATATCTTGATTAAAAGAAAAGTTATTACAACATCTACCAGAGAACTGGAAAAGGTGGAAAAACATTTGACTAAACTTAAACACAATAAAAAAAGGATAGGATCAGAACAAGAACAGGCAGGAAAGCACTGAACTTGGTCATTATAATATTAATAACAACAAGGTAAGTCAGTTAAAATCTAAGAAACAAGAGGTAATATGGTATGGTGACTCAATTTTAAAATTTGTGCTTGTCGAGAGAGTCACCACTCATAATTTTGCAAATTACCAACCGATCAGCATATCAAGTTGTCAAGGTCTTGAAGAAAGTAGTCAAGGAAAAAATACAGGAATGGATTGATGAAAATGAGATACTTCACAAACATGGCTTTGTGAAGGCTAGATCATGCCTCAGTAACTTGCTCAAGTTTTATAACACAGTGACGGCTGAACTTGATAAGGGTAATGGGTTTACAGTGATACTGCTGGACCTGGCTAAAGCCTTTGACAGGATACCATATGGAATTCTAATCCGTAAACTGCCACATATGGGAATGGATATAGGGTTGGTGAGATGGATAGGTGGGTGGTTGATGGAGAGATATCAGAGAGTAGTTTATTCAGGAGTGGAATCCAAAAGATGGCCTGTGACTAGTGGTGTGCCGCAGGGTTCTGTTCTTGGACCACTGCTTTTTAATTTGTTCATTAGCGATATAGGGAAGGATCTAAGAGAAACAGTTCATTTGCTCGCTGATGATGCAAAGTTGGGTAGGGCAATAGTGAATGCAGAAATGTCAAAATCTTGCAGGATGATTTGGATAGATTGGAGTTCTGGGCTAAGGAGAATGGATGTCAATTTAACGTGACAAAATGTAAGGTTATGCATTTTGGGATGAAAAGATTAGCAGCAGTATACCACATTGGTGGAACTATACTCCATGAGATTGATGAGGCCAGGGACTTGGGAGTGTTGGTGGATAGGGAGATGAAGTTTAGTGGACACATTGCAAAAGTGGCTAAATCAGCTCATCAAACCACTTGGTTGCTGAAAGATACTTTGACGAGCAGAGGCAAGTAAGTTATTGTTCCTCTGTACCGAGCTTTGATAAGACCTCATCTTGACTACTGTGCCCAGATTTGGTCACCTAGGTTTCTTCTTGATGGGGAGGAGGTGGAGAAGATCCAGAGGCGAGTGACCAAGATGATAGCAGGTCTATAGAATGAACCTTATGAGAACAGGTTGAAGATTTGTGGGTTGCAGAAATTGGTTGATAGGCAGCAAAGGGAAGATATGATTGAGACATTCAAATTGCTGAAGGGTTTCTATAGGATTTCAGAGGATATTTTTGAGATCAGGACCGGTGGTGGGAGAACTAGGGGACATCTATGGAAGCTGGGCAAGAGTGTGGTTAACAAGAGTGTTAGTGCTGGGTTCTTTACTTTTAGAGTGGTAAATGAGTGGAATAAGCTGCCAGAGCCTGTTGTGGGTGCTATGACAGTGAATGAGTTCAAGGCAAGGTATGATAGATACTGTGAGAATGTCAAATAGTTGTGTGGATATGATGTTTAGGGCCTCCCTCGATGAGTTTAAGGACTCCCTGGAGTTGCAGGTAATAATAATAATAGTTTCCTGGGAGCGAAAATTAAAAATATGACAAATGTAATTGAAAACCTAAAAAGAAAAGTAAAAGAGATGGTAGTTCTGGTAGGTACTAATAATTTAAGTAGTCACAAATATAGTATGAGAGAAGATATGAAAGGGCTGTTGAAAGAAGGAAGAAAGAAATGTGAGAGGGTAAAAATTGCAAGATTATTACCCAGATATGACAGTACTGAGTTAAGAAGGAGAACAATGATAGTAAATGATTTCACATGCAGGCTGTGTAGAAGAAATGGATGTGAGTTTTTAGATGTGTGGAGTGTGTTTGATGGCTGAAAAGACTTGTATAAGAAGAATGGTCTACACTTGAATTCAGTTGGCATCAGAAGCCTGGAGAAATTACTTCTTGGTATGAGACCTATTGCAGAGTCAGGGAAATTAGATGATCAAGGGAGGAATGGGAAAAATGTGTGTGAAAGTTAAGCTATGGTATGCAAGCGTGATAAAGATATGAATGTCTCTGAACATGGTTACGTATGTGGTGAAGGGGTGGAAAAATATGCTTTGGATTCGGACCTTTTAAGTATGTCTGGGGAAGGAAAAGACAAAATTCTAGAACAAGACCAAATAGATTGCATATCTAATTATAAGAATAGGCTAGGTGGTAATTTATTATGTCTATACTCAAATGCCAGGAGCATTAGAAACAAAGGATTCAGTTTGTTGCTTTATTGAATATGATATCAACAAACTTAGGCCATATCATATTGGCCTAAGTTTGTTGATGCTAGTGAAACCTGGCTATCAGAATAAGATATGGTAAGTGGGATCAAGTATAATGGGTATACTACTTTTAGGAATGACAGAAGAGATGGGAAAGGAAGAGCAGTGTTGCTAATGATATCAGATGACTTAAGTCTGGTTAGGGTAGAAACACAAGAAATGAATGATGGCAACAACATCCCACATAGCAGTGAGTTGGAGTCTATCTGGTGTGAAGTGGAGGTTAACAGAATATGGTGGGCTGTTGCTGCAGACCTTGCAGCTCAGTTGCATGGGATGAAGACATGCAACGCCAATTTAGCCTTATGGGTACCAAATGATTGATCATTATAGGTGACTTTAATTTTCCAAACATTGACTGGGTAGAAGAGAAATCTCATGATAAGAAAGAAAGAGAATTTATTGACTTGTTGTGAGACTTCTTAAGTAGCATATGAGGTCAAAGAGTGTTGGATTTGCTCATAGCATCAGAAGGGATCTCTGTGAAGAATATGGCTATTTTACCACCAATTGGTGACAGTGATCATGCTGTGCTTTCTTGAGAAGTATCTAACTGTATTGATATTCTGATTAAAACAGTTTACATGCTGAATTACAAAGCTGGAAATTCTGACAAATTAGGAGAATACTATCTTTATTCCCATGGTATCAATTACTGAATGGGAAAGATGTCAGCAATGCATGGGAATCTTTGAAAAAGTGCTTAAATGACACGATATCTGAATGTATCCCTCGTATTTGAAGACTAAATAAGTTGGGAGTGAAATGGATGTGCAACATTATTAAGCAAAGGATAAAGAAGAAGAAAATTATGTGGAAAGAATATCATGAAAATAAGAGTGAGAGGAGTTATGAAATATATAAAGTTCAGGACAGAAAAGTAACAAGTGTTATGAGGAAAGCTAAATCGGAGTAAAAAGAAATTGACCATGCAAGCTAAAGGCAATCCATAAGAATTTTATTGTTATGCCACAAGCAAAAGAAAGAATAAATGTGGAAGAATAACTTTATTTAATGTAGATGGCACTTGAGTGTCAAAAGCTAATGAGATTGTTCAGTTAATGAGTGCTCACTTTGCTAAGATATATCAACCAGATGTATGTAACATGGTGCACAGTGCTACTGCTACATTTGATGAAGAGTTAGAGGTTCATGAAAATGAGATGGAAGAGCTGTTGCATAACCTGGATAAGAATTTGTCAATAAGGACAGATGGTAAAGACAGACATTCCTTTCGCAAACAGCCCGTTTGCGAAAGGAATGTTCAGCCGAATTGGCTAGGCCTTTCACATGTTTGTATAACTTGAGTCCCAGCTCAGGAATGATACCACAGGAATGGAAGGAATGTATGATAATTCCATTGTACAAGGGTGGTGCAAAAATTGATGGTCTAACAACCAACCTCTCAGTATCTCTGGTGTGGTAGTGAAGATTTTTGAGAAGTTGGTAAGAACTTGCATATAGAAATGGGTAGAAAAACATGCTATACTCTGCAAGGAACAGTATGGGTTTACTAAATGAAGGTAATGTTTTAGCAATTTGCTTGTATTTTATAACAATGTTATGGCCAAGTTGGATAAAGGGAATGGATACAATGTGATAATGTTGGATTTTTCTAAAGCATTTGATAGGATAGCACATGAAAGGCTGTTGCATAAACTGGAGAATATGGAATTGGAATATAAACTCTTGACAGACTGATATCAAAAAATGGTACACAGTGGGTGTGAATCTGCCAGATTTAAGGTGACCATTGTTATACCTCAGGGTTCAGTCCTTGGGCCATTATTGTTCAGTCTATACATTAATGACATCAGGCAGGATCTAATATCAGATGTGCAATTGTTTGCCAATGATGCAAAGATAGGCAGGGCAATCAGGGATTCTACTGATATTCAGCAATTACAAAATGATTTGAACAGGCTAGAAATTTGGGCAAATGAAAATGGCTATCCGTTTAATGTTAGTAAGTGCAAAGTTATGCACTTTGGCATGATTAGAGTTCTAACAGCATATTATATTATTGGGGTTATGCTACAAGAAACTGAGGAGGTAAGGAATCTTGGCGTATTGGTGGATAGGAATTTGAAGTTCAAATGTCACATAGCAAAAGTTGCAAATACAACTCGGATGATAATCACGATGTTGAAGCAAACCTTGACATGTAAGGATAAGGAAGTCATTTTGCCTCTTTATAAGGCTTTGATAAGACCACACCTGGATTATTTATTGTGCACATATTCAGTCACCTGGGTTCCAAGGGGATAAAGAAGCTGTGGAAAGGGTGCAAAGAAGAGTTACAAAGATTATATCTGGATTATGGGATTTGGATTATGAAGATACATTGTGAGTATGTGGATTGCAGACTAGTTAACAGGAGAAAGAGAGGTAATATGATAGAGGTCTATAAACTTTTGAATGGATGTTATAGGATATATACTGATGAAATTTTTTTGTTATATGGAAGGTAGAGAGAGAACATGGAGACATCCATGGAAGTTAAGTTTGTTCAGAGTCAAGAAAGGGGTAAGAGCTAGGTTTTTCTCTCCCAGAGAGCAGTGAATGCAGGGGCGAATTCTCCATGGTTGCTATGTTTGCTGCGCAAGCTCATTGATTGAGAAAGAAGTAATATTTATTTGTTAATAAATGCATGCATTTATAAGCATTTCATTTAGGCTTTTATTTTTGTAGACAGAAGACGTCTTAAACTTGCACAGCAATAATTGAGCTTTGCATTGTGTATATTGAAGGCCGATGCTTGCTCGTCTAGTCAAAGCTACCTTGGCTTGCTCAGTTGTAAGAGCTTCCAGGTCTTTGCAGCAGCATTGTGATTTCATGAGCATGCATAGCCATTTCACGTTGTCTCACTCTGTTGCTTAAACACAGGCCATATGCAGTCAACGTAGCTCAAGTCAGTGAGCTTCAACCAGCCTTTACAAGTGTGCATGTTGCTTGGGAAAATTAAATTACAACCAACGTTTTATGATGATGTTATTGACCAGTTCATAAAGAAGAACCGTAGAGTAGAATTTGTATTCAAGTAGCTGAATTGAAAAAGATAGAATATCATTTGTAAAATAAATGTTGTATTTATATGATTAAATTGAGTTGCTGTCGCGATATAATATATGTTGGTACCGTCAGAATCGAACGCGTAACGGTGGAAGACAAAACGAAGCTAAGTTACTTTGTATTTAGTTATATTCATTTTATTTAATTATATTAGTACTTAAATGTTCTGATGTTTGTATTTTTTTCCCCTCTTATTTATTAATTGAATAATTATTAAGGATTACGCTACTCGGCAGTAAGGAATGATGGTGGATTCAGCAGCAGTCGCAAGTGACGTAACGCCAAGTCCTCCGCCATTTAAGAACTCGATTATTAGCAATATCATAAGAGACTTTGTGGCATGCAGTATGATAGGAGAGAATGAGAAAATAATGGTTGATAGTGTGGAAGGTGTGAGTGACTGTGGAAGTTTAGGAGATGGTTTTGTTTGGGAGAGTGAATTTAGATTAAGAGTGACTGACCTGCAGCGGGAGATAGATGAGTTGAAAGAGGAGGTGGAATGTCTAGTGAATGAGAGCAGAAGTATGAAAGATAAGATTAGGAGAATGGAAGAGATGAATGCAAGGCGAATCAGAGTAGGAGAGAGAGAGAATTTAAGGAGTATGAGTGAGAGGTATGGGGGTGCTAGAAGAGGAGAGATTGGAAACAGTAGAAGAGAAGGAATGAGAGAGAGGTATGGGAATGCTAGCAGACGAGAGGATGAAAACAGTAGGAGAGACGGAATGAGAGAGAGATATGGAAGTGCTAGAAGAGGAGAGAATGGAAACGGTAGGAGAGATGGAATGAGAGAGAGGTATGGGAATGCTAGAAGACGAGCGGATGGAAACACTAGTAGGAGAGACAGAATGAGAGAGGGATATGGAAGTGCTAGAAGTGGAGAAAATGGAAACAGTAGGAGAGAGGGAATGAGAGAGATGTATGGGAGTGCTAGAAGAGGAGAGAATGGAAACAGTAGAAGAGAGAGGTATGGGAATGAAAGAAGAGGAGAGAATGGAAACAATAGGAGCGATGGAATGGTAAGAGGTATAATGTATGGTGACTCAATGATCCGTGGTGTTCAGGATAGGATGCGTGAGGAGTGTTTGCCAGGAGGAACAATAGAAAGGGTGGCTATGGCAATTAAGAGAAGTGAAAGGGTGGATGAGATGATTGTGATGGTAGGAACGAATGACTTGAGTGGTAATGTAAGTCGGGCAGCGAGAGATATGAGATTTTTGCTTGAGACTGTACGGAAGAAGACAGAGAGAGGAAAAATAGTGTGCGTGTTGCCTAGGTATGATAATGATGAGCTGAGCAGAAGAGCGGTGATATTGAATGGCATAATAGCGAGAATGTGTGACAAGAGAGGACTGGTATATGTGGATGCTTGGAGTGCGTTTGAGGAAAGAGAGGAGTTGTTTGCGAGAGACCGTTTGCATTTGAATGAGGAAGGACGTAGGCATCTGGAGAGATTGCTGTTCTGAACGAGTCAGTGTGTCCCAGGGAGGATGATAGCAGGGGTGGCCTCTTGTGGGAATGGATACTTGGGAGAAGGGAGACAATGTCAGGTAAGACTGAGCCCAGTGGAGTCTAGAAGGGATAATGCTGGGTATAGAAACAATGGCATTTATATGCTGTATACTAATGCCAGGAGTATCCGGAATAAGGGAGAGGAATTGGTGGCGCAGATAGCATCAGCCTGGCCAAAAATTATTGCGATCACTGAGACGTGGTTGACAGAATTGGATATAAAAACAGGAATAGAAGTCACTGGGTATAGCATTTTTCGCCAGGATAGGAGGGGAAAGCGTGGTGGTGGGGTGCTGCTTATGATAAGTGATGACCTATGTCCTCTAAGAGTGGAAAATTTGGAAGGTAGTGAGACAAATGATTTTGAGAGCGTATGGTGTGAGGTAGAGGTAGGCAAGACAGGATATTTAGTGGGGTGTTGCTACAGACCCAGGAGCACAGAGGATGGGGACCAGGAGATGTTTAGACAGCTAAGTTTGGCAAGTGCAAGAAGAATGATTGTTATGGGAGATTTTAACTTCAGTAGTATAAATTGGAGAGAGGAAGATGCATGTAACAATAGGGGAATGGAATTTCTAGAATTCTTGAGGGACAAATGTCTTAGGCAACATGTAACAGAGGGAACAAGAGGTTCAAAAATTTTGGATTTGGTTATAGCATCAGAAGAGTTGATAATAACTGAGTTGACGTCTCTCCCACCAGTTGGAGAGAGTGACCATATGGTTTTGACTTGGAAAATGAATAGACATGCAGGAGTATCAAAGAGACGGGAACTTATGTGGAATTATAAGGCAGGTGATTATAATAGTCTTAGACGTCAACTTCGGGAAGTTTCATGGAGGGAGGAATTGGAAGGCCGGGATATCACCAGTGCGTGGGAAATTGTGAAAGAATATTTGTTATCAGCAATGGTAAGTTGTATACCACGAGTGAAGAAGAGGGCGCAATTTGGAGTAAAGTGGATGACAAACAATATTAAACAGGAATTGCATGCGAAAAAGAGGCTATGGAAGAGATATAAGGAGACAGGTGAAGAGATGCATGAGGAATATAAGACACAGGCCAGAAGAGTGACTCGTGTGGTAAGGAAAGCGAAACTGGAATATGAGAGGAGATTGGCCCTAAGATCCAAAGAAAATCCTAGGGAATTTTTTAGCTATGTGGCCAGTAGGAGGAGAAATGACTGTGGAAGAATGATATTGTGGGATAAAAATGGGAATAGAGTGACTGATGCAGAGGACATAGTGGAATTGTTCAATGAACACTTTATTGGAGTATTTCATCCTAGAGGAGTCAGTTTTAATGCTAGAGGGATAGGACTGGTACGAGGTCTGGAGGTACAGGAGGAGAGTGTGTTTCAGATACTGAGTACTCTGGATGTCAGTAAAGCTGTGGGACTGGATGGTATTTCGCCACGAGTTTTGAGAGAATGTGCTAGGGAATTGACAATACCTTTAACGTGGCTTTTCAATGAAAGTCTGGCTTTGGCAAAGGTGCCCAGGGAATGGAAGGAAGGTAAGATAGTGCCATTGCATAAGGGTGGTAACAGACTGGAAGTGTCTAATTATAGGCCAGTCTGTGTGTCATCAGTAGTTGTTAAGATCTTGGAGAAGGTAGTGAGGGACCGTGTACAGCATTGGGCAGATGAGGGTAATGTTATCTGTGAGAATCAACATGGATTTGTGAAAGGACGCTCTTGTTTTAGCAATATGCTAGCCTTTTATAATAAAGTTACAAGAGCATTAGATGAGGGAAAGGCATATACTGCAATTTTCTTAGACTTGGCGAAGGCATTTGACAGGGTGCCACATGATAAGCTGATATTTAAGTTGCAGCACATGGGTCTGGATGTCAGATTGGTCAACTGGATTCAGGATTGGCTGTCTGATAGGTATCAGAGAGTTGTGTATGGTGGAGCAGTTTCCAGGAGGCAGAGGGTTACAAGTGGGGTCCCACAGGGCTCAGTACTAGGACCTATATTGTTTAACCTTTATATCAATGACATAGCCAGTGGATTGCAGGGGGATATTCAGTTGTTTGCGGATGATGCGAAGCTTGGAAGGATTATTAGTAATAGTGCAGATGTGGTAGCCCTGCAAGAGGATTTAAATAAGCTAGATAGATGGGCAAATGAATGGGGGTGTCAGTTTAATGCAGCAAAATGTAAGGTCTTGAGGTTTGGGAAACATCGATGGGATGCTGCATACTCTATGGGAGGAGTTATACTGGAGGAAGTAGGGGAGACAAGAGATCTGGGGTTGATGATTGATAGAAACCTGAAGTTTAGGGGACATATTGCAAAGGTGGTGAAGGTAACACAGAGGATTGCTGCTATTATGAGAAGGACACTGACCTGCAGAGATAAGAGGGTTATCATTCCATTGTATAAGTCTCTGATCAGACCACACTTGGACTATTGTTCTCAGATTTGGTCCCCAGGATTTGAAGGGGATAAATTAACCGTGGAAAGGATACAAAGACGGATGACAAAGATGGTTTCAGGGCTGTACAAGGATAGTTATGAGGATCGGCTTAGAGAATGTGGACTGCAGAGTTTGGTGGATAGAAGAAGGAGAGGTGATATGATTGAGACTTTTAAACTGTTGAGAGGTGGTTACAGGGTTGACACTGGGGAGTTCTTTCGCTTGGTTGATCAGCGGGAAGGAGTGATGACAAGAGGCCATCCCTGGAAGTTACGAAAGGAAACTGTGAGCAAGAGGGTAAGGAGTGGTTTCTTTGTGTGGAGGGTGGTTGAGCCGTGGAATGCATTGCCTGATGGAGTGGTGGGAGCGAGAACGGTCAGTGGGTTTAAGGAGTGGTATGATAAACTTTGTGTTTCTCAGGGGGGGACTTCCCCTCGATGAGTCTTGACAGACTTTATGTCTTAGAAAGGACCTCCCTCGATGAGTCTTTTGACTCCTTGGAGGCCTGAATAATAATAATAATAATAAAAAATGTACATAAATTTCTAAATATATAGTTTTAAATGGTCAGTAATTCAATATTCTGCTAATCAGACTTCAATCGCACCTCTCACTTCCTGAATGATAACAAGAGCAAGCCTGAATTTCAAGACCAGCATTTGCCCCTGAGTGAATGAATGGAATAATTTGCCCTTAGGGGGTAGTGAGTGAATCTAGTGTGAATGAATTTAAGGGAAGGTATGATAGCTGGTTTGAGTGATTTATAGCCTCCCTCGATGAGCCTTAGACTTCCTGGAGGTCTCACATAATAATAATATTACTAGGATCATCTTCTCTAAATGTTCCTATATTACACAGCATGCCAAACACAGGTGCAAGGAGTTGGATTCCAGTGATGATAGGCAGGAACAGAAAGGTAAAGTTGGAACAGAGAGAAGAATAAACATGAAGATGAAACACTGGAAGGTTCTGCATCATCACAAACTCAAGGCTACTCTAAATAATCTGTTTAGTTTGCTAAGAAAAATAAAGGTTTATTTATTTATAATATATATATTTATAAAATATATAATTTTAATCAGTAAATTGCAGCATATGGGAATGGACATAGGGTTGGTGAGATGGATAGGAGGGTGGTTGACGGAGAGATATCAGAGAGTGGTTTACTCGGGAGTAGAGTCCACAAGACGGCCTGTGACTAGTGGTGTGCCACAAGGATCTGGTCTTGGACCACTGCTGTTTAATTTGTTCATAAATGATATAGAAATGATCTGAGAGGAACAGTTCATTTGTTTGCAGATGATGCGAAGTTGGGTAGGGCAATAGTGAATGCAGATGACGTCAAAATTTTGCAGGATGATTTGGATAGATTGGAGGTCTGGGCTAAGGAGAATGGATGTCAGTTTAATGTGGCAAAATGTAAGGTTATGCATTTTGGGGTGAAAAGATTGGCAGCAGTTTACTGCATTGGTGGAACCGTGCTCCAGGAAATTGATGAGGCACGAGATTTAGGAGTGTTGGTAGATAAGGAATTGAAATTTAGGGGACACATTGCAAAAGTGACCAAAACAGCTCATCAAATCACTTGGTTGCTGAAGAATACGTTGACAAGCAGAGACAAGCAGGTTATTGTTCCTCTGTATCGAGCCTTGATAAGACCCCATCTAGACTACTGTGCTCAGATTTGGTCACCTAGGTTTCTTCTTGATGGGGAGGAGGTGGAGAGGATCCAGAGGCGAGTGACCAAGATGATAGCAGGTCTGTGGAATGAACCGTATGAGAACAGGTTGAGGATTTGTGGGTTGCAAAAATTGGTTGATAGGCGGAAGAGGGGAGATATGATTGAGACATTCAAATTACTGAAGGGTTTCTATAAAATTAATTCAGAAGATATTTTTGAGAACAGGGCTGGTTGTGGGAGGACTAGGGGACATCCATGGAAACTGGGCAAAAGTGTGGTTAGTAAAGGTGTTAGAGCTGGGTTCTTTACTTTTAGAGTAGTGAATGAGTGGAATGTGCTCCCTGAGTCTGTGGTGGATGCTGTGACAGTGAATGAGTTTAAGGCGAGGTATGATAGATACTGTATGAATGTCAAATAGTTGTGATGAATATGATTTGGGGCCTCCCTCGATGAGTCTAATGACTCCCTGGAGTTGCCCGTAATAATAGTAATAAAATATAAATAAAATACTAATAAAATCCATTTTTCAAAATATATCAAAAGTTAACAAAAATGTAAACTCACATTTGAACACCAATGAAAATTTTCATCCTTCATTAACACTCTGTCTCTTAGTTTTTGTTGAAAAAGTTCATGAATTTCAGGGTCAACTAAGTTTTTTAGCTAGAAAAGTAAAAAAAAATGATGTTATATATGAGATTTTAAGATTTAATGTTTTTAATGTATTCTAAAAATATATTCAAAAGCATTTAGAGTAAAGATTTTTTATCCATATATGTGCTAAATTGAGTATGCACTTCTGATATAAAACTGATAAATACCAAGAATATACCAAGACAGAGTCAGACTATTTAAGTAATAGTCATTAAATGATGTAGTCACTGTATGTTGCATGTTTGCTAGATATTCTTCAAAGCCAAACACACACTTCCAATCTATAACAGAATGAACCAACACATCAATTATGTGTTGTTTTTCTCTAGGAAATTCTTGCACGCACGCATGCACTCGCACACACACACACACACACACATCAATTTGTGTGTGTGTGTGTGTGTGTGTGTGTGTGTGTGTGTGTGTGTGTGTGTGTGTGTGTGTGTGTGTGTGTGTGTGTGTGTGTGTGTGTGTGCACGCTAAGAATTTCCTAGAGAAAAATGTCATTGTTTTGTGTGTTCATTCTACTCATTTTCATGTCACTATTATTGTTATCATCATTATAATAAAAACCTCCACAGAGCAGCAATATTATCATGTTATCATATGTTGGTGGTATACAAAATGGTGATACACCATAATGTCTCCATTAGTTTAATGATGCATTTTTTGAAATGTTCAATTTTATGTAGTTTAAGGCAAAAATGCATTTAATTAAAAAAAAAAGTTCAACTGATGATAAAGTGGGCAATAATGATATTAAAAAACAGAGCATAATTAATGGGAAGGTGGAAATTATGGCTCATAGCAAACAAGTCTGTGAGACTAACAATAAAATTGCAAGAGTGGTTAGTTAAAAAAGGACATGAGATTTGAAAGTGAGTTGGTGAAGATGAGGCGGCAGAGTGAAATGAAGAGAATTGTAGATATGTATATGGAAGAGTGAAGAAAACAAAAACAAATGATGTTGGTATGAATAAAATGAAAGAACCGTGAGTACTGCTGTATGGTGATTCAATTATCAGAGGTGTGTGGTAAATGAGAAGATGCACAATGTTTGTTTTATGACAGGCAAAATGAATAGAGTTAATGAGGTAGTAGGAATAAAGGACTCGCTTGGGAACAAGGAAAATGTAAGATTGGATATCAGGAGGTTGTTGAGAAGGATAAAAGATAATAGTGTGATATGAAAGGTAGCCAGTGTGTTGCCCAGGTATGAGAGTGATGAGATGAGATGAGGCAGAGACCAACAATTATGAATGATATATTAGCAGAAATATGTGATGAGAAAGGTGTGCAGTTTGATAATGTCTGGAATAAGTCTGAAGGAAGAATTGAACTGTATATGATGGCCTACATCTGAATGGTTTTGGTGTGAGTTATTTGGAGAGACTGCAGCTGAAAGGGAGATTAATGAGTATACAGAATGAGTATAGAGAATGAGAGAACAAGTGTGCAAGAGAAACAGGGAAGCGGGGAGACTCAGGGCGGACACAGCATGAAAAAGGTTGATGCTGCAAGAGGATGTGAATGCATGTGTAGACAAAAACAGAAGGGGATAAATTGGGATGTAGGGAAAAACAGCTGAATTTGAAGAAGGTCCTAGGATGAGTAAGGAGAAAAAGAAATGGCTCGAGGAAAGTATGGAGAAGTCACATATAATAAGTGGTATCAGTGAAACTTGTCATAGATCCAGGAATAAGCTGTTATATTTGTATACAAATGCTAGAAGTATTAGAAACAAGGGAAATGAAATGGTTGCATTTTATGAGTTTATCCATCCAAAAGTTGTTGGAATAAGTGATACATGGTTGAATGACGATGAGATCCTGACAGGAACAGAAATGGAAGTGTATGATATTTTTTGTGAAGATAGAAAGGGTAAAAAGGAAGGTGGAGTGCTATTGATTATAGAAGCAAGGGGGGGAAGAGTGGTAGTGGCTTTTGAGGCAAT
The DNA here is from genome assembly GCF_054136105.1 of Typopeltis vanoorti. NCBI lineage: Eukaryota > Metazoa > Arthropoda > Arachnida > Uropygi > Thelyphonidae > Typopeltis > Typopeltis vanoorti. Next base: position 99,786,685 of record NC_143549.1, on the reverse strand, counting down.
ATGAAGTAAGATAGAGGTGAAGAAAATGAAATAATTCATTGGATGTTGCTATAAACCTGGCAATCTAGAGGATAGTGACCAGGAAATATAAGCAAATTAGCCAAGTAAACGGGAAAAGGGTGATTTTAATAACAGCAATATAGATTGGGATGATGAGATAGCAACTGGAAGTAAAAAAAAAAAAAAGAAGAGTTTTGAGTTTTTGAGGGAAACCTACCACAGGCAGTATGTAACAGAGGGCACATAAGGATTGAGGGTCTCATCAGAGGATGTTATTATAAATGAGTTGTCAAATCCCCCTCCAGTATGTGAGAGTGACCATGAAGTAATTACTGGGTGGTTGCCAACCATGTGAGGATTTCTGTGAGAAAAGGGTATATGTGAAACTACAAGGCTGGTGATTATGAGAAGCACAGAAGACAGCTTGTAGCTGAAGCATGGAATGAGGAATTGGAGGGAAAGGAGATCAATGCTGGTTGGGTGATATTCAAGAACTGCCTAGTAGAAGCAATATAATGTATTCCAAAGTCAGAATATTAACACGTTCGCTGCCACGCTACTTTGGCATGGTCTGTTCCCCTACGCCGAGCTGTTTTACTTCTTCAAGGTCAGTACGATAATCTCGTTACCGGAGGTAAACGACCTACGAGTATACTCGTAGTTGGCTTGTACAGAGCATATACGGTCTATGAGAATACACAGTTATGAAGCTAGCCCCACAAGCCAAGCATTTTCACTTCTTCAAGGCCACTACAATAATCTCGTTCCCAGCGGTAAGCATCCTACGAGTATACTCGTAGCTGGCTTGTGAAGCAGGATTAGCCACTACGAGTATACTCGTAGTTGGCAGTGAACGTGTTAAGTAAGGTAGGCAGAAAATGGGTGAATATAGAGATTAAATATGCAATTTAGAGAGAGAAAAAAAAAAGAAGGCATTATGGAGGCAACATAAGAGTAGTAATAATCAGTTCCATGAGGAATACAAACAGCTGGAAAGGAGGATGACTCAGTTGGTAAGGGTAGTAAAAGTTCAGTATGAGCAGTAGTTAGATAATAAATCAAAAAAAAAAAAAAAATCCTAGAATGTTTTTTCAGTACGTAGCCAGCAACATAAAAGAATGATTGTGGTGGAGATGGAGAGCTGTAGAGTAGGTGCCCTTTTTGTCTTATATTCTGCCTATAATCAGTGCAAAGGACAGCAAGATGAAGGTAGAGAGATAAGCTGACTTGTTGCTGTGTCTTCAGTCTTATTTCCTTTTTTCCCATTGCTTGAGAGTCATTGCAGAGACAAAGAAATAGATGTTGGATCAGAGGAATCAGATAAAATTATTATTTGACACCTCCAGGGAGTCCAAAGGCTCATCGAGGGAAGGGCACCTGACTTCACCACTCAATCCACCAACTGACTGCAACGGTGGGATTCGTACCCGCAGCCTTTTGGCTGGAGAGTGGATACGCTAACCACTCGGCCAGCCAGGCTGGCAAAAAAATCCTTCAAGGCAGATTTGAACCACCAACCTATGGATAACTGCTTCTTCAACATCTACAGTCCACTGCTCTACCAACTGGGTTACTGCTGGTCTTCAAATCATCATGCCTGAATCTATAAAACTTAGAGAGACTATTAAGAACACTAAAATGGACTCAGTTAAGAAATGAAGACAGGCAGTTAAATATATGTATGATGATTAAAGCAGTGATGCAGAACTCACAAGTAGGCATGTCATCACCCCCCCCTCAATAGTAAGATGACTATATGCATTTGGAGTAATGCAAGAATGCTAAACATCCTGCAAAATGGACTGTAATAGTATAATTTTAAGCTTAATCTGGTAAAGGTTATTGTTAATCTCTCTATTCCATGCAGTCCACGAGGATATTAATTTTTGTCTTATATTCTACCTATAATCAGTGCAAAGGACAGCAAGATGAAGGTAGAGAGATAAGCTGACTTGTTACTGTGCCTGCAGCCTTATTTCCTTTTTTCCCATTGAGCTTGAGACCCAACAGAGGCAAAGAAAGAGATGTTAATTCTGAGAGAGCACTACATATGAAATGCTTTTCAAAGCATTGGATTAGTGTAACTAATGTGCTTTTGGTAGCATTTCATCTTTATTATAATGTAATGCAAGCTCTATTTCATGCAGCACAGCAGTATAATTGCTACATTCCTGGTGTCTGATTAGATATTATGCTGTCTGGGAAGACAGCAGCAAATCTCCCTAAACTCTGATTGTGAATTGTGTAGATGGATAAAAAATCAGAGTATTTTGTCTTATGGGTTTGAAAGAACTGCTGGTAGACAGAGAGAGAGAGAGAGAGAGAAAGAGGAGTGGAATGTTTCCATAAATTGAACACAGAGAAGCTGCATACTGGAATGGAGATGCACTTGTTTGATCTGAACTAGTCAACAACACACTCACTAAAAATATGTCGTCAATCTTGGTTCAGAAGGCTAAAGGATAATCCTTTCTAGTGGTGATATTTCATCCAGATTTTATCATGCTTGGTGGTTTGTTCAGAGGCATTTATGCATGGTGTCTTCAATAAGTTCCAGATTTGTATAAATTTTTTTATATGCAGTCCAAAAGGGCATATGGCAGTCTGTTATGAATTATATGTTTTCCCAACATGGAGGAAAAATGCTTTTCCACATCAGATGATCTGGTAGGGATTTTATTTTTCTTGCATACTAAGGATAGTTGTTGTTATTAAAATAAAGACTAGGCAGGTGATGTTCTGAATGCTCCAAATTCTAATTGCCTGATGCTAAAGAGGATCGAACTACTAAAGTGTACATCTCAGGTAGAATCACAGATTTGGGAAGCATGGGTGAATCATGATTGGATAAGTGATCAGTAGAGACAGAGCAAAGAACATCAGCCTGTATACCCCAAGAGGTGGAAGACAGGGTGTGAAGAATGTTTATTGCTTTCTGGCACTTACTTCACAACTGATGTGGGGTAGGAATTTTAGTTTTTTGTAAAATACAAATCCCAAGAACTTTGTCTCTGCCATAGATAGGTATTATCATTATGCCTAGTCATAGCTTTTGGTCAGGACGAACATCAGATTTGCAGAAAAATTGCACACAGATGGTCATCTGTGGTAAAAGACTAAACTCACTACAAAAGGCAGATTCTTGAAAGAATTCAGTTTCATTGAACTCTTACAAGAAATTAGCATGACATGTCTCGAGATTGACTGATCATATACATCATGACAGTCAATTACAGCACCGCTCATAAAAGAAGAATAATGGCTATACACAGAAAAGTGTCACATAATATGTATTTGTATAGAGTAAGACATATCAGTATAAGAGGGAATGAAAAAAAAAAAAAGAGGGAGAATAATTTGTAGTGAGAAGGCTAGAAGCTTTCCTACACCTGACCTTCTTGTCATTGGCTATAAAGAAGCTATGTTGTCTTTGTTATGGTAAGAAGAAGATAACACCTCCTCTCTGTTAAAAATAAATAAATAAAAGTGGAGTAAAGAAAGGAAGAGAAAAAGTTGTAAAATCATAGTCAAGCATTTATAGTTAGAAATAACAAATAATGAAGGCACAGCAAATCAAAAGCAGAAACCTAGAAGATATTAAAATCTCCAATGATGTTAGAGCAGAGAGCAATTTTTTGATCTGAACTAGTCAACAACACACTCACTAAAAATATGTCATCAATCTTGGTTCAGAAGGCTATAGGATAATCCTTTCTAGTGGTGATATTTCATCCAGATTTTATCATGCCGAAAACAAAGTGTAGTTTCACTCGGGATTTAAAAGAAGAATATCCCTGCTTGAAAGACAAATCACAGAAACAACAGACATGTTGCAATGTACTGTGTGTTGTTTGGGTTTTTTCAACTGAACGTGGAGGCCATTCTGATATAAAACAGCATTTGAAGAAGCAAAAACATAAATTGGCAGCCGCTACTCGCAGTTCAAGTCAATATGTTACATCATTTTTCACAAAAAATTCAAAAGGGAAATTAACTGACAAAAGTAAATGTCTTGCAGCTCAAGGGGGGGTTTGTTTGTGTTTCATGCAGTGAAACATAACATTTCTTTGAGGTCAAAGGACTGCACTTCTGCAATAGTGAGAAATTTACCTGTGGGCGAACAAAGTGCCAATCAATTTTAGTGAATCAACCAACCCTTTTGGAAGAAATAACGTCTTTATATAAATATAATAATAATGATAATGCTGATACTCCATAATTATAATGCATACTTCAGTCCTGTGTACTGTAATTATAATTATGTTATTATAATTATAATTACAGTAATTATAATTATGTTATTCCATTTTTATGTAAAAATGGAATAACATATAATTATAATTACAGTATTTTGTCCTTGTCCCATTTTTGTTCTTTTTTTAATTGCTGAAAAATTCAAAATGTCTTTTTTTTTGTTTTGAAAATCTGGTCACCCTGATCTACATACGGTGCTCATGTTACTGAACAACTGTTAAAACTATTTGCCTGACCTCTGGTGTTAAAAAAAAACTCACTACAAAAGGCAGATTCTTGAAAGAATTCAGTTTCATTGAACTCTTACAAGAAATTAGCATGACATGTCTCGAGATTGACTGATCATATACATCATGACAGTCACTACATCAAAGGTAGAGTCCTGTTATTATTATTATTATCTATTAGGTTACAAAGTTAAATTAAGCTGGATAAAGAGTAACATGTTCATACAGAAAATAACAGAGAAATAAATAAACAGAAAATAAAATTACTTATATAATTATACATATAAATTGCAACTGGTATGGATAGTGGCTAATAAAATATAGATAGTGGCCAATTTTTCCATACTATGTAACTGGTATGGATTCATACTATGTAACTATGCAAATGGTATGGATAGTGGCCACTATCCATACCAGTTGCAATTTATATGTATACTTATATATGTAATTTTATTTTCTGTATATTTATTTATCTATTATTTTCTGTATATTATTATTATTATTATTATTATTATTTCCCAAGACCTCATGGAGTCAAAGACTCATCTGGGAGGTCCTTTTATGACACACACATCTCATTATACCATGTCTTAAACACACTCAAACTCCTTGCAGTCACCACACAATCATTCACAACTCTGCATGGAAAAAACCTGCCTCTCAGTACCCTACTCACACCCTCTTTATGCAGTTTCCAGGGATGACCTCTGATTCTCTTCCTAATCTCTTATTCTCTCTTGGTCTCTTACTCTCTGGTTCTCCCCTGATCTCCCACTATTCTCTGTAGAACTTCTCCACCATTGATCTTATAACAACCCCTTACCAACTTGTAGGTCTCTATCATATCTCCCCTCTTCCTTCTCTCCACCAGACTCTGCAAATTACATCTTCTCAATCTTTCCTCATACTCAACATTCCAAAGGTCAGAAACTACCTTAGTCAGTTGCCTTTGGGCCCTTTCCAACATCTCTTCATCCTTCTGAATACCTGGTGACCAAATCTGGGCACAATAGTCCATGTGTGGTCTAATCAAAGCCTTATACAATGGAACAAGAATCTCCCTACTTCTACACATCAGTGTCCTCCGCATCATTCCCAGAAATATTTGTGTTGTCTTCACAATTTTGGCGATGTGTCCCCTAAATTTTAGATCCTTATCCACTATCGCCCCCATATCTCTTATTTCCTCTACTTCCAACAATATATTCTCGCCCAAGCATAAATTCTGCATCCCATCTTTGTTTTCCAAATTTTAAAACCTTACATTTTGCAACATTGAACTCACATCCCCATTTGCTTCCCAATCACTCAATTTATTCACGTCTTCTTGCAAGGCCACAACATCTTTACTACTCTTTATGGTTCGTCCCAACTTTGCATCATCTGCAAACAACTGAATATCTCCATCCAAATCTTCGCCAATATCATTAATATACGTTCAAGTTAAATAGTAACGGCCCTAAAACAGACCCCTGAGGCACTCCACTAGTGACTTTCCTTTTCCTGGATATCGCATCCCCATACACAACTTGTTGATGCCTATCAGATAGCCAGTCTCCAATCCAATGCACTAATCTAATATCCAACCTCATCTGCTCTAGTTTGACTGTCACCTTATCATGAGGTACTCTATCAAAAGCTTTTGCGAAAAACAAGTATATTACTGTGTATCCTTCTCCTCTATCCAAGGAAGCAGTCACTTTATTGTAATAAGTAAGTAGATTACTAAAACATGACCTCCCTTTAGCAAATCCATGCTGTCCATCAAAGATTATACCATTGTTGTCAACCCAACTCTGGATCCTATTTCTCACAAGCTTCTCCAACAACTTAACCACAACACCTGACACAGAGATAGGCCTATAGTTTGATGCTTGAGTTCGATCACCTCCTTTATGAAGTGGCACAATCTTGCCATCCTTCCACTCCTTACGAAATTGACCCACTGCAAGACTCGTATTAAAAAAATATGTCAAGGCAGGCATCAACTTCCTGCACATTCCTTCAGATATGTGGTGATATATTATCAAGTCCCACAGCCTTATTTCATCTTGTTTACTCAACTCCCCAAACACCTCTTGCTCACTTACAGTCAGTCTCTCCTCCCCATCATCAACTGCTCTCAATCTCTCCATGAAGTCACATTCACAAGATTGAAAGATCTTTATGAACTGCTCATTAAGTATCTCCACCACACATTTTGCAACAGCTGTCTTTGTACCATTTCCTCCAATCAATGTCATCCTTCCATAATCATTCTTTCTTTTGCTGTCTACATATCGAAAGAACTCCCTAGGATTCTTTTTAGCTTCATTAGGTAACTGCTGTTCATACCTCTCTTTAGCTACTCTCACCAATCAAGTCACCCTCCTTGCCTGGTCTTTGCACTTCTCTTATGCTGCCTCCACAATACCCTTTTTCTCTGTATCCCATGCTTAATCTCTTTATTCATCCATCTCACACCTACCTTATTTAATCTTCTCACCCTTGGAATACATTTAGACATTGCATCTACTAAATAGTTTTTGAAAATCCCCCAAGCTGCATTGATCTCTTTTCCAGCTAACTCCTCATTCCATGCTACACCTGCAAGCTGTCTCCTGAGCTCTTCATAATCACCCCCCCCCCTTGTAGTTCCACATATACCCTTTTTTCTCAGCGGTCCTTGCACTGCTGGCAACCACCCAGGTAATCACCTCAGGTCACTTTCACCAATTGGTGGATGATTTGACACCTCATTTATAATTACATCCTCTGATGAGATGACCAAATCCAAGATCCTTAATCCTCGTGTGCCCTCCGTTACATACTGTCTGAGGTAGTTATCCCTCAAAAACTGAAGAAACTCATTTTCTTTACTTCCCGTTGCTATCTCTTCATTCCAGTCTATATTGCCATAATTAAAATCACCCATAACGATCACCCTTTTCTTATTTGCTTGGCTTATTTGACTATACATTTCACTATCACCACCATCCACATTACCACGTCTATAACAACATCCGACCACGTATTTGATTCTATTCACCTCTATCAAACACCATACTGCCTGAAAACCACTGGCCCTATTTTCCCTCTTGCATCTCTACCCTGTATGGACACCTTGTATAAACATGTTACTCTCCAGCTTAATTTAACTTTGTAACCTAATAGATAATAATAATAACAGGACTCTAGCCTTGATGTAGTGAGGTTTTTTTTTTTAACACCAGAGGTCAGGCAAATAGTTTTAATGGTTGATCAGTAACTTTAGCATGCCATGTAGATTGTAGCAGCTTGTTTCTTTGTACATATATGTATACTCCAGAAGATGACCTTAATGTGAAGGTCAAAACGTCGGGTGTATATTTTGATTTATATTAAACTAAAGTTTTACTCTAACACAGTAGTTGTATCCATAATTTTCATAATGTATTGTTATGTTTTGCTGGTGGAATACATTGTTGATGTGAGAGAGTAGATATCACAGGAAAATCATCACTCCAATTGATGGTATCTTCTGCTTTCCATTTAAAGTACAAAGAATAATTCCTCTTCACACTGTTTATTATTATTAAGAAGCTTAATAATAATAAGAGGTCACTCTTGGTTGAATCACTTGAATAAAGGATGAAACCAAGGATATAATTTCTTCTTCCTCTTTTTCCCTCTTTTACCTTGTGGTGTCGAGGGTTTTCTATACATTTAACCGCAACTGTACACAAGGATAAGATAATTAGCCCTATGCCTCCCAGTGTATCCTATGTAAGTAGAAGCATTGAGTTCTCAAGGCCAGTTTGCCTGCTTGCAGGATGAAAAACCCCATATAAACTGGAGAGAAAAACCCTGCATCCATGCCCAAGACTGGCTAACTTAGCTATGTCTGAGAAAGATCTAAAGCTCCTCACGCCAGTGACGGGAATCAAACCCAGGTCACTCCTTTCTCAGGTATATGGTTGCGAAGTGCATAGCCACTTGGCTAACTGCACGGATGAATATAATTTCTTGGCATTTTTTATTTATAATATAACCAAGTGGAAAAATTTTCAACATCTATCTCTAATCCACTTCTGGGTCTGACTCCACTGATATGCTTTAGTGTTGAAGTGGTCACTGCGTTGAGATATGAGTGGCTCTGCTCGGAGGTGGGTTTTTGCCTGTCTCGGAGTGGGTCACTACTAAGATTATGGCTGTACTTGGTGTGTGTGTGTGGGGGGGGGATTAGCCTGCCATTGGGCAGAGCCATGACTGCAAATAACTCATTGCATAGTTTGTACAGAAGAAATGGTGTGGAAGTTGGTGGTTTGATTGGATTTGGCATTTTGTGTCTTGTGAAAATGTTGTTCAGCGAGATTGTTCAGAAGAGTTCAGGTGAGTAAGTGTGTGTGTGTGTGTGTGTGCAGAATCCGTGAAGGAAATTAATGATCAGATATTCCTGAATGTAACTCCCCAGGTTCTGAGTGAGATAGAAAACACAAGGTGTGAGGGAGGTTGTGGGCCAAAGGAGATACTTCAGTTTATGTATACTAATGCTAGAAGCATCACAGATAATGAGGAACAGTTTTTGGTGTAAGTTCAGCTTGGCAAAAGTTATAGGCATTACTGAGACTTGATTAATAGAAAATGATATAGTCATAAGGGTAGAATGCAATAGATATAGTCTTTTCAGAGAGGACAGAAAAAACAGGATTGAGTATGGATTTTGTTAATGATAGTTGAAGAAATGAAACCAAGAAGGGTAGGAGTAGGAGTTCAGCAGGAAGATGGCAGTGCTGGGGACAGTGCAATTAAGCCTATCTGGTGTGAGATAGAGGCCAACAGGGTGAAATATAGTTGGTTACTGCTATAGGCCAAGGGAGGCCAATGAGAATGCATATAGCATACATCAGCTGATTAGTATAATGAGCATAAGGCAAGTAGTTATTATGGGTGACTTCAACTATATGGAAAGATGGAAAGAGCACTTCTCAAAACAGCAATAGAAGGGAATGGGCAGACCGTCATTGAGATGGATGGATGGTGTGTCCAAAGTGACTGATCTTCAAAGAGTTGATGCCTCCTGAAAATAATATAACAGGATCATTTGGCGAGGACTGTTAGTAATGATATGGCATCGAATAATGTCAAATGAATAGATTTGAAGAAGGAAATTATCAGGGATGGAAGGAAATGGAATTTATATACCTACTAAATTATAATAGAGAAGACGAGGATGTAAGTATGCTGGAATTGGTGACAGCATCAGATGATTTGGCTGTAATCAAGATAGCAACATTGCCTAAATTAGGCAGAGCAATCATGTGGTCTTGACCAGGAAGATTGCAAGTCATTTGGAATTTTCAGCTAATAAGGGATATATGTGGAATTAAAACACAGGCAATTATGAAAAAGTGATGAGCTAGCTTGGAGCAGTTCCATGGTATAAGAATCTGAAGGATAAAGATAGCAGTGCATGTGAGATAGTCGGGGGGGGGGGGACTGAAGGAAGCAGTATTGTACTACACACCCAGATTGGGAGGATAAATAATGTAGGAGTTTTAATACAATAAAAATTGTGGAGGGCAGATACAAGGCACAAACCAGAAGAATGACCAGTATAGTAAGGAAAGAAAAACCGATTGTGAGAGGGTGCTAGCAGAATATGCTAAAGGAAATTTAGCATGGCAAAAGAGCTCCAAAAGAGTTCTTTTGCTATGTGGTGAGTAAGTGGAAGAACAACATTGAAAGATTAATTTAAATAGTGCCAATGGTAGGGTGCTAACAGAAGTAAATAAGATAGCTGAGTTACTGAGTGATCATTTTGCTAATATGTATGTTTACCATATAGGTGGAAATATTGCAGTTCCAGATCTGACAGTGACCGATGTGAAAATGGAAGTTGATAAATTAGTGGTACTTGGGATGCAGAAACACAGCTATGGGATTAGAGTTCATGTATTATGAGAATGTGCAAGAGAATTGACAACTCCTCTGACCCAGTTGTTTAAGTCCGCATTTGGAAGGGGCTAAGGAGGTGACATGAGCCAAAATAATTCTGTTGCATAAAGGAGGCTCCAAGATAGAGGAAGCAAATCAGTATCTTGCAAGTGGTGGTTAAGATATTGCAAAAGTTGATAAAAGACAGAATTCAGAAATAAGTGGTCAGGAATATGGACCACATGAAACTCTGTTACATAAATTGGAGCAAATGGATATGAAAGTAGTGATGTGGATAAGAGAGTCTCTGAAGAGCAGATATCTAAGAGTAGTATATGAGGTATATAGTAGTATATGAGGGAATTGAATCCAGGAGAAGACAGATGAAAAGTGCTGTACTGCAGTCTGTACTTGGGCCATCATTTAATTTGTACATCAGTGATATAGGAAACAGTTTAAGGACAAATATTCAGTTTTTGTTTGCTTATGGCACAGAACTGGGAAAGATGATAGTTAATGCAGACAAAGAGATATCAGCAGGATGACTTAAATAGGCTGGATATATGGGCACAGGATAATGGCTGCCAGTTTAATATTGCAAAGTGTAAGGTAATGTACTTTTGGAAGAAGTGATGAAAAGCTACATACTACATTGATTGTGGAATTGAGCCAGGAACCTAGTGTGATTGTGGAGAGAGAGTTGAAGTTTAGAGAACATACTGCAAAGATGACTAAAACAGCTGATTCAGATTACTTTAATGTTGACAACACAAGGCCTTAATAAGGCTACATTTGGATTACTGGGCAAAGAGATCTAGTTTCCTGATTTCATTATGAATGTAGAGATAGTAGTAGGATCCAGACTAAGATATTAACATTGTCTATGAAATGATTTCTGCGAGTTACATATCAGCTGATAGGTGGAAAGAAGGGATATGATACAAATATATAAGTTATTAAAAGCGTTTTATAGAACTAACAATTTTATAGGACTGATAAATTTTTTCAATATATGGCAGGAAGTGAGAGAACTTATGGTCAACCCTGGAAATTATGCTAGTTTGTTTAGCCAGGACATGAGGACTAGATCTTTTGCTAAGTGGATAGTGAATGGGCAGAATGGGTTACCAGAGACAGTTTCATCAGTGAATAAATTCAAGAAGTATGTTAGGTATTGTTATGTGAATAAAGGTGAGTATGGCCTCCCACAATAAATCATTGACTCTCTGGAGATGTCCAAGAAAGTAATAATGATAATAATGGTAACTTCTGCTACAACAACATTGATACAGTTAGCCATGTCTGTTTTCTGAATGTCCATTCTCTCTAAAGTGTATGAAGAATGTTATGCAAAGTAGTCCACTACTCATTTCTCTCTGTACACAAGAGCAGATCCTCTTCTTGCAGTTCCCACTATCTCTAAGCAACAGACAGAGAATCATGATCTTTGTAATGAATGAATGAATCTGAAACTCCACATCTAGAAAGGTCAGGAAAAAGCAAGCAAATAAAATCAATTCTCCGTGTATGCTGGATTTGTACTGAATAGTCCTACTTAGTTTCTCTGGCCTAGTTATGCACTTCTTACAGCTTGAAAAAAAAAAGAATTTGGGCAATTCAGATTTATTATTATTATTATTATTATTATTATTATTATTATTATTATTATTATTTACACCTCCAAGATGTCAAAAAGACTCATCATGGGAGGTCCTTCCTAGGAAACACAAAGTCTATCATACCACTTCTTAAACTCATTGACCATTCTTGCTCTCACCACTCTATCAGGCAATGCATTCCATGGTTCAACCATCCTCCATGCAAAGAAACCACTCCTCGCCATCTTGCTCACAGTTTCCTTTCGTAACTTCCAGGGATGGGCCCCCTTGTCATCACTCCTTCCTGCTGTTCAACCAAGTGAAAGAACTTTCCAGTGTCAATCCTGTAACCACCTCTCAACAGTTTAAAAGTCTTAATCATATCACCTCTCCTTCTATTCACCAAACTCTGCAGTCCACATTCCCTCAGCCGATCCTCATAACATTGTACAGTCCTGAAACTGTCTTTGTTATCTGCCTTTGTACCCTTTCCACAGTTAATTTATCCCCTTCAAATCCTGGGGACCAAATCTGAGAACAATAGTCTAAGTGTGGTCTGATCAGGGTCTTATACAATGGAATGATAACTCTTTTATCTCTGCAGGTCAGCATCCTTCTCATTATTGCAGCAACCCTCTGTATTACCTTCACCACCTTTGTCCCCTGAATTTCAGGTTTCTATCAATCATCAACTCCCATATCTCTTGTCTCCCCTACTTCCTCCTGTATAACTCCTCCCATAGAGTATGCAGCATCCCATCGATGTTTCCCAAAACTCAAGACCTTACATTTTGCTGCATTAAACTGAGACCCCCATTCATTTGCCCATCTATCTAGCTTATTCAAATCCTTTTGCAGGGCTACCACATCTGCACTATTACTAATAATCCTTCCCAGCTTTGCATCATCTGCAAACAACTGAATATCCCCTTGCAATCCACTGGCAATGTCATTGATATAAAGGTTAAACAATATAGGTCCCAGTACTGAGCCCTATTGGACCCCACTTGTAACCCTCTGTCTCCTTGAAACTGCCCCACCATACGTCAATCCTGAATCCAGTTGACCAACCTGACATACAAACCCATGTGCTGCAACTTAAATATCAGCTTATCATGTGGAACCCTATCAAATGCCTTTGCTAAATCATTTTGTCTATCTATTCTGTGCACTGTAAGGAATGGAGCCATTAAGTTTTGCCTTTTACTACTGTAACATCTGCTAATTAATATTTTGGCTTTTTGACTAACTAATACCATTTCAGTTCCCCTTCATGATTCTTCACAAGACATTTTTTTGTCTTTAGTTTTCCACAGGGATGATTTGGAAGTGAACTCAGGCCCAACTTGAGGAGGTGGGGTCAGAAAGGTCTGATTTATCTGGGAACCAGTCATCTCTGTGGTCCAAGCTGTTCACACTGAAGGTTAAACTGAGGAGGGTAAGAAAAGTAAGAAACAGAAAGCACAAATTAAAAAGCTAACATAAACTGTGGCCTTTCTCTCCCTCACTATTTTCTCTCTTTCTCTCTCTCCTCCTAATACTGCTGAATTCTCTTACCTTCTTTCATTTTATATTACTATAAAGTCAATGATGTGATTCCCTTTACTTTTCCATATCTCAGTGAAGGTCAAAACTGGTCATGAATAATGATGTTTCCTATAATGCACAGCAACATACATCTGAAAGGAAATGTGTATTGCATCATGTGATACTGCAGCAAGATGTAAAGTCAACAGCCTCCATATACAAGTAGCCAAGTCATGAAGATTCTTGAACCACAAATTTTGTATACTTGTGCTTCGGTAAAGGATTAACAAGAATATTATTTCTTGTCAAGTATAATTCACATCTGTAAATATCTCCACATTCATACTTAGGATATTGAATGATCCTCAAAAATATGTAACTTAATATGTTCAACTTAGAGTTTCTCTCCATAACAATCATGTTCTTACCCATATCTTGTATGTGTGTTCTCATATTACCAATTCCATAATTCATTCAGTACTTCTAATAACCGAAAACACTGCAATAACTTATACTAGTCAGTGATGAACACTAAGATTGATCGGAATATTTTCGAAAAAAAAAAATTATGGATAATTAGAAATAACAGTTAATAAGGGTTACCACAGAACATAGTGTTACACACATATGCACACAAAAACAAACAATACATACAGAATAAATGCGCTTCGGTAAAGGATTAACAAGAATATTATTTCTTGTCAAGTATAATTCACATCTGTAAATATCTCCACATTCATACTTAGGATATTGAATGATCCTCAAAAATATGTAACTTAATATGTTCAACTTAGAGTTTCTCTCCATAACAATCATGTTCTTACCCATATCTTGTATGTGTGTTCTCATATTACCAATTCCATAATTCATTCAGTACTTCTAATAACCGAAAACACTGCAATAACTTATACTAGTCAGTGATGAACACTAAGATTGATCGGAATATTTTCGAAAAAAAAAAATTATGGGTAATTAGAAATAACAGTTAATAAGGGTTACCACAGAACATAGTGTTACACACATATGCACACAAAAACAAACAATACATACAGAATAAATGCGCTTCGGTAAAGGATTAACAAAAATATTATTTCTTGTCAAGTATAATTCACATCTGCAAATATCTCCACATTCATACTTAGGATATTGAATGATCCTCAAAAATATGTAACTTAATATGTTCAACTTAGAGTTTCTCTCCATAACAATCATGTTCTTACCCACATCTTGTATGTGTGTTCTCATATTACCAATTCCATAATTCATTCAGTACTTCTAATAACCGAAAAACACTGCAATAACTTATACTAGTCAGTGATGAACACTAAGATTGATCGGAATATTTTCGAAAAAAAAAATTATGGGTAATTAGAAATAACAGTTAATAAGGGTTACCACAGAACATAGTGTTACACACATATGCACACAAAAACAAACAACACATACAGAATAATCTGACTTTGGCTTAGTCTACTTCATATTCTCTGCAAAAATTCTAATCTTTCTGACACAGCTATTCCATTTTTATGTGTTTCTCTGCCTAACAAAATTAACCTTCTCTCTAAATCATAGAGACATCAGCCAGTTATTTAATGAACAAATATGTACAATAGAAGTGTAAACAGTACATACATCTCATGCAAATGCCTTCCAAGATGATGATGATGATGATATTAGATATCTATAGAGACTTTAAAATATATTAAGATACAATTGAAAGTATGAAAATTTTTTTAAAAAAAATATTTACCATTATATCCAAGTGATTAAAATAATTTTGCATATTTCCATCAGTCAGTTTTGGTTTTTCACAAAATGGACAAACAAGTGCCATGACATTTCTGTCCTGAATAAGAGTTGTAAAATGATGTTTTAAGCATTCATTACAAGCTTTGTGTGCACAGTATTCCATAGAGCCCATCTAAAAACAAAAAAAGTTCATTCAGTTAAATGTCTTAATTAGTACAGATTAAAATAACAGCAGTTTAAATTAATTTTTTTAAAAAAAGATTATATTACCACAATTTATTTGATTACTCAAAACAGATAGAAAAGGAAACCCAGTGAAGGTTAAAAATAAGAAACATTTTGGATTTATAGGCTTTTGATAAGATTTCATTGAAAGTAAATTTGTACTACACTAATTACATGACATACAATGCTTACAATTCCATGAAAAGGTTGGTGGGTTAGTATTTAACTCAAAATATTTTTGTTTTGCTTCTCCTAATGATGACTCTAACAGGAACTGAAATTACAATGGATGAAAATTAAATTTTCATATTTAATTTGATTTGTGCCAAAACATTTGGCAATACTAATAATTTTTAATTGAATTTCAATTAGTAATAGCTAAGATTAGTATTTTTGGATGTTGAGAAAGTTAGTGATGTGACATGTTTGTGCTAGGACAACTGTACTAGTCTGGTGATTTGTGTATTACTGAGGGCAAGGGAATGTGAGCTGAGGTTTCTTTTGTTAGAGAAGAGGCAATACTGTGTCTTTCTGTTATTGAATATGACCAGAATGTCATCTCCCCCATTGAATGATAGTACATAGGTTAATGTTTAAGATTCTAGTTGTAGATGAGCATGATGTGTAGGCACTGCATGGTTTGTCAAATGTGTAGGATGCATGGAGAGTACTATTGTCTGCAAAGCTGTGGATAGGATTAGTGGTGATTGAGAGCAAGTCATTTATGTACAGGAGAGAATAGGTGATAAGAAAGAGCTATGAAGTACTCATGCATTGTCACAAAGCTTGAAGAGAGAGAGCTATCAACCATGACATGCAGTAAAGAACCAGAGAGGAAGCTTGTTGATGACAGACACAATTAAAAGCTCTGGAAATGTCATGAGTAGCAGCACAAGTTTCTCTGAACCTTTCCAGAGCACATGTCCAGTGGTGGGTGATGTAAGCTAAGAGGTCAACTCTGAATCTTGAATGTCAGAATCCATACTGGTGGCCACTGATTAATTAGTGGGCCTCTAGATAGTGGAGAAGATGACTATTGATGACTTTCTCCATTATTTTGGAGAGGACTGAGGTGATGGTGATTAGTCGGTAGTTCACTGCAGATTTCTATCTCCCTTTTTTTTTTTGTAATAGGCTGGGTATGCAATTGCTTCTACATATTGGAATAAGTACCAGCTATGCATAATAGGTTGTAGTGACAATACAGGACAGCTGTTAGCTCTGGAGTACAATGTTTGAAAATTGAAGAGGTGCAATCAGGACCAGGAGACTTTTTAGTGTCCAAGATACCAAGTAATTTTCTGATGTCTTCTTGTTAAAAACACTATAGGCAACATGTGGTGCTCACATTCTGGTAGTAAGAGACAATTTCCCCAGGTCATCTATGAAGAAGTTTGAGGAAAAGAGTAATGCTAGGAGGTTGGCTTAATCTTTTGGTAAAGTAACAGTGGTGCCATCAGATGAGAAGGGTGGAAGTACAGGTGAGAAGAAATTGCATTCAATGGATCAGATAGCACGGTTTCCATTTGGACAGGAGGTAAGTTTCTGCTGTTGGCCTTTATGAATTCAGAGTTAGATCTGGTGATGATTGTTTTGCATTTGTTGCATGCTTTTGTACAGGCAGAGTATGCAGCTGAATTATTATTATTATTTTTTGACTGCTTTGATACATTTTCTGTTGACCAGGACTTAGAAAGTGGATAAGGATTTGGGGTAGAATAGGGGATGAAGGCCTTCATGCCAATGAGGATAATTTCTGTGACTCATTCAGAGCAGGTGTTAGTGTCATTTGAGCTGAAGCAATATTCAGACCATGGAAAGGAGTAAAAGTTCTGGAGAACATCCCATTTAGTACCTTTGTAGTGCCAGAGGATGCAAAGTTCAGAGTGGTTTGAGGAAGAACCTTCTGCAAGAGGGGAGGTGACCTCTACAGTCTATATTGAAGGAGAACTAGTTAAAAAGAGATCCTAAAAATTTGAAGAGTGAAGAAGATTATCAGAAATTTGTGTAGATAGATGTAAGATTTGCATTAGGTCATTGTTTATGGCAAAGATTTCTGCCTCTCATTCAGCTTGATCAGTGGTGTTGGAAAAAGGATGCCAGTTGAAATTGGAGACATTGAGGTCACCTAGGAAGAAAACCTCATTATTTGGATGACTGGATTAGAGATGGTCAAGTTTCATCGAGAGGAATGTGAAGAGGTCTCAGTAGTGATCAAAGTTTGGAAAATGGTAAATGCAGCAGATGAATAACACTAAATAAGGCAAGGAAACCTTGAGCTAGAGAAGGTTGAAAGCAGAGGATTCTAAATTAGCCACTCTCTTTCATGCCACATCTGATCTCACAATTCCTTTCACCACACTTTATGGTGATGAAAGGAATTGTGAGGTGTGTAATTTGGACATTGGAGGTGGACAGTAGTGAACATAGATGCAATTTGGGTTTCTGTCAAGAACAGGAAGTCTGGTTTGGAAGACTATAAATAATGCTGAATGTCATTTATGTTGGTGTTAATGCCACAGATGTTAGTTAAGTGGATGAGATTCTGGCATGGTTTGTATGTTGTGATTGAGGGAGGAAAGACTGACTATGAGTGAACAGAAGACATATCGGGAATCGACTCCCTTGGACTTTTGGCTGATGTTAATAAGGCTGTGGGACCTGATATATCACCACATGTTTCACGTGAATGTGCCACAGAGTTGATATCTGTTGAAATATTTGTTTAATATGAGTCTTACATTAGCCAAAAGTCCAAGGGAGTAAAAGGGAGTCAAGATTGTACTTCTTCATAAGGGAAGTGAAAGAACTCAATCTTCAAAGTGTAGGCCAATCTGCGTCAGATATGGTTAAAGTGTTGGGAGGTTAGTGAGAACCAAGATATAAAATTGGGTTGACAACAGTGGCATTCTCTTTGATGGACAGTATGAATTTGTTAAAAAAATGGTGTTGGATGGTGTTGGATATTACATCGTGCATTTGATTGGAGATTGGCTATCTGATATGTATCAGCAAGTTGTGTATGGAGAGCGATATCCTAAAAGAGGAAAGTCACTAGTGGTGTGTCTCAAGGGTCTGTTTGAGACCCTTGAGACACACCACTTGGAGGAGGTGGAAGAAATAAGGGATATGGGAATGATGGTGGATAAAGATTTAAAATTTAGAGGACACATTGCTAAAATTGTGAGAATATCACAATGAATTCTAGCAATGATGCAGAAGACACTGACTTGCAGAAGTCAGAAGATTATGATTCTATCACATAAGGACTTGATTAGGTCACATATAGACTACTGTGTACAGATTTGGTGACCTGAATTTCTTAAGGATGAAGAGATATTGGAAATGGTGTCCATAGGCAATTCACTAAAGTTGTTTGTAGTCTCTGGAATGATCAGTATGAATTTAGAGTTTAGTGGGTAGGATATGACAGAGACAAGTTGGTAAGAGATTCTTATTAGATTAGCAAGGTTCTTATCAGGCTGGGAAGAAGTTGCTGTGACCAGGTCCTGGCCCTGACAACACAGATTGAAGCAGGCTTCCAGAAGAAACTTAAATCTGGAGCCACTTTCATTGACCTAATATCAGCCTATGACACAGTCTGGATCAGGGCCTCCTTTTAAAGCTAGGAAATATTTTAAGGTGCTAAAACACTTTCCATATTTTTGATGATATGAGAACACACATACAAGATATGGGTAAGAACATGATTGTTATGGAGAGAAACTCTAAGTTGAACACATTAAGTTACATATTTTTGAGGATCATTCAATATCCTAAGTATGAATGTGGAGATATTTGCAGATGTGAATTATACTTGACAAGAAATAATATTCTTGTTAATCCTTTACCGAAGCACAAGTATACAAAATTTGTGCTTCAAGAATCTTCATGACTTGGCTACTTGTATATGGAGGCTGTTGACTTTACATCTTGCTGCAGTATCACATGATGCAATACACATTTCCTTTCAGATGTGTATGTTGCTGTGCATTATAGGAAAAATCATTACCCATGACCAGTTTTGACCTTCACTGAGATATAGAAAGTAAAGGGAATCACATCATTGACTTTATAGTAATATAAAATGAAAGAAGGTAAGAGAATTCAGCAGCATTAGGAGGAGAGAGAGAAAGAGAGAAAATAGTGAGGGAGAGAAAGGCCACAGTTTATGTTAGCTTTTTAATTTGTGCTTTCTGTTTCTTACTTTTCTTACCCTCCTCAGTTTAACCTTCAGTGTGAACAGCTTGGACCACAGAGATGACTGGTTCCCAGATAAATCAGACCTTTCTGACCCCACCTCCTCAAGTTGGGCCTGAGTTCACTTCCAGACCATCCCTGTGGAAAACTAAAGACAAAAAAATGTCTTGTGAAGAATCATGAAGGGGAACTGAAATGGTATTAGTTAGTCAAAAAGCCAAAATATTAATTAGCAGATGTTACAGTAGTAAAAGGTAAAACTTAATGGCTCCATTCCTTACAGTGCACAGAATAGATAGACAAAATGATTTAGCAAAGGCATTTGACAGGGTTCCACATGATAAGCTGATATTTAAGTTGCAGCACATGGGTTTGTATGTCAATTGGTCAACTGGATTCAAGATTAGCTGTCTGATAGGTATCAGAGAGTTGTGTATGGTGGGGCAGTTTCGAGGAGGCAGAGGGTTACAAGTGGGTCCCATAGGGCTCAGTACTAGGACCTATATTGTTTAACCTTTATATCAATGACATTGCCAGTGGATTGCAAGTTGTTTGTGGATGATGTGAAGCTGGGAAGGATTATTAATAATAGTGCAGATGTGGTAGCCCTACAAGAGGATTTGAATAAGCTAGATAGATGGGCCAATGAATGGGGGTTTATCGGTTTAATGCAGCAAAATGTAAAGTCTTGAGGTTTGGGAAACATCGATGGGATGCTGCATACTCTATGGGAGGAGTTATACTGGAGGAAGTAGATGAGACAAGAGATCTGGGGTTGATCATTGAAAGAAACCTGAAATGTAGGGGACATATTGCAAAGGTGGTGAAGGTAACACAGATGATTGCTGCAATTATGATCAGACCACACTTAGACTATTGTTCTCAGATTTGGTCCCCAGCATTTGAAGGGGATAAATTAACTGTGGAAAGGGTACAAAGACGGATGATAAAGATGGTTTAAGGACTGTACAATTTTGGTTATGAGGATCAGCCGAGGGAATGTGGACTGCAGAGTTTGGTGGATAGAAGAAGGAGAGGTGATATGATTGAGACTTTTAAACTGTTGAGAGGTGGTTACAGGTTTGACACTGGAGAGTTCTTTTGCTTGGTTGAACAGCAGGAAGGAGTGAGGACAAGAGGCCATCCCTGGAAGTTACGAAAGGAAACTGTGAGCAAGAGGGTGAAGAGTGGTTTCTTTGCATGGAGGGTGGTTGAACCGTGGAATGCATTGCCTGATGCAGTGGTGAGAGCGAGAATGGTCAATGAGTTTAAGGAGTGGTATGATAGACTTTGTGTTTCTTAGGGAGGACGTCCCCCCCTCGATGAGTCTTGACAGACTTTATGTTCTTAGGAAGGACCTCCCACGATGAGGCTTTTGACTCCATGGAGGCTTGAATAATAATAATAATAATAATAAATGTAGAATACAGCTGTAATCCATGACCTTATACTTGGATATATTATACTGGTAGCCATATCCTTTACCCATTCTTTGTCTATTTAAGTGATCTTTACGATCTTTATATCATTTTCATTGGCTATCAAGCCATGTACCATTGCCAAAAAACTGAATATTTCCCCTTAAATCAGTTCCTATATCACTGATGTACAAATTAAACAGAAGGAGAACAATTACTGAGCCCTGCAGAACATCACTAATCACTCGCTTTCTCCCAGACTCAACTCCCCCTACATATCACTCTTTGATATCTTATCAAAATCACCAGTTTCATATCCATCTCCCATTTGTTTCAATTAATGCAACATAGCTTCATATGGTATCCTTTCACATGCCATTGCAAAGTCCAACAATATCAATGAATAGCCATTTCCTTTATCCATCTCAATTCTCACCTTATTATAAAAAGTCAGCAATTATAATGTTTGATATTTCTGTGATCCCAATCCTGAATTCTGTTTTTCATGAACTTCTCCAATGCATTAACCACCACTCCTGAGATACTGATTGGCCTAGAATTTGCTACTTCTGTCAAGGAATCTTCATTATACAGGGTGATTATGAAGAGCTGAGGAGACAGATTGCAGGTGTAGCATGGAATGGAGAGTTAGCTGGAAAAGAGATCAATGCAGTTTGGGGGATTTTCAAAAACTATTTAGTAGATGAAATGTCTAAACGTATTCCACGGGTGAGAAGGTAAAATAAGGTAGGTGTGAGATGGATGAATAAAGAGCTTAAGCATACGATACAGAGAAAAATGGCATTGTGGAGGCAGCATAAGAGAAATGGAAGTAACCAATTTCATGAGGTCAACAAAGACCAGGCAAGGATGGTGACTTGGTTGCTGAGAGTAGCTAAAGAGAGGTATGAACAGCAGTTAGCTAATGAAGCCAAAAAGAATCCTACAGAGTTCTTTCGATATGTAGCCAGCAAAAGAAAGAATGATTATGGAAGGATGACATTGATTTTCAATGTCATCCTTCCTTGGGGGATTTTCAAAAACTATTTAGTAGATGGAATGTCTAAATGTATTCCACGGGTGAGAAGGTAAAATAAGGTAGGTGTGAGATGGATGAATAAAGAGATTAAGCATGCGATACAGAGAAAAATGGCATTGTGGAGGCAGCATAAGAGAAGTGGAAGTAACCAATTTCATGAGGTCTACAAAGACCAGGCAAGGAGGGTGACTTGGTTGGTGAGAGTAGCTAAAGAGAGGTATGAACAGCAGTTAACTAATGAAGCCAAAAAAGAATCCTGTGGAGTGCTTTCGATATGCAGCCAGCAAAAAAACAATGATTATGGAAGGATGACACTGATTGGAGAAAATGGTATAAAGACAACTACTGTGGAAGATATAGTGGAGATACTTAATGAGCAATTCATAAAGATCTTTTAATCTTGTGAATGTGACTTCATGGAGAGATTGAGGGCAGTTGATGATGGGGAGGAGAGACTGACTGTAAGTGAGCAAGAGGTGTTTTGGGAGTTGAGTAAACTAGATGTAAATAAGGCTGTGGGACTTGATAATATATCACCACATATTCTGAAGGAATGTGCCAGAGATTTGACTTGCCATTACATATTTTTTTAATACAAGTCTTGCACTTGGTCAAGTTCCTAAATAGTGGAAGGAGGGCAAGATTGTGCCACTTCATAAAGGAGGTGATCGAACTCAAGCATCAAACTATAGGCCTATCTCTGTGTCAGGTGTTGTGGTTAAGTTGTTGGAGAAGCTTGTGAGAAATAGGATCCAGAGTTGGGTTGACAACAATGGTATAATCTTTGATGGACAGCATGGATTTGCTAAAGGGAGGTCATGTTTTAGTAATCTACTTACTTATTACAATAAAGTGACTGCTTCCTTGGATAGAGGAGAAGGATACACAGTAATATACTTGGATTTCGCAAAAGCTTTTGATAGAGTACCTCATGATAAGGTGACAGTCAAACTAGAGCAGATGAGGTTGGATATTAGATTAGTGCATTGGATTGGAGACTGGCTATCTGATAGGTATCAACAAGTTGTGTATGGGGGTGCGATATCCAGGAAAAGGAAAGTCACTAGTGGAGTGCCTCAGGGGTCTGTTTTAGGGCCGTTACTATTTAACTTGAACGTATATTAATGATATTGGCGAAGATTTGGATGGAGATATTCAGTTGTTTGCAGATGATGCAAAGTTGGGACGAACAATAAAGAGTAGTAAAGATGTTGTGACGTTGCAAGGAAGGCTTGAATAAATTGAGTGATTGGGCATGGAAATGGGGATATGAGTTCAATGTTGCAAAATGTAAGGTTTTAAAATTTGGAAAACAAAGATGGGATGCAGAATTTATGCTTGGCGAGAATATATTGTTGGAAGTAGAGGAAATAAGAGATATGGGGGTGATAGTGGATAAGGATCTAAAATTTAGGGGACACATCGCCAAAATTGTGAAGACAACACAAAGACTTCTGGGAATGATGTGGAGGACACTGACGTGTAGAAGTAGGGAGATTCTTGTTCCATTGTATAAGGCTTTGATTAGACCACACATGGACTATTGTGCCCAGATTTGCTCACCAGGTTTTAGAAGGATGAAGAGATGTTGGAAAGGGTCCAAAGGCGAGTGACTAAGGTAGTTTCTGACCTTTGGAATGTTGAGTATGAGGAAAGATTGAGAAGATGTAATTTGCAGAGTCTGGTGGAGAGAAGGAAGAGGGGGGGAAATATGATAGAGACCCACAAGTTGGTAAGGGGTTGTCATAAGATCAATGGTGGAGAAGTTCTACAGAGAATAGTGGGAAATCAGGGAGAGTACCAGAGATCATCCCTCAAAACTGTATAAAGAGGGTGTGAGTAGGCAAGTGAGAGGCAGGTTTTTTTTGTGCAGAGTTGTGAATGATTGGAATGCCTTGCCTGAGAGTGTGGTGTCTGCAAGGAGTTTGAGTGTGTTTAAGACACAGTATGATGAGATGTGTGTGTGTGATAAAAGGACCTCCCAGATGAGTGTTTGACTCCATGAGGTCTTGTTTAATAATAATAATAATAATAATTGTTTTGTCTTCTTTCAACTATCTGGGCACCTTTTTAGAAATGTGTCTTAAAATAATCAGCTTGATTATAGTAAGTTCTCTGATGCTGTTAGCAGCTTTATAAATTCCATTTCCTTTGCTCTCTTTGATTATTCTTCCTCCTAGTCTATTTCTATATTTCTGTAGTTGTCTCTCCCCCTAATAATTATTCAGCCTGCACTCGTTGTGCTAATTTGCTAATGCATTCCATCTACCATATTTACCGGCGTATAATACGCACTTTTTTCCTTTGGAAATAAGTCTGAAAAACAGGGTGTGTCTTATACACCGATACTCACAAAATAGAAGATATTAAAAATCAACTCAAGGAATTGAAAACTCAGTTAGCTGTAATTCCAGGAGGTCTAACTAGTCAGCTTCAACTTTTAGCTGTGTGTATTAATAAATTTAAGGGATTAATGAACGACAAGTGAAACAGCTGGATGCAGTCTTCAGATTTTGATGTTATGTCACCAGGAAGAAGGAAGAGGCCTAGCATTTCACAAATTTGTGAGTGGGTCAAAGCTTTATGGGATGCTGTGAAAACTGAGACAGTGGTTAAATCATTTAAGAAGTCTGGCATTAATAATGCACTGGATGGCACAGAGGACAATTTGTTGTATGAGGACTCAGATTCTGATTTAGAAGAGGTTTCAAGTGTCTCTTCATTTAGCTCTGGAGATGAATTTCTGGGTTTTGATGAAGAAGATTAAAAGGTGGGATTAACTCTTTCCTAGTTAGATAAGGTATTTTTTGAAAGTAGACCTACTTATTACTTTATATTTGAAAATACTGTAAATTCATTATAATTAAAGTTTTTTTCCTAAAAATGTGTACAAAAAAGGGGGTGCGTCTTATATGCTGGCAAATACGGTAATTCTTCCTTGAATTCTCTGGCCTATATCAGCAACAAGCTATATATTTTTTCATCCTTTTGGTCTCTATCTTACACTAGATAGCCTCAAATAAATTACCGTCTGCATTCATATCTTCCTGATGTACTTCAGTTTCTGGCTTCAATACTTCTGTTATTAGTGACTCCCCCCCCCCACACCACTACATATGCAAAATAATATATCCTTGCATTTTATCCCTGTATCATCCTCAGTCAATTGAAGTCTTACTAATGCTTTTTTAAGTCTTACTAAGTTGAACAACAACCTAATGTCAAAAACTCCTCTCCCTTATTCTGAATAGATCCTTAGTCCTTAATTCCTCACACCTTGTGCCAATTATCTCACTAAAGTTAAGAACACCGAATGGCTTATAACTTTGGATTATAGGCCATTCGGTGTACCTGAATTGTGGTTACGGTATTAGAGAGAGAGAGAGAGAGATTGATGTTCACTGGACTGGAAAATAATGCTGACCATTGCCAAGTTTCTCTGTGATGGTCAACAACAATCTGTTAAAGAATGGTTAAAGGACAATTGCATTGGACAAGGAAGATACATACACTATTATTATTATTATTATTTGACACCTCCAGGGAGTACAAAGACTCGTTGAGGGAGGGCAGCTGCTCTACAGCTGTGTCTCCACCACTCATTTCCCCCCCAATTGACCGCAACTGCACCAATTGCTGTTAACTTGTTATGTTAATAATATTGGGAGAGGTTTAAATGACGATATACAGTTGGTTACAGATGATGCAAAGTTGGTGAGTAGAATTACCACTTCTGTATTGCAAAGCATAAGGTTTTGAAATTGGGAAAGCAAGAATAGGATGCTAAGCAGATAACTGGTCGGGATATCTTGCAGGAGGTGGAGAAGATAAGGGATCTGGTGATGATGACAATGAACTAAGATTTAGGGTAACATTGCTAAAATTGTCAGAACATCATGAGAGATGAAGCATAGGATACTATCATATGTTTTTATGTGACTCCCACCCACAAAAAGTTGTATACAAAAAAAGAAGGAAAGAAGAGAAATTAATTTTTATTAATTCATTATTTTTATTTATATTTATTTTTTACATAGTTTCAGAAACCTTGATCTAGAGACCAAACAACTTTTTTAAATCACATCAGGTCTCCATTCAGGTTGGCCTCACACCAAGTAATGAAATTCAGCTTTCACCTAATGACAATCACAAACATCAATGTGTTTGGTAGGATCTGAACTCGCAGCTTGTTGGTTAACCACGCTACCGGCCAAGACGTCTATAGACATCAAGGTTATCACGGATGCGAATGCATATTAAAATTGTATTACTGTTGATATTACATTGAAATATATGATGGATACAAAGCATATGAGGATACGTATTTGATCCATAATGGCCGGTAAGTGGTTAAAGAGTGGGTGTGTTAACCACTCAGCCAACCAGACCAGAAGTTTTTATCTATTGAATGAGCTGTACCAAATCAGTAGAAGTAAGTAGGTTATTGTTTCTTTATACAAGGCCTTGATTATGCTGCAAGTCAATTAATGTGTGTAGATTTGGTCATCTGGTTTTGAAGGAGAATGAGGATATACCACAAAGAGTCCAGAGACAATTGACTAAGGTAATGCGCACTCTTTGGAATGTTGCATACGAAGACAGATTGAGGGGGGGGGGTGGTTTGCAGATCTATGTGGAGAAGAGAAGGAGGAGGAAAAAGGGGAATGTGACCTAAATCAAATGATAAGGGATAATTACAGTTACCAGACTAATGCAGAAGATTTTTTATAGAATGGGAAAAGTTGGGATCCAACAAGATGTAAATCCTGAAAAGTTTATGAGGGATGTAAGCAGAGGCATGAGAAGTGGTTTTTTGCAAGAAGAGTGGTTGTTGGATGTGAGATCCATTGCCTGAGATGAGTGTGTGTATGAAGAGGTGTTTAACACACAAACCTGTTTAAAAAGTTTTTAACCTATTTTAAGAGTTTAAAGCGCTGTTTAATGACCTATGTTCATTTTAACGCAATTGGAAGAACGACGTTACATTGCACCCTTTGATTGGAATAGGCCTAAGTTCGATTCTCGTCATGATGAGAGAAATCTTTATGTGGACTTTTTCAAATTGAAGGTGAGTTAGCCGATCTCATACGGAGGTAGCAGGGTTTTTTCTCCCAGAAACTCAGGTTTTTCATTCTGCATACAGACAAATCGGTCCTTCAGAACACACACAATTTACAGATAAAAAATACTAGTTGTAGTGGTGAGCGGTAGATGGCATTGATGGAGATGATCGGTAGTTCGATGTAGTGGTGGAGACAGTTATATATAGTAGATATCCTCCTGCGATGAGTCTTCGGACTCCTTATTATTATTATCATGAATAATAATAATAATAATAGTGTGTGTGTGTGTGTGTGTGTGTGTGTGTGTGTGTGTGTGTGTGTGTGTGTGTGTGTGTGTGTGTGTGTGTGTGTGTGAGTGAGTGAGTGAGTGAGTGATATGGAACTTGTCAAGATATGTTTTGACTCAATGGAGATCTGGTGATAACAATAATAATTATTTTATTATATTTCATTTTATCCATATAATTGAATTCAACGATGTCAGATGTCTGAATAATCATATTTATCAAAAATAAGTTCATTTAGGGAACTTAAGTGTCCACATAATTCACTGACTTTTCATATTTAGGATAATTTTAAACATTTTAATACATAAGTAGTCACACTATAGTCATACTAACTGAACTGATAGGGCTAATAAATATTTGATAAATAATCTTATTTAAGAGGAGAGAAATGTATGAAGATATTTTGTTATTCTTACTTGATGAATAGGAAATCTACAGTGGCAAAGATCACAAAGTTGCTGAAGGAATTTTACAGCATTATATATTGTACTGCATTGCTTAGACGCATCTAAAGCTTCTTCTTCATCAAATTGCATCTCAATAAGTTTTGCTGCTATCTTAGCCTCATCATCAGTGGTACACTTTCCTTCTGTCTTCAATTTGTACATGTGATCCTATTTAAAAAAAACAAAACAAATGTTAGTGTTTTCTGTCATGAATTTGTCATAACCTTAGCTTGGCTAAGAATTGTTTAATGATAAAAAAAATAATAAAAAATACAATATTTTTCCAATTGTCAACTGGAAAAAATATTATCTTCAAGTACTTGCATATTATGCTATATTTACAAGTAAGAAATAAACACTCTCATTACAGAGTTTCCAAGAATTGCCTCTTGTTCTATCCTTGCTTCCTTCATTCCATGAAATCTTCCATATTGAATTCCAAGAATTTAGGGTGGTATGTGACCTCAGAATTTTTCTAGTTATTATTATAATTATTATTATTCAGGCCTCAGTGGGGTCAAAAGACTCATCATGAGAGGTCCTTCCTAAGAAAAAATTACACCCTAAGAAACCCAAAGTATATCATATCACTCCTTAAATTCATTGACCATTCTTGCTCTCACCACTCCATCAGGCAAAGCATTCCATGGTTCAACCACCCTCCATGTAAAGAAACCACTCCTCACCATCTTTCTCACAGTTTCATTTTGCAACTTCCAGGGATGGCCTCTTGTCATCACTCCTTCCTGCTGTTCAACCAAGCGAAAGAACTCCCCAGTGTCAACCCTGTAACCACCTATCAACAGTTTAAAAGTCTAAATCATATCACCTCTCCTTCTTCTATCCACCAAACTCTGCAGTCCACATTCCCTCATAACAATCACTGTACAGTCCTGAAACCACTTTGTTATCTGCCTTTGTACCCTTTCCACAGTTAATTTATCCCTTTCAAATCATGGGGACCAAATCTGATAACAATAGTCCAAGTGTGGTCTGACCAGGGTCTTATACAAAGGAATGATAACTGTTTTATCTCTGTAGGTCAGCGTCCTTCTCATTATTGCAGCAATCCTTTGTGTTAACTTCACCACCTTTGCAATATGTCTGCTAAATTTCAGATTTCTATCAATCATCAACCCCAGATCTCTTGTCTCCCCTACTTCGTCCAGTATAACTCTTCCCATAGAGTATGCACTGTCCCTTCGATGTTTCCCAAACCTCAAGACCTTACATTTTGCTACATTAAACCAATAATTCCCCATTCATTTGCCTATCTATCTAGCTTATTCAAATCCTCTTGCAGGGTTGCCACATCTGCACTATTACTAATAATTCTTCCCAGCTTCGCATCATCCGCAAACAACTGAATATCCCCTTGCAATCCACTGTCAATGTTATTGATATAAAGGTTAAAGAATATAGGTCCCAGTACTGAGCCCTGTGGGACCCCACTTGTAACCCTCTGCTGTCTTGAAACTTCCCCACCATACACAATTCTCTGATACCTATCAGACAGCCAATCCTGAATCCAGTTGACCAATCTGACATCCAGACCCATTTGCTGCAACTTAAATATCAGCTTATCATGTGGCAACCTGTCAAATGCCTTCACTAAGTCTAAAAAAAATGGCAGTATATGCCTTTCCCTCATCTAATGCTCTTGTAACTTTATTATAAAAGGCTAGCATATTACTAAAACAAGAGCACCCCTTCATAAATCCATGTTGACTCTCACAGATAACATTACCCTCATCTGCCCAATGCTGTATACAGTCTTTCACTACTTTTTTCAAGATCTTAATAACTACTGATGACACACAAACTGGCCTATAATTAGACACTTCCAGCCAGTTACCGCCCTTATGCAATTGCACTGTCTTACCTTCCTTCCATTCCATAAGCACCTTTCCTGCAGCCAGACTTTCATTGAAAAGCCAGTTCAAAGGCACTGTCAATTCCCTAGTATACATTCTCTCAAAACTCATGGTGAAATACCATCCAGTCCCACAGCTTTACTGACACCCAGAGTACTCGGTATTTCAAACACACTTTCCGCTTATACCTCTAAAACCTCGAACCTGCCCAATCCCTCTAACATTAAAACTGACTCCTCAAGGATGAAATACTCCAATAAAGTGTTCATTGAACAATTCCACTATGTCCTTTACATCAGTCACTCTATTCCCATTTTTATCCCACAATATCATTCTTCCACAGTTTCTCCTCCTATTGGCCACATAGCTAAAAAATTCCCTAGGATTTTCTTTGGATCTTAGGGCCAATCTCCTCATATTCCAGTTTCGTCTTCCTTACCATACTAGTCACTCTTCTGGCCTTTGTCTTATACTCTTCATGCATCTTCTCTTCACCTGTTTCCTTATATCTCTTCCATAGCCTCTTTTTCGCATGCAATTCCTCTTTAATATTGTTTGTCATCCGCTTTACTCCAAATTGTGTCCTCTTGTTCACTTCGTGGTATACAACTTACCATTGCTGCTAACAAATATTCTTTCATAATTTCCCACGCACTAATGATATCCTGGCCTTCCAATTCCTCTCTCCATGAAACCTCCCCAAGTAGACGTCTTAGACTATTATAATCATCTGCCTTATAATTCCACATACGTTCCCGTCTCTTTGATACTCCTGCATGTCTATTCATTTTCCAAGTCAAAACCATATGGTCACTCTCTCCAACTGGTGGGAGAGATGTCATCTCAGTTATTATCAACTCTTCTGATGCTATAACCAAATCCAAAACTCTTGAACTTCTTCCCTCTATTACATGTTGCCTAAGACATTTGTCTCTCAAGAAATCTAGAAATTTTATTTCCTCTATTTTAACTACATTAGTATAAATGGGAGAGGTAGCAAAACTCTCCCATAACAATCATTCTTCTTGCACTTGCCAAACTCAAATGTCCAAACATTTCCTGCTCCCCCACC
The DNA here is from genome assembly GCF_054136105.1 of Typopeltis vanoorti. Lineage (NCBI taxonomy): Eukaryota > Metazoa > Arthropoda > Arachnida > Uropygi > Thelyphonidae > Typopeltis > Typopeltis vanoorti. The sequence continues at coordinate 99,755,811 of NC_143549.1, read as the reverse complement.
CTCTGTGCTCCTGGGTCTGAAGCAACACCCCACTAAATATCCTGTCTTCCCCACCTCTACCTCACACCATATGCTTTCAAAATCATTAGTGCCACTGCTTTCCAAATTCTCCACTCTTAGAGGACATAGTTCTTCACTTATCATAAGCAGTACTCCACCACCATGCTTTCCCTTCCCATCTTTCCAAAAAATGCTGTACCCAGCATCTTCTATTCCTGTTATTATATTCTCTTCTGTCAACCACGTCTCAGTGATCACAATAATTTTTGGCCAGGGCTGATGCTATCTGCGCCATCAATTCCTCTCCCTTATTCTGGATACTCCTGGCATTAGTATTAAGCATATACAGGGTGTTCGGGATAAATTTGACAGTTTCGTAAGGAAAAAGAAAATCTTCTTTGTATCTATTAAATTTAATGAATTGACAAAAAAACATTACAGGCAGAGTTAATTACAATACTATCAACAAGATTTACTCAAAATAACCACCATTAGCATCGATCACAGCTTCAATTCTGCTTCGGAACCTCGAACAAGCTGATGCTACAGTCTCCCTGGGAAGGGCCGCAAAAACTTTTAATTTTATCCATTAACTGGGCTTTTGTATTACTGGAAGTGCGATTGGTGTCTTTTTCAACTGCGCCCCATACAAAATAATCCATGGGGTTAAGGTCTGGGGAGTTTGGAGGCCAAACATTTGGACTGGTGAAGTCGTAGAAATTTTCAGACAACCATTTTTGACTTTTCCCAGAGGTGTGGCAAGGGGCCGAATCCTGCTGCCATACATACGGCCTACCATTGCCTACCCTTGTTATCCAGGGCTTGACTACAGTTAGCAACTCCACGAACAAAGCCCGAATTCCAATGCCAGGGTTCTTCAACACCTGTTCCTGCAGATTTGCGAGGAATTCTGCTGTACGAACGCAATCAGATCGTCTGCTAGGGATCTTTCTTCTTGCTACATCCTCGTAGTCACCATTGCAAGTCTCTAGTTCATGCCTGATTGTTTTTACTGTATTCAGGGAGCATTGGGCAGCAGTCGTAATATCCTTATTTTGATGGCGGGCACGAATCATCATGATACAAGTTATTCTCTTCCATGATTCAGGTGGGTTCCAGCTATCCATCCTTTCTGACATCTTGTATGTGAATGAAGAAGGGTCCAAACTTTTAAATGAAGAGAAGTGTGTGTTAATACATGTAACTTACGGAAAAAATATAATTAATTATAAATATGTCAAATTTATCCCGAACACCCTGTAAATGCAGTTGTTTCTATACCCAGCATTATCCCCTCTGGACTCCACTGGGCTCAGTGTTACCTGATATCGTCTCCCTTCTCCCAAGTATCCATTCCCACAGGTTATTTTGAGTAAACAAGATTTACTCAAAATAACCACCGTTAGCATCGATCACAGCTTCAATTCTGCTTCGGAACCTCGAACAAGCTGATGCTACAGTCTCCCTGGGAAGGGCCGCAAAAACTGTTTTAATTTTATCCATTAACTGGGCTTTTGTATTACTGGAAGTGCGATTGGTGTCTTTTTCAACTGCGCCCCATACAAAATAATCCATGGGGTTAAGGTCTGGGGAGTTTGGAGGCCAAACATTTGGACTGGTGAAGTCGTAGAAATTTTCAGACAACCATTTTTGACTTTTCCCAGAGGTGTGGCAAGGGGCCGAATCCTGCTGCCATACATACGGCCTACCATTGGCTACCCTTGTTATCCAGGGCTTGACTACAGTTAGCAACTCCACGAACAAAGCCCGAATTCCAATGCCAGGGTTCTTCAACACCTGTTCCTGCAGATTTGCGAGGAATTCTGCTGTACGAACGCAATCAGATCGTCTGCTAGGGATCTTTCTTCTTGCTACATCCTCGTAGTCACCATTGCAAGTCTCTAGTTCATGCCTGATTGTTTTTACTGTATTCAGGGAGCATTGGGCAGCAGTCGTAATATCCTTATTTTGATGGCGGGCACGAATCATCATGATACAAGTTATTCTCTTCCATGATTCAGGTGGGTTCCAGCTATCCATCCTTTCTGACATCTTGTATGTGAATGAAGAAGGGTCCAAACTTTTAAATGAAAGAGAAGTGTGTGTTAATACATGTAACTTACGGAAAAATATAATTAATTATAAATATGTCAAATTTATCCCGAACACCCTGTAAATGCAGTTGTTTCTATACCCAGCATTATCCCCTCTGGACTCCACTGGGCTCAGTGTTACCTGATATCGTCTCCCTTCTCCCAAGTATCCATTCCCACAGGCCACCCCTGCTATCATCCTCCCTGGGACACACTGAATCATTCAGAACAGCAATATCTCCAGATGCCTACGTCTTTCCTCATTCAAATGTAAGTGATCTCTTGCATACAATTCCTCTCCGTCCTCAAGTGCACTCCAAGCAACCACATATTCCAGTCCTCTCTTGTCACATATTCTAGCTATTATATCATTCAATATTACTGCTCTTCTGCTCAGCTCATCATTATCATACCTAGCCAACATGCACACTATTTTTCCTCTCTCTGTCTTCTTCCATACAGCCTCGAGCAAAAATCTGATATCTCTTGCTGCCCCGACTTACATTACCACTCAAGTCATTGTTCCTACCATCACAGTCATCTCATCCACCCTTTCACCTCTCTTAATTGCCATAGCCACCCTTTCTATTGTTCCTCCTGGCAAATACTCCTCATGCATCCTATCTTGAACACCACGGATCATTGAGTTACCATATATTATACCTCTTACCATTCCCTCTCTCTCCTATTGTTTCCATTTTCTCCTCTTATTTCATACCCAGACCTCTCTTTCATTCCGTCTCTCCTACTGTTTCCCTTCTCTTCTCTTCTAGCACTCCCATACCTCTCTCTCATTCCATCTCTCCTACTGTTTCCATTCTCTCCTCTTCTAGCACTCCCATGCCTATCTCTCTCTCTCTCTCTCCTTCCATCTCTCCTACTGTTTCCATTCTCTCTCCTCTTCTAGAACTCCCATACCTCTCTCTCTCTCTCTCTCATTCCATCTCTCCTACTGTTTCCATTCTCTCCTCTTCTAGCACTCCCATGCCTCTCTCTCTCATTCCATCTCTCCTACTGTTTCCATTCTCTCCTCTTCTAGCACTCCCATACCTCTCTCTCATTCCATCTCTCCTACTGTTTCCATTCTCTCCTCTTCTAGCACTCCCATGCCTCTCTCTCTCTCATTCCATCTCTCCTACTGTTTCCATTCTCTCCTCTTCTAGCACTCCCATACCTCTCTCTCTCTCTCCTTCCATCTCTCCTACTGTTTCCATTCTCTCCTCTTCTATAACTCCCATACCCCTCTCTCTCTCTCTCTCCTTCCGTCTCTCCTACTGTTTTCATTCTCTCCTCTTCTAGCATTCCCATACCTCTCTCTCCTACTGTTTTCATTCTCTCCTCTTCTAGTACTCCCATACCTCTCTCTCATTACCTCTCTCCTACTGTTTCCATTCTCTCCATTTACATTTTCACATCCAATTCCATTCTCTCCTCTCCTATCATTCCCAAAACTCTCTCTCTCTCTCCCCTACTCCGATTTGCCTTGCATTTATCTCTTCCATTCTCCTAATCTCATCTTTCATACTTCTCCGAAGACATTCCACCTCCTCTTTCAGCTCCTCTATCTCCCTCTGCAGGTCAGTCACTCTTAATCGAAATTCACTCTCACAAATAAAACCATCTCCTAAACTTTCACAGTCACTCACACCTTCTATACTATCAACTATTATTTTCTCATTGATATTTTTTTTCTTCATTCTCTCCTATCACACTACTTGTCTTCCAGTATATTTTCATTTCCTTGAAAACAGTAATGACATAGTAATCAACATCAAGACTTCTTTATAGTTTACATTACATTACTACATAGAAGTTTACATGACTTCTACATATATCTCATTTGCTATAATGCATTGAATAAAATAAAATTGCTGGACTGGTTAGGATGGTTAACCACTCACTCTCTAATTAAATAAATAACAGACTGCAGCTTCTAATCCTGATATAAACATAAAATGTAATTATCTTTAAGCAAGAGATGAATTATAGGAAACTTGAAGTGGCTTTAAAAGTACGCTATGTAAAAAAAGTGCTTATAAATGATCTAAAAAAATTGGCTATGTGAAAAAAAAAATGCTTCTAAGTTCTTAATTTCCTTGTTCTTCATGTACTCTCTTCAATCTCTCTCTCTCTCTCTCTGAAGAAAAACCAACCACAGTCCTACAACAACACAAATCAGTCAACAAAACTTTATACTAATTCCCTAAACTTTGCAGACAAAATAAAATCCTCTGTAATTCCTTATATCTAGGACATAGCAGTGTCCCAGATATAAGGGACACAGGTGAGATGGGTTAAATTGCAATTGGTGAAGCTGAGTTACAAGTGAGTTACAAATGGATAACTTTAAGAATGAAACAGGTGGTAATGGAAAAGATAGCTCACATATGTGGGGGTCTCCACATAACAGAATGTGAGATTAATGGTTGGAGAAACAACTGGTGGATGGTATGACACAGAAGCTAAAGAAAGAGGAGATGCAAGTGGAGAAAAAAGCAGAGTATGAAAGAGAGAAATCCTGAGAATAAGGATAGAATTTTGTATGGTGATTCATTGATAAGAGGAGTGCTTAAGGACAATGCAATGAAATATTATTTTCATGGTACCAAGATTATGGATGTTAGTGTTGCTGTAAGGATACAGAGAGTGAAGGTGAAAGATATATTTATTTTGACTGATATAAATGATTCAGTAGGTGACAAGTATGGCATACAAGAAGATATGAAAGAGTTGCTACTACATGCAAAAAAGAAGAGTGTGAAAGTAAAAGTTGTAAGTCTTTTACCATGGTATAATAAGGCAAGCTGAGATGGAGAGATACAATTGTAAATGAGTCAGTATGCATATTGTGGAGGAGGAGGAGGAGGAGTGTTGTAGATACAGTGGATGTGTGGAGTGAGTTTGATGAAAGGAAGGATTTATATAAGGTAGATTGTTGCATTTGAATGGATTTGGGGTCAGGAGTCTTGAGGTGTTCAGTGAGCATGCAGAAGTGCAGAGTGAGAGAAACTAAATGTTTAGGGGTGCAGGTGAGCATGCGTCCGGTCAACCTACAGGTTAGTAAGTGGGACAGTGATCACATAATGCTGAATGTAGCACCTCAGTAACTTTAGTGGACTAAGCAACACAAAGTGTAATGGATATTGTGGGATGAAGAGGACATTGCAGTTTATGTATACTAATGCCAGAAATATTCGAAATGAAGTTGAGAAGTTTTTAGCACTGTTTGGCTCAAGTTAGCCAAACATTATATGCATTAGTGTGACTTGGTTGACCATGGATGATATTGACATAGGTATAGAAAGGAATAGACATAGTATCTTCAGAGAGGACAGAATGAACAGGATGATGGAGGGATTTTTGCTAATGAATGCTAATGGAGGGAATTATGCCAAAAAGAGTAGAAGTACATTAGGAGGACAGGGATGCAAAACACAGTTCATCTGAGGCAATCTAGTGTAAGGTAAAGGACAACAGAACGAAATATGTAATTGGTTGCTGCTGTAATCCAGGAAGTATAATGGAGAATGTAGATAACATGCATTGACAAATTAACATTAGGAGTGCAAGTTGAGTAATTATTATGGGGTATTTAAACTGTGGGGAAATAGACTGAGAGGAGGAATGGTCTCAGGGAGGGAAAGAAATGGAATTTATTCAGCTGCTGAGAGAGAGAGTAGATGTAATGTAGGGAACACAAAGTTCCAGAGTGTTGGATCTGGTCATGGCATCAGAAAACTTAATGGTAATATGCTGCTTCGCTTGGGGAAGTGATTATATAATCTTGACCTGGGAAATGGCTAGACATGTAGAATTTCTGTTAAGAAGAGATATATGTGAAATTATAAACCAGATGATTATGAGAAGCTGAATAGTCTGCTTTGAACAGTGCTATGTTATAAGAATTTAGAGGGGGAGAGATGATGGTGGTGCATAGGAGGTAGTCAAGGAGTGTTTGAAGAATGAAGTTTCAGAATATATACCCAGCATCAGGAGGATAAATCAGTTAAGAGTTATCTGGATGAACAGCATCATTAAAGGGGGTTGTAGAAAATTTAAAAGTTGTGGAGGGCCTATTAAAAAAAAAAAAAAAAGGTGATCAGCCTGATCATGAGCAGTACAGGTAAAAAAGTACAGGCAAGAAGGAAGCCCTGTATGGTAAGGAGGGCCTAAGCTAATTGTGAGAGGGAGCTAGCTGATGAGGCCAAAAGAAATCCTAAAGAATTCTTTTGCTGTATGGCAAGTAAAAGATGGAATGACTATAGGAGGATGACTTTAAAAACTGCTGATGGTGGGGAGAAAACAGAAGAAAACTAAATAGTTGAATTACAGAGTGAGCATTTTGCAGGAGTATACCATCTGAGAGGTTATGTTGCAATGACAGATGCCTAATCTTTATTTATTATTTAATCCCAGATGTGACATTAACTGATAGGAAAATAGAGATTCAAGAAATGGAAGTGCTTAAAATATTGCAGAATCTTAATACAAACACAGTCATGTGATTAGATGGCATATCAGTTTGTGTATTACAAGAATGTGCAAGGGAATTATCACCTCCATTGACTAGACTGAATGAAACAAAAGGTGGCAAAGAAATTTTAAGCCAAGGAGATCAGAAAGGTGATATTCTCGGTTAAGCATCCTTTGGCATGAATACACAAAAGCATAAACATCTCCCTTATGGTGGAAGGAATCATACAGGGTGTAAGATGAGCTGTGGTTGATTTAGTAGAAATCTGAGGTTCAGTCAGAAACAGAACATCAGGTTTTGATGACTGAAGATGATGATATACGTCATTTAAGTTATTGGTGATGTCACAGATGTTGGTATAAAGTGAATTAGAAAGATTTTTTTTTGTGTGTGTGATTTTTGAGTTAAAAGTTTTTTTTTTTTTGAAATTTAAAGGGCAGTTTATTTTTAATTTAACCATAAAGACATTATATTTATTTAGGCTTACTTTCATTTATAATGTTATAGAAGTTGAAGAGAAAAAGAAAAGGGAACATGCAAGAGAAAATAGACTCTTTAACATGTATTACCTATCCAGAGCATCCATTCTCCGAACCACAATATGGCCTCTACAGTGCCTTGCATACTGTTACACAGCCTCCTTCCAGGCACAATCTAGTAGTATAATTAGCAGCAAGATTATGCCACTAATTAGTGGCAGTAATCAGGAAGCCTCCAAAGAGACAGTCCTGTACTAACTGGCAGCCAGTCTGCAGTCTTTATTACTGTACCTTTGAAAACGGGGCAGGCACCGGATCCCTGTGCCTGCCCTGTTGCCCCTAAACTTCAACTTGTATCTCATGCTACAAGTTGAAGATTAGCGAGAAAAAAATGGAATCCCTGTTCTAGGAACCAAACATGGTGGTAACCACTTCAGATCCCCAATAAGCAAGACGGTGGTATTTCACTGGGTGATGAAAGTCATCTATCACCTAGAAATAGTTGACATTTATTCCAACTACGGAGGTATCCTTTTGCAGCAGGAATACTCACTGTTGCCAGAGCCCCTTTAGTAAAAAGAAGCCACACCATGAGAAGGCAAGGTTGACTTGCCTGTATATTGAACATCATCAGAAACACAGTAGCCAAATTTAATTTGTACTTCATTAATACAGGAAACAATTTGATGAGAAATATTCAGTTGTTTGATGATGATGTCAAACTGGGAAGAGCAATGGTAAATGGTAAATAGAGATTCTCCACCAAGAATTAAATAGACTAGCAGTATGGTTAAAGGTAAATGGCAGCCAGTCTAATGTGGTCAAGTATAAGGTAATGAATTATTAATGATGAAGTTTCCACATGATAAAACTATGTAGACATGGAATGAAAATAAAACAATTACCACGTCAAATGAATTATTTACAAGCCAACATTTCACTTGCTTAAGCTAGCATTATGAAAAGCAATTTACCACTGCACACTCATTGAAGACAACAAACCAAAATGACCTGGAAAAAAAAGGACAGTCAAATGCATGGAGGGTGAGAGTGGCATTCCTCATGATTAGCGAGCCACTGGCTTGAGCTAATAAATTATTTATTATCATTCCGTGTCTATGTAGTTTTATCTTCCAGAAACTTCAATGTGAATAATAGCAACAGATGATGGGAAATAATCAGTTGCTTGATGATGATGATGATGCTAAACCCGAAAGAGCAATGGTAAATGGTAAATAGAGATCCTGCACCAAGAAGTTTGACAAGAGCACATCTAGATTACTGCATGCAGATCTGGATACCATAATTATAGCAGGTCTATGGAATACTCCTTTGAGAATAAATTGACTGCCTGAGGAAATTTAAACATGAAAAGTAAGGCAATGCAATCTGAGAAGAAGAGATTACAAACTGTGTAGTACATTTGAGTGGTTATGGTGTGAGTCGCTTGGAGAGACTGTTGCTGGAAGGTAAGAAGTGAATACAGAGAATGAATCAGATCAAGTGGGAAGTGATGTGGAAGAGCAGGAGAGTACGACAGGAGAGAGATTGAAGAGGTGGTTATGAATGAGGAAGTAAATGGCATCAATATGGAAAATGAGAGAATGGGTGTGCACAATGAACAGGGAAACTGGGAGGCTCAGGGTGGATAGGGTACACAGAATGAGAAAGGTGGATGCTCCAAAAGGATGTGAGAGCATGCATAGACAGTAAGGGAATGGGATAACCTGGGATCAAGAGGAAACAGTTGGAATTGAAGAGGATTCTAAAATGAATAAGCAGAAAGGGAAATGGCCTCAGTCAAGCATGGAGCGATCACATCGAATGACTGTTATCAGTGGAACTAGCTGTAGATCCAAGAAGGAGCTGCTGTGTTTATATACAAATGCTAGAAGTGTAAGAAACAAGGCAGATGAAATGGTTGCACAAATTGAGTCTGTTTACCCAAATATTATTTGAATAAGTGAGACATGGTTAGATGAGGATGACATCCTGACAGGAATAGAGATGGAAGTAAAGATGTGTTTCATGAGGATAGAAGGGGTAAAAAGGGAGGAGGAGTGCTATTCATGATAGAGAAAGAGTTATGTCCATATAAAGTAGTAATGCAAGAGGAAATAGTGCCAGTGGTTTTGAGGGAGTATGGTGTGAGATAGAGGTGAATGGAATGAAATACTTGGTTGAATGTTGTTATAGACCAGGAAATGTGGATGGTAGTGACTGTGAAATGTATAATCAAATTAGCCAAGCAAATAAGAAACGAGTGATCATTATGGTCGATTTTAATTATGGCAATATAGACTGGAATGATGAGATAGCAACTGGAAGTAAAGAAAATGAGTTTCTTGAGTTTTTGAGTGATAACTACCTCAGACAGTATGTAACAGAGAGAACACCAAGATTAAGGGTCTTGGATTTGGTCATCTCAACAGAGGATGTAATTATAAATGAAGTGTCAAATCGCCGACCAACTGGTGAGAGTGACCATGAGGTGATTACCTGGGTGGCTGCCAGCAGCATGAGGATTTGTTTAAGAAAAGGGTATATGTGGAACTACATGGGGGGGGGGGGGCGATCACGAAGCGCTCAGGAGACAGCTTGCAGGTGTAGTATGGAATGAGGAGTTAGCTGGAAAAGAGATCAATGCAGCTTGGGGGATTTTTAAAAACTATCTAGTAGATACAATGTCAAAATCTATTTCAAGAGTGAGATAGTTAAATAAGGTAGGTGCGAAATCGATGAATAAAGAGATTAAATGCAATACAGAGAAAAAGGACATTATTAAGGCAGCATAAGAGAAGTGGAAATAACCAATTCCATGAGGACTACAAAGAACAGGCAAGGCGGATGATTTTGTTGGTGAAGGTAGCTAAAGAGAGAGTATGAACAGCAGTTAGCTAATGAAGCCAAAAATAATCCTAAGTAGTTCTTTCGATATGTAGTCAGCAAAAGAAAGAAAGAATTATTATGGAAAGATGACACTGATGGAGAAAATGGTATAAAGACAGCTGTTGCAGAAGGTGTGGTAGAGATACTTAATGAGCAGTTCATAAAGATCTTTCAATCTTGTGAATGTGACCATGGATAGATTGAGAGCAGTTGATGATGGGGAAGAGAGACTGACTGTAAGTGAGCAAGAGGTGTATGGGGAGTTGAGCAAACTAGATGTAAATAAGACTGTGGAACTTGAAAATATATCGCCATGTATTCTGAAGAAATGTGCCAGGGAGTTGACGCTGGCCTTGACATATTTTTTTAATACAACTCTTGCATTGGGTCAAGTTCCTAAGGTGTGGAAGGAGGGCAAGATTGTGCCACTTAACAAATTAGGTGGTAGAACTCAAGCATCAAACTATAGGCCTATCTGTGTGTCAGGTGTTGTAGTTAAGTTGTTGGAGAAGCTTGTGACAACTAGGATTCAGAATTGGATTGACAACAATGGTATTATCTTTCATGGACAGCATGGATTTACTAAAGGGAGGTCATGCTTTAGTAATCTACTTACTTCTTACAATAAGGTGACTGCTTCCATGGACAGAGGAGAAGGATACACAGTAATATACTTAGATTTCACAAAAGCTTTTGATAGATTACTGCATGATAAGTTGATAATCAAAGTAGAGTGGATGAGGATGGATATTAGATTGGTGCATTGGAGATAGCTATCTGATAGATATCAACAAGTTGTGTATGGGGGAGCGATATCCTGGAAAAGTAAAGTTACTAGTGGTGTGCCTCAGGGGGGTCTGTTTTAGGGCCATTGCTGTTTAACTTGTATATTGATGATATTGGAGAAGATTTGGATGGAGACATTCAGTTGTTTGCAGATGATGCAAAGTTGGGAGTAGATATGTATTCCAAATGTATTCCAAACGAACCATGACATAGAGATGTTGTGGCCTTACAAGAAGACTTGTAAGGCATGGGAATGGGAATGTGAGTGCAATGTTCCAAAATGTAAGGTTTTAAAATTTGGAAAACAAAAACGGGATGCAGAATTTATGCTAGGTGAGGATATATTGTCGGAGGTAGAGGAAATAAATGATCTGGGGGTGATAGTGGATAAGGATCTGAAATTTAGGGGACATATATCCAAAAATTGTGAAGACAATACAAAGGCTTCTGGGAATGATGCAGAGGACACTGACTTGTAGAAGTGGGGAGATTCTTGTTCCATTGTATAAGTCTTTGATTAGGCCATACATGGACTATTGTGCCCAGAATTGGTCACCTGGTTTGCAAAAGGACGAAGAGATGTTGGAAAATGTCCAGAGGTGACTGATTAAGGTAGTTTCTAACCTCTGGAATGTTGAGTATGAGGAAAGATTGAGAAGATGCAACTTGCAGAGTCTGGTGGACAGGAGGAAGAGCAGAGATATGATAGAGACCTACAAGTTATTAACGGATTGTTATAGGATCAATGCTGGAGAGGTTCCACAGAAAATAGTGTGAGATCACGGGAGAACCAGAGGTCATCCCCGGAGCTGTATAAAGAGGGTGTGAGTAGGGGAGTGAGCAGCAGGTTTTTTTTCATGCAGAATTGTGAATGATTGGAATGCCTTGCCTGAGAGTGCGGTGTCTGCAGAGAATGTCAGTGTATTTAAAGTGTGGTATGATGAGTTGTGTGTATGATAAAAGAACCTCCTAGATGAGTCTTTGACTCCATGGGGTAATAATAATAATAATATATCCAAGAAAAGAACAAGAGACCACAGGTCCAATCAGTCCATTATGCTATAACTTAACTGTCAGCATTATCTTTCTAGGTCTGGCTCCCAGTGATGAGATCTCATTAAATGTGAAAAACTAGTCCAGGTAGTGACCCTTTCTATAATGCATAGCAATATATACCTCCAAAAAAGAAGTGTGTTTTGCATTATGGGATGCTGAGGCAATTGATGTGAAGTCAACAGCTTCCATATACAAGTAGATATGGAAGATAAACGATTAAACAAAATATAATTTCTTAGTGAACATAATTTATTTTGTAACCAAGTGCAAAAATGTTCTACTATCATATTATACATTCTATGTGTAACCTCTCAAAATAATAAGGGCATGTCTGGAAATGTATGGTAAAAAGACAACACATACACAGAATATATATATATATATATATATATATATATATATATACACAGACACACACTATCTTCTACCAATAATTGTCTGGACACCCTTGTTATTTGAAGTCATGGAACATTCCAGGTTTGTTAATAACATAAAAATGGGTGTATACAGATAGCAGGAAAAAGTATTTCATCCTAGTAGTTGAATACAGGTGGTATGGCAACACGATGTGAACTCAGTGACTTCGAGAAAGAGAGAGAGAGAGAGAGGTGTTATCATGGGCTGTCACATTGGTGGCATGCCCATACGTGACATTGCTGCTCAACTGGAAATGCTCAACTGGAGCATTCAAAATCAAAGGTTAGCAATATGATCAACAAATGGAGATGTTCTGGCATCACTAGTGTAGGAAAACACCCAGGGCAGATGCTGAAAATGACTGGCAGGGATAGCAGGGGTGTTAAAACTTGTGGCATCCAAAAACTGGCTACAATCAGCACGGATCATCCTTGAAGAGTTCCAGAGAGCCAATAACATCATAGTGAGCGCTAATACTGTACGAAAAGAACTCTGTTTACTGGGTTTCCATGAAACAGCAGCGGCATACAAGCTGAACATCACAATGAACAAGGTAGCTTGTCTGGCCAGGTGTAAAGAGCATGTGAACGGGACAATTGATCAGTGGGAAACGGTACTCTGGAGCGATGAATCAAGGTTCACCTGTTTCAGTTTGATGGCAGGGTTAGGGTGAACACTTATTACACAGTGTGCTGTACCCATGGTAAAGTTAGGTGGCGGATTAATGGTATAGGAGTACATTCAGCTGGTTTGAAGTGGGACCACTGGTCGTTGTCCATGTTTCATGATGGCAGCTCAGTACCTTGATATTCTGGATAATCAGGTGCTACTTATACTGTGGAGTTTTTATGGAACGAACCCAATGTTACTATTAAGACAACAATGTCCCATGCCACAAAGCTGCAGTTGTTATGGAATGGTATGAAGAGATTGGAATTAAATGACTGCTCTGGCTGTGCAGAGTCCTGACCTCAACTGCATCGAACACATGTGGAATGAATTGGAGCACCAATTGAGGTCCAGAGCAGCACGTCCTCAATCTGTCACTGAACTCAGTGCTGCTTTGATAGAAGAATGGCAACAAATTCCACCGGATGTCTACTGCACATTGGTGGAAAGCCTCCCTCAGAGGATGCAGGAGGTGATCAAAGCCAAAGGTGGACATACCCGATATTAGAGTTCACCTGCTGGTATCAATTATAAATTGATAATGTGTCTGGAGAATTATTGGTAGATGGTGTGTATACACACACACACACACACACACACACACACACACACACACACACACACACACACACACACACACACACACACACACACACACACACACACATGTATATATATATATATATATATACACACATATACATAATATATATATATATGTAGAAGATATTTTGCCTTGGGTATAATAAATGTTAAAAATACCAAGCAATTTTAAACCTGGTTTTACTCCATTTCCCAAGTAAGCAAACAGACAAATAAGTCAAGTTTGCGCCTGCAAGTGATGCAAGTCTAGCTGATCCTACAGGTAGTGCAAGACCAAGGCAACTCGTGGTAAAGGTGGCATGAGCTCTGATCACTAATCTTTATATTTACACTTAATGCCAAAACACATCTCCAAGAAGGAGATGCATGATGTTTTGTATTAAAGGCAAGAGGCCACTACCCAGACCGGTTTCGACCTTTATTGAGGTCTCATCAGTGGGAGCTAGGCTAGAAATACCAAGATTTAGTAATACAGAGCTCATAAGTATTTTACCAGAACAAGTTGACATAAGGTGTTTTAACCATATTAAATAAAAATCTCTGGAGGAGATATAGATGTAGAAGATATTTTACCTTGGGTATAATAAATGTTAAAAATACCAAGCAATTTTAAACCTGGTTTTACTCCATTTCCCAAGTAAGCAAACAGACAAATAAGTCAAGTTTGCGCCTGCAAGTGATGCAAGTCTAGCTGATCCTACAGGTAGTGCAAGACCAAGGCAACTCGTGGTATATCTCCTCCAGAGATTTTTATTTAATATGGTTAAAACACCTTATGTCAACTTGTTCTGGTAAAATACTTATGAGCTCTGTATTACTAAATCTTGGTATTTCTAGCCTAGCTCCCACTGATGAGACCTCAATAAAGGTCGAAACCGGTCTGGGTAGTGGCCTCTTGCCTTTAATACAAAACATCATGCATCTCCTTCTTGGAGATGTGTTTTGGCATTAAGGGTAAATATAAAGATTAGTGATCAGAGCTCATGCCACCTTTACCACGAGTTGCCTTGGTCTTGCACTACCTGTAGGATCAGCTAGACTTGCATCACTTGCAGGCGCAAACTTGACTTATTTGTCTGTTTGCTTACTTGGGAAATGGAGTAAAACCAGGTTTAAAATTGCTTGGTATTTTTAACATATATATATATATATATATATATATATATATATATATATATATATATATATATATATATATATATATATATATATATATATATATACAGGGTGTTCGGGATAAATTTGACATATTTATAATTAATTATATTTTTCCGTAAGTTACATGTATTAACACACACTTCTCTTCATTTAAAAGTTTGGACCCTTCTTCATTCATATACAAGATGTCAGAAAGGATGGATAGCTGGAACCCACCTGAATCATGGAAGAGAATAACTTGTATCATGATGATTCGTGCCCGCCATCAAAATAAGGATATTATGACTGCTGCCCAATGCTCCCTGAATACAGTAAAAACAATCAGGCATGAACTAGAGACTTGCAATGGTGACTACGAGGATGTAGCAAGAAGAAAGATCCCTAGCAGACAATCTGATTGCGTTCGTACAGCAGAATTCCTCGCAAATCTGCAGGAACAGGTGTTGAAGAATTCGGGCTTTGTTCGTGGAGTTGCTAACTGTAGTCAAGCCCTGGATAACAAGGGTAGCCAATGGTAGGCCGTATGTATGGCAGCAGGATTCGGCCCCTTGCCACACCTCTGGGAAAAGTCAAAAATGGTTGTCTGAAAATTTCTACGACTTCACCAGTCCAAATGTTTGGCCTCCAAACTCCCCAGACCTTAACCCCATGGATTATTTTGTATGGGGCGCAGTTGAAAAAGACACCAATCGCACTTCCAGTAATACAAAAGCCCAGTTAATGGATAAAATTAAAACAGTTTTTGCGGCCCTTCCCAGGGAGACTGTAGCATCAGCTTGTTCGAGGTTCCGAAGCAGAATTGAAGCTGTGATCGATGCTAATGGTGGTTATTTTGAGTAAATCTTGTTGATAGTATTGTAATTAACTCTGCCTGTAATGTTTTTTTGTCAATTCATTAAATTTAATAGATACAAAGAAGATTTTCTTTTTCCTTACGAAACTGTCAAATTTATCCCGAACACCCTGTATATATATATATATATATATATCCAAGAAGGGGAGAATGCCGTTAATCTCTAGTTCAGATGTGAATTTAATGTTTTGATGTTGGTTAACGGCGTTCTCCCCTTCTTGGATCTAAAGATCAGTAGATTTCCTGACTGTCTTAAATTTTCAATTTTTCGAAAAACCACCCACACTGATAGATATTTACATGGTTCTTCTCATCACTTCCCACCTCAGAAACTGGGCATCATCTCCACCCTCGCCCATCAAGCAAGATGTCTCATTTCCACAGAAGAAGACCTTCAAACAGAGCTTAACTTCCTGAAAAACACCTTCTTAAATAATGGATATTCGTCTCGTAACATCACTAAACGTTTGAGACCACGCCAACATCCTCGACAAGAAGATGACTCCAACCCTATCACTCATATACAGTTACCTTTTATCAGCACTCTTACCCCAAAACTAGCTAAGATTCTGAAAAAATTCAACATAAAGACCGACTATACTACGCTGCCAAAACTTCGTTCTTTTCTGAGTCAACCAAAACCAAAACACAACCATCTGCATTTTCCTGGTGTTTATAAAGTTTTGTGCAATTGTGGTCGACCTTATTTTGGCCAGACAGACAAATCTGTTTCACTTCGTCTTGAGGAACATAGACGTGACATCTCCTACAGTAGAGCACGAGCGAGCGCCCTTTCCAGTCATATCCTTTTCTCGGCAAACTCTAACCTTGAAGAACAGCCACATCAAGTTGATTGGGAACGCACTACTAATTTATATATTTGCAAGGATGAATTAGAAAGAAGAATTATCGAATCAAAAGGAATAGTTCTGGACCCTTCACATTTAAACAATAATCTTAGCTACAATTTGCCTGATTCCCATAGCGCAGTAATCCAGTACTGGCGCTCAAAAATTAGCTGTCGCACACATTCTACTCATGCCAACGGTAGCACGCGGTCACCTATTCAAATATGACTGTTACCATTCTGCTTTTTATTAAGCTGTAAAGTTCATTTTTTACCGTGTTATTGTATATCTTATGTTTTTATTTCTCACCTGAAGAAGTCGGAGCACCGATGAAACTAGTTGTGATGTATTAAAGGTTTTTGTTATACTTTCTCGGGTTCTAGTCAGTTAAATTTATTTTCATAAATATATATATATATATATGTACATGTATGTCTGTATACAAGGGTGGTCTGAAGAATTTTCAGCCTAACAATGAAAAAACAAATTTCCACCTGGTTGGTTGGCAGAGTGGTCAGCGTATTCGCTCTCCAGCCAAAAGGTTGCGGGTTCAAATCCTGCCGTGGGCATGGATGTTTGTGATTTATCTGTGAACATGCTGGTGGTGGTGGTGGTGATGATAGGCAGTAGATGGCATTTGTGGAGACGATGATGATGGTAGTTGCGGTTTGTTGTAGTTGGTGGATTCAATGGTAGAAACAGGTAGTTGTAGAGTAGGCAGAGTCCCTCGATGAGTCTTTGAACTCCCTGGAGGTGTTACGCAATAATAATAATAATAATAATAATAATAATAATAATAAATTTTTTTTTCAACGTAATCTCCCTTACGACTAATACATTTATTCCAGCGATGCTCCAGTGCCGTTATCCCATCCCTGTAGTGATTCTCAGTAAGATCTGCAAAATACCTCTCTACAGCTGCAATCACCTCTTGATTCGAAGAAAAATGCTGACCAGCGAGGAAGAGTTTTAATTTTGGGAAGAGATAGAAGTCAGAGGGAGCCAAATCTGGGGGAATAGGGTAGATGTTCCAACAATTCATAGGGCAGATCCCTTAATTTTCCCATTGCCAAAACACCTTTGTGGGCAGGTGCATTGTTCTGATGAAAGATTATTTTTTTCTTCTGCAAACCGGGTCTTTTCTCATGAAATCTTTCATCTAGCCTGGTTAAAAGATCGGAATAATATTCCCCAGTTACTGTTTTACTCTTTTCAAGAATGCCTTTAAAATGCCTTTAGCATCCCTAAACACCGATGCCATGATCTTTCCTGCTGATGGAACTGACTTTGTCTTCTTTGGCACTGAACAACCAGCTTCTGTCGACTATTTTGACTGCTGTTTGGATTCTGGTGTGTAATGGTGAATCCAAGTCTCATCCATAGTAATAAATCGATGCACAAATTCAGTCTTATTCTTGTTAAAAGGCTCCAAGCACTGTTCAGAGATTTTTATGTGAGTGCATTTTTGATCTGCTGTGAGCAAGCAGGTCACCCATCCTGTGCAAAGCTTTTTTATTTGCCACTCTTTATGCAAAATATATCCTACACATTCTTTTGAAATGCCTATAGTCTTATCAATTTCACACACTTTGACTCGCCGGTCATCCAATATCATATCATGTGCTCGATCAATGATTTCTAGTGTTGTTACACTTTTTGGACATCCTTCACGTGGATCATCTTCAAGGCTGATACGGCAACATTTAAACTCAGCAGCCCATTTCTTAATTGTTGAAAATGAAGGAAAAAGTGCCCATAAATTTTTATGAACTTCAAATGAATTTCTTTTTCTGTCAAACCTTCTTTTACAAAGAATTTTATAACCACACGACACTCAATTTTATACATTTCAAGGGATACAGACAACACTTTTGCTCCAGGCAGCTATATAAAACAAACTACTTGATAGAATGACTTGCAGTATCACATGGATGCTTATGACAGATGTACTAACTTAGAAAAAACAATCTTCCTGATAGTGTTGGCATCTATGGTCGAGGCTGAGAACTTTTCAGACCACCCCCTCGCCTCGTATGGAATATGTATGTATGCTACTTCTACTAAAATTTATAATAAAATACTCTGCTACATTCAAAAGAAAGAACTTATAACTAATTTCAAAAAATTAATACAAACCTCTAAAGAAGTGCGCTTTCTGTCAGATCTTACAGAAGCGATCATATGCACTGTTTCTTGAGAATTTTTTATGGTATGATGACCTTCTATACCAATATTTTCTGTTTTCTGGAATTCCTTGACATCTTTATTTTCCACATCAAAAAATTCTGTGTGATGTTCTTTGCTGTGTTCAGTTGAAAATGATGAATATTTTCTTTTAACAGGTAGCAGAGGTATAGATGAAGAAACATCAGAAGATTCTTCACTATGCTCTTCAACATGCTTATTGTAATCTGTTGTTACCTCTAGCTGCCTCTTTGAAGGCGATAAATGGGAAGAATTTTTATGAAAATCAGAACTAAGATTCTTAGTTTGTTTGTTGTCTGTGGATAATGATGACTGTAAATGAATATCTGCAACTGATGAGGCTTCATTAACTTTAGGATCTCCTCTAACATATTTGATTGGTACTGATGGTTTTTTTGGAGGCAGTAAAGGTGGGGAAACCTCATAGGCTTCTTGGCTGAATGTTAAAGGGGTCTTTTCTGTTAACTGTACTTCACTGTTATTTCGAATATCGTGTGTGACATTTTCACTATGTTTTAGCAATTTCTTTGGAGGCAAGACAGGGGGATCCTGATTAATATGTGGAAATTGTAGATTTTCTTCCTTTGAATGGCAAAAAGAACCTGATTCTGATGGCTGAAACGTGGTAGTTTCAACTACTTCTGTTTCCTTTTCATGAGATTTAGATGATAAGTAATTCTCACTATACTTCAATTCCTGGCTATCCTGTTTTATTTGCTTTTGATAGTCATTTATCTCTACAATTTCACTGGTTTCTATTTGAGAATTTCCTTTAGCTAACTTTTTCTTATACATATCAATTGCTTTGGTACTTACCTCATGATAATTTTCTTCCGAAGAAACTAAAACTGTTTTGCAGTCACTAATGATTTTTGAACTTTTTCTCTTGTGATCAGTATTCTCAGTTTCTGATAATAATGTATCACTACTGACAATTTTTGAATTAGCTGCAGAATTCTGATGCTTTTCAAGACTATGTTGTCCAGTAGTCATATCTTGTATCTCCTTGACACACTGATCTTCGTATTGTTCTTCATTTATTTTAGTACTTACATTTTCAATAATTTCTTCCAAATCCTGCTCATTCTGATCTATCCCTTCTAGTTGATCTTCTTCCTCATCCTCCTCCTCTTCCATATCATATTCCCCATCTTCATAATCTTCTTCATCTTCTGCTCCCTCCTCATAATATTCTCCGTCTTCTTCCCCTTCTTCTTCTTCTTCCATTTCACATTCTCCACTTTCATAATCTTTTCCATCTCCCTCTTCTTCTATTTCACATTCTCCATCTTCATATTCTTTATCTTCTTCTTCTTCTTCTTCTTCTAATGAGTCTGTATGAGAGCCATGTTCTTCATCTATCAAATATATATTACCATCTGTATCAACAGCATATTGATTTGAATATTCATTTGTTAACAATTCGTCTTGTATTTCATTAGCTGGATACATATTTCTCCAATATCCAGGATCAGTCTCAGTTAAATATATATTGGCATCCAAGTCATGTAATTCTTCATATTCTAAATCAGTTGTATATAATTCAGATTCAGCATCATCCCAATGATCTGAATCCCTTCTTGTGTATATTAAGGAATCTACCTCAGACCAGTGATGTTCTATTTCACTTCTTGAGTATAACTCTCCATGTGTATCAATAAAGTGATCACTAGATTCTCTTTCAGAGTGTATATAGGAATCTACATCAGCCCAGCGATCATCGGATTCAGATTCACTGTGAGAGGAATAAGACACAACATCAGTCCAATGGTCTTCAGATTCATGTTCGGGTGATTGAGCATGCAATTCATTGTCTCTCCAATTATCATTATTTGAATGAGGACCTACAGATGATATGTCATGTACATACTGTTCTTTACTTTCTTTTCCAGCTATCAGAGACTTTGTATAATCAGTTTTGCAGTAATGATTGTCCGTTATCAGATTACCTTTGACATCAGTTAGAGATGGATCTTGGTTTTCTAAATTGTTTAAAGAAAAGCCTTTAACTGATGTTGGAATGTTATCAGAAATGCATTCAGGAAGTGATTTATCCTTTTTTTCTTGTTTTGATATAATAACGTCTAAATTGGAATGTTTTTTTTGTTTTATAGATATATCCAGGTATTCTTCTTCAACTTGTTGATCTAATCTCAATGACATATTTTTCTGAACCCTCTCTTGTGGAAGAATTACTTCTTTATTATCATGCTTTACTGATGGCAACAATTTATTCTCCTGTAAGGAATTATCTCGCATTTTGGTATATACTTGCTGTTGTTCCCACGATGACCCAATATTCGGCATTTCCTGTGCTTCTGTTATTAATGCAGAAGGAACAACTTCCGTAGATGCCTTCTGAGTTAAGTCACCTGATACCATTTCTAGATTTTGCACAACAAGTGGACTCTTTCCTGATGCTTTTAATTCTATTTCTTCTGAAGTTAATTTAATTTTAACAGGCATTTTCTGTTTACTATCTATGGCTGCAGTATTTGCATCTACTTTTACTGTCTGACTTATAATTTCCACAGTCACACTGGGAACTGCTTCTGTCACTGATAACTCTTCCTGCTTTGTAAATTTGGTTTCTTCAGCATCTTTACAGGATTCAGTTTTTAGCTTTTCTTCTTGCACACTGCTTGAATGTGATGTTCCAAAGCCAGACTCAGAATCTGGCTTCGAAACATCTATAAACTGTGTACTTTTTGTTTTGTTTATAACTGCTACATCAGCTATTACATATTTTTGATCAGATGCCACAACCGAATCAGATCCTGATTTCATATCAGCTGTTACATATTTTTGATCAGATGCCATAACTGAATCAGATCCATCAGATTCTGATTTTATATCAGCTGTTACATATTTTTGATCAGATGTCATAACCGAATCAAGTCGATCAGATCCTGAATTCACAGTTTGTGAACAGGAAGTATTTACACCTTCCTCTTCAGTGAGATTTACTGTAATCAAAGTTTGGTTATCTGTCATAGACAATTTCTGTAAGGATGACATATATTTCAGTTCAAATTGATGCTGTCCTGGAGAAGTATCTGTCTTGTCTGACTGCTCTAATTGTGAGGGCACTGCTAAATTGATGTTTAGTTGTCCTTTCTGCAGGACCACTGCATCTGCAAGTGTGCTTACTGTTTGGTCATTTGTGATTTCTGTTGATGAAGTTATATTATTTTCTTCTTTTTTTTCCACATTGGAAGCAGATTTTGTTTTATCATTCATTGGTGCTGCATGTTCAGTAAGTTCTTCAATGTCTATTATTTCTTTTCTATCCTTTAAGGCATCCATAAATTCAAACGAATTACTTGGCATAATATCAACAGAAGCTGGGATTAATTCTTCTTGTTCTGTTGTAGTTGATTTGGATTCTAGCAAATGCAAACTCTCTTTTGGCACTGCTGGTCCTATTCTATTAATTAAAAATTTTGTGGATTCTTGTTCCTCTAGAGATATTGCAGTTACTATATCCTCAGTTGATTCCATATATTTTAAAGATTCAGACATTACTCCATTACTATGTTTCTGATTAAAAGATTTGGATAACTCCTTCTCTCTGATGGCAGTACAATTTATCTTTGGATAGATATCTGCCAAAGATGATGAATTTGAAGCAACTGTGTCTTGCTTTTCTGAAAGTACTATCATATCATGAGACGGTGTAGCTGTTATAATAGACTTCAACTCTTGTTCAGGCACTGCTGGTATTGGCATTAGTTGCTGTTCTTGTATGCAGCCAGGAACATTGAATTTCTGATTAGATTCACTAACAGAGGATATTCCTAATTCCAGTTGCTCTTGAACTGGTGAAGGCGCAAGACCATCTTTCTTAACCTCTTCTATCGGTACTTGAGTAGATGTACTATTTGGATAATCTTGCATTTTCAGTGGAAAAATACTTATTTCTTCCTGTTCACTTAAATGGGATATAGTATTAGAATTGTTTATTGCTTCTTGTTTCTCTTGTTCTATTTTCTTCTCTTCAGGAAGTGAATACAGTTCTTCCTCTTGCTCCATCATCACTGCCTGTTTCTGTTCTAAAGAAATGGCAGAGATCATTGATTGTGATGAATGCATCGGTAGAATAGTTGTATCAAATGACACCAATTCCTGATTCAGTATTGAAGATACTGTTTCAGCAATATCTTGCTCTTGGTAACCAGATACTGCCTGTTGGTCATCTGTTACTTGTTTTTTATTTTGATTCAGTTTTAATGAGATATTAAGATTTGTTAACTGTGGGTCTTGTATAGAAGATATGGCATCAAATGCCATTGATTCTTGATTTAGTGTGGAAGATATTACATCAGAAATCTTTAACTCTTGATTATATGGTATCTCTTCACTTTTTATAGCTATTTGTTGTTTTTTTAATGAAATGTCTGGTATTATTAACTGTGATTCTTGACTGGATGGGATGGTTTCATCAAATGCAACTAATTCATCTGTCTGTGCAGATGATATTATATCAGGAAAATTTGGTTCCTCTTTGTTATGTGTAGTTTCCACAAAGATGTTTGGCTCATTTATTGATGATATTATATTAGAAGATGTTCCTGGTTCATGTGTAGAGGAAACATGGGTAACTTTTACTGATTTTTGTTCTGAATTTGTTAATTGCTTTTGAAGAGGTAGCACAGTGGTAAGACCTGATTTCTGGTCTTGAGTACATGGCACTTTGGATTTCTGCACTGAGAATTCATTTACAAAAGACATTATCTCCTTCTCTTCACCCACAGATGCACTCTCAGTAAGTGGAATGGCTTCATGCCCTTCAAGAGTAGCTGAACTAATAAAAGATAACTTAGATTCTTCTTCTTCTTGAATACTTTCTTTCCCCTGCTGCATGATAGATAAAGACATGAGAGACAATGTTCCTGCTTCAGATTCAGAAAACATTATGGATGGGCTTTTCTTTATTTCATGCTCAAATGGAATTCCTGGAGCTTCTTGAACTTGTTTTTCTTTTGTTAAAATGATTGCAGAAGGTTCACTTTCATCTTCCTGCTTTTGTGTGCATAACAAGTTCTCTTCTTGTCTAAATGGTATAGTACTAGTAGTTACTTCCTGTTCCTTCTCTGTCAATGCCTCCTCAGTAGATGGAGTAATTGAAGATTTTGACAATTTTGTTGTGAATGAAACCTTCATTTCATCTTGGTCTTCATGTAATAAGGCAACAGGAATTTTAACTGTCTCTGGATCATTAGTAGGATGCAAAGTAAATGTGCATGTTACCTGCTTAGTAACAGATTCAACTAGTTCTTTCTGATCTTGAACTTTTGTTAGAATTGTAGGAGTTGTCTGAAGCTTCTGTAATTCATTTAAAGGTAATGTATCTTTTTCATCCCACAGAGATGATGATATTTCAGCAGCTGTAAAGATGTCATGCTCTTGTAGAGTCTCCCTTTTTTTCTTACATTCTATAGATACACTTTCAGGTTCACTTTGCTCTTTTTGCTGCAAAAGGAATTTTTGATCTGGTCCTTGAATATCTGGAGTGACCACTGAGGATAAAGTCTTCACTGAAAGTTCACTTTCAGTTTGCGATGTTTTACTTAAAAGGACTTCATTAAATTCTTCTTCATTCACTACTGTCACTATTACAGAGTCAGGTTCTGGTACTATCTGGGATGAAGAAGCAGCAGAAAAAGAAAGAATTGAATCTTGTATTTTTTCTGATGAGGATAACACTGATTCTGATGCAGATATCTTTGCTGACTGTATATCTCGTGACACAGAAATTGTTACATCAGCTTTTGATGAACTATTCTCTAATTGTTTTTCATATTTAATTTTATTATCTAAATTGTCTATACATTCAACAGAATTGATAGCTGAGCTAGATTTAGATGATTTTACATGAGAATCTATATCAACCCAGTTTTCTTCAGATTCACTTTCTGAAGAACTGATGTGTGATGGCACATCTGTCCAATATTCTTCTGATTCATTTTCAGACAAACAAGTATGAGATTTTACATCAGTCCAATGATCATCAGATTCAGTTTCTGAATGCAAATGAGAAGTTGCATCTTTCCAATGATCTTCATTGTTTTCTTCTGCAGAATGAAAACTGCATTCACTCAAGGAAGAATCTGTAAGTCTTCTGTGGTAAAAAGCTTCCATCCATTTATCATACATATATTCAGGAGAAGCCAGCCGAGGTTCAGCAACTGGTGTAATATCTCCACTGTCATCTGAAGGTACAGTTAATTCAGATAAATTATCCTTTATATTCTGCATAAAATTTACAATTTGTGACTTCTCTTCACTGACATTTAGTGAAAGAGAACCTAATCCGGAGCTTTGATCAGAACTCTGGTAAAAAATATCACCTTCCATTGCTGTTCCTGAATATGGATAAAAGAATTCTATTGTTGGCTGATTTTCTTCTTCTTCATCTGTTTCTGATGAAGAGACACTCTGTGAATCTACACTGCGTCTTTTTTGAAAGAATAGTACCTGCCCTTCTGGAATTGGTCTTCTTAATTCCAAATAATTAGAAATATCGTTTTCGTTTTGTTTTCCCTCAGTTATTACAGAATGTGACATTTCTTTCATCTCAAAACTGGCAGATTCATTAACAGCACAAACCTCCACAGTTCTGCTCCCATATTCAGAAGTGAGTTCATATTCCTGATTAGTACAAGATTTTTCATAATCTGTTAAAGTGTGAGCAGGAATTGATGTTGGAGATAATGATAAAGGTTTTAATTTTAGTTTGCTGTCTTCATTCAGAGTATTTGTTTTCTCTTCCAGCAATGCTTGTAGTTGTATTGTAGTTGTTTCTATGTTGCATTCTTCACCTGTCAGAGAGGCTTCAGATGAAGTTTCTAATTTATATTTTGTTTCCTTATTCAAAATAGTTTTAGTGGACAATAAAATTTCTTTGTCTGATTGTTCTGATACTGAAGTAGCAAATTCATATTCTTGGGGAGTTTTTGATTCTTTATCTTTAGTCAAAATAGTCTTGGTGTGTGTTATGTCTTCTGATGCTGCTGAAGCTATGAGAATCTCACATTCCTCATAGTTCTGGGATGTTTCTAATGAACAGAATTCTTTAATTTTACTTTTCTTCAATGATACTTTCTCTTCATCTCCATAAGAAATTGATGATACTTGTCTAGATTCTGAATCATCAACTATGTTGTTTATATTATTCTTGTTGGTTTCTTTTGAAGATAAGGTTGTTGGTTTATTCTCATATTCTGAAGGTTTTGAATCTTTATCTACATCCAAAAACTCTGTTTTAGTCTCTTCTACTTCTTGCATAGTCATTGTACTATATTCTTCAGATTCTGAATTAGCCACAGAAGCAAGTTGTTTCTCACTACTTGTTAGTAATTCATTCTGCATTTTGTAGTCTTCAGTAGAGGAAAATGACAAAGCCAAACCAAATTCTGTAACTGTATTCTGAACACTATTATCGGTTTCTCTCTCCTGTTCAACAAGTTCCTGTAGTGATAAACTCAGAGATGGCACGTATTCACATTCCTGTATAGTTTCAAGCAAATCTGTCATTTTAGGTTCATTATCATTCATTTGCACAGAATGCTTTATTGATTCTTCTGGCTCAATGCAACTTAATTGCACAGATTGCTGAAACACTTCTATTTTTCTCAATATTGGTTCACTTGCTTTTGTTCCCTCTACTGTTTTTGGCTGTGTTAATTTCTCTTGCATAATTAGGGTTGCCACAGTGTTTGATTCCTTGGTACCTGCAATTTGATCCCCACATGATGAGGCAGAAATTTTTATCTGTTCATGTTCATCATAATCACTAATAGTGCCATCTTTCCATCTTTGAGTAAGAAAAGATAGTTGGCATTCAGAGAAATCAGTAGGCTGAAGAGATAAGTCAGTTTTTTCTTCTTCAAGGTACTCCAAACTTTCCAATTGAATATCATAATCTTCTTCAGTATACAGTGCAATCTGTTCATTTATTTCACTTTCTTCAACCAAAAATGGAGCATATTTGTTTGTACTTAAATCAGACTTTGGCACTTGCATTGACATTTTGGTTGCTGTAGAATCTGTTTCATACCACTGATCATCATCTCCTTTAGCTGAATGATGTATTAAGCTGTCAGTGACTTGTTTATTTATATCATCTTTATTTATATAAAGAACTGTGTCATCACTGTTGTGCTCTTTTGAATTCAAGGATGAAGAAGAAATTCTCTCATTTTCATGTGATTTTAATTCTGATAGATCCAGTTTTGTGGTTTGTTCTGACTGATTGTTATGGGAATATGCATCACTCCATATTTCTGGATCATCATCAAATGAATCTCTCTCTTTGTTTTGATTCAAATACTGAGCATGTGCTCTTTCAGAGGTTTCACCTAAATGCATAAAAGAATCATGAAATCTTGAGGTGATTGAGTGGTTTTCTAAATCTGTATTCTGAATAAAAGAATCTGGATCTGTTTTGTCAGTGGATGATTTCTGCAAAACATGGTTTTCATGATTTTCAGTTGGAAATACTTCTCCTTGCTTACTTACTAATTCATTTTGAAGTGGTTTTTTGTTGCTTGGTGCATCACATGATTTTGTGTCTTGCAGTTCCACTTCCTTTTGATGATCAGAATAATTAACATATTTCAGGTCATCTAATTCTAGTTGGTTAGGCAATGGCTGTATATTATCCTCATTTATATAAGGTGCAGATAATGTTACTGCAGTTAAAGCTGCTTCTTCAGTACCTCTGGCTTCTGTGGTTTTCATATCTTCTTGAGAAAATGTGAATGCATTTTTCATTGCTAGTGTTGGCTGCATTTGTTCTTCTACAGGTTTAATATACTGTTCTAAAATCGATTCAGTTGCATCTAAAAAATCTACTGTCTCCTCCTTTTCTTCAATCAAATGTGCCATTTGAATGTCTTCTCTAGTTCCTGTTTTGTCGGTACAAGGTTTCTCAACATTATTTTCACAAGTTTCATAAAACATTTCTAGTGTTTCTTCTTGTTCTGTTTTATAACAATTTATATTTACACCATGTTCTCTTGTAGAATCTTCTGGTAAATGATTTTCTGTCAGAACATTAAAAGATTTCTCATTAGTAACTATTTTAAGATTATTAGACACATATTGCTTGGGGTAAACTCTTTCAATAAACTCTTCATAAAAGTGACCTATTATAGATGGAATATATTCTTCTACATTTGCGATTTCAGTATCTGGTGTATGAGAAGGAAGAGAAGGAGATGCATCAGGTTGAACAGTATTCAGAAAAGATTCTTTTGGAAAATTATGCTTGGGAGTAATGGATTCTGAAGATAATTCACTTTCTTCTTCTTTACATAAAATTTCTAAAGGAGTACTAATGGCTTCAGATATTTTTAAATCATAGTTTACTTCTTCAGTATAAGGGATATCAGAATATTTTTCATATAGATTACTTTCAGATAAATGAGGAAAAGAAACTTCATGATTACTTTGATCCTTTACTTTTTTTTCTGCTGTATTCCTGGACACTGAAATGTTGTCCTTCATTAGTTCTTCTTGAAACATTTCAAGCTTAACATCCTGACAAAGGCATGAAGTTATTTCAGACATTTTGTGTTCCTGAGAACTCCCTGGAGTAACCTCTAACATTTTGAGATCTTGCTCAATGTTTGAAATAACTTCTGATATTTTATAATCTTGATAAATGTCAGAAATAACTTCAGACATTTTGGCCTCTACACAATTGTCTAAAGTAATCTCTGACATTTTGAAATCCTGACAAATGTCCAAAGTAACTTCTGACACTGTGAGATCTTGACAACAGTCTGAAGAAGCTTCTGATGATTTTAGATCCTGACAACTGTCCAAAGTAACTTC
Source organism: Typopeltis vanoorti (assembly GCF_054136105.1). Taxonomy (NCBI): domain Eukaryota; kingdom Metazoa; phylum Arthropoda; class Arachnida; order Uropygi; family Thelyphonidae; genus Typopeltis; species Typopeltis vanoorti. Next base: position 99,727,441 of record NC_143549.1, on the reverse strand, counting down.
ATGCATTCTACACACTCCATAACTATCTGAAGTATTTTCTGACATTTTGGAATCTTGATCAGGGAAATCTAAATAATCTAAAGAAAGAGATGGTGTATATTCACCATACTGACTAAAAAAAAATTCTGCTGCTGATGCATCTGGGATAGGTATTTCATCTTGGCTTGTTTCTTTTTGTGCCTTTGAAATCTGTATATCATTGGAATAATTTTCAGGTATACTGTGTATTTTCTCATATTCTTTCATATCTTCTGGTTCCATTTTTTTTAGATCTTGAGAATTAGTTTCATTAACTTTTGCTGATAATATTTGTTGCTGTTCTGGGTATAGGGGAATTTTTTTAACAGTTTCTTCATTTACTATCATTAAATCTGATGACTTTTTAAACGAATCTTCTAAGGAGGGTTGTGGTGATGAATATTCCTTCTGTTCAGATGTTTTTTTTTCATTCTTAAGCACATATTCTGGTTCAAGTGCAGCTTCAACCTGTGAAGACTTACTTATTCTTTTGGAAGCTACAGTTGGGAGAATGTTTTTTTTTTTAGCCCGTTTTGGATAAGTAACATCATACTGACCATAAAAATATTCAGCTGCTGAGCTAATACACTCTTTTTCTGATAAATCAAATGAGGATGATTCAGTCTGATGAGAGATTTGCATTTGTGGAATTATATCAACTGTTTCAGATGCTTCAGGTGATGCAGAATGCAATGTTTGCTGTTCTCCAATCTTGTTTGTCATGCTCATTTCTGTGAAACTTTGCACAGCTGACTGCCTATAATCTAATTCTGATTTAACATCGAATGCTTGGTCTATGTCAGGTGATTTGGAATGCGGCACCTCTAACTGCCCCTCCATTCTCTTTTCATCGGTATCAAAGTTTTTGGTATTTAATGCTAAATCCAAATGCATTAAGTCTTGTTCTATATCCTTGCTACTTTTAATGGTTTCTTCAGTTAGACTCTCCATGTCCTGACATACTGCTCCTTCTGTTGGTGAACATTCTTCAGAGATTTTAGTATTTAATACTAAATCCAAATGCACTGTGTCTTGCTCTGTGATTACGGTGTCCTTACCACTTTTAATGGTTTCTTCAACTAGACTCCCTGGCTCCTGAAATACTGTTCCTTCCGTTAGTGAACATCCTTCAGATAATGAGGTCACTTTTATGACCTTTTCTTCCATTTTCAGAGCAGTCACCTCATCTAGCTTTGATTCTAATACCTCAGTTTTATCTGGATAACTGTTTTCTTGATCTTTATTAATAACAGGCTTTAAAGGTTTTGTTGACACCTGCTGTTGAGATTTTTGCTTGGTAATGATTTTCTTCTGCTTACTTTTTTTTTGGGCTTTTAACATCATTGATACTTCTTTATAAGGTCCAAAAAAGTAGTCAGCTATAGATGATAACTGCTCCTCAGTGTCTTCTTGTAAAGGTTCTGGTAGAGCAATAGCTGATGTTTCTTCTTTTACAGTGTGCTCTTCTTTTATGGGAGAAGATTCTGCAACTTCTGTAACCAGTTCACTTTTAATTTGTTCAGCTGTTTTCTGTCTCTCCTCAGACTTCACAGGAGATGGTGTGGGAACAGGCTTTGGTTGTGTTCTTTGACTTCTTGGAAAACTTTTCTTGCCTCTTCTAGGATATGTTACCTCTTTATAACGTCCAAAGAAGTATTCTGCAGCTGATGACAACGTATCTTCAGTCAGCATTAATTCACTTTCTTGTTCCTGTTGAACTGTCTGATTAAAAGATTCAGTTTCATTTTCTTTATGCAGAAGTGCTGAAATATCTAATTCACTATCCTTTTTATCTGCTAATTCTGATATTGCATTTACTACTTTTTCTCTTTCTTTATCTAGTATCGAAGTATCTTTGAATGATGGTTCTGCATGTATAACATTGTCAGTTGTTTCTTCAGTTAAATTGATTTTGTTTATGGACACACTTTCAGAAACTACATCTAATTCTTCATTTGGAAGTTTTTCTAAAGATTCTGAGGGTAATGTAAGGATTTGTACTTTATCTGCTTGTGATTCTTCAGGAATAAGAGTTGATTGTAAAATATCATATTTGCTATCATATGTGTTAGTCACACATGTTGAATCTGGTAATAGTTTCTCTTGCTCTGTTAAAGTCAAAGCTTCAGAGACATTTAATTCTTCATCAGTTGTTATGCCAACTGTTGTTATGGACACACTTTCAGAAACTACATCTAATTCTTCATTTGGAAGTTTTTCTAAAGATTCTGAGGGTAATGTAAGGATTTGTACTTTATCTGCTTGTGATTCTTCAGGAATAAGAGTTGATTGTAAAATATCATATTTGCTATCATATGTGTTAGTCACACATGTTGAATCTGGTAATAGTTTCTCTTGCTCTGTTAAAGTCAAAGCTTCAGAGACATTTAATTCTTCATCAGTTGTTATGCCAACAACTGGATATGAGGACAATGTTTGCAATATAAAATTATCATCTCCTTTAGTGACTACTGCTACTGTCTGACATTTAGTTGGAATCGCTGCATTATATTCTGATGCTGTTTGAGTTATTATTTTGTCTATAATTTCTGGTTTATCAACATATTCACATTCTTGCTTTGACATTTCAACTGGGAGATTAGATGAATCTTCATCAGTTATGTCAGGAGTAATTCCAAAAGATGACAAGGAAAGTTCTGTCTGCTTCATAGTCTCCATTTTAGAATTCTTTTCCACTGATAACGCAGTTTCATTCTTTGTTTCAACTTTTTCTTCTAATGATAGCACAGATGTTGTCCCAGATTGTTCCGTTAGTAAAAATGACTTGCTATCTGAATACAATGTGATATTTTCTACTGCATCAGAATTCTTCAGAGCTTCAGTTGGAGCAACTTGAATGGATTTCTGTTCAGATAGTAGTTGGCTTTCTGAATTTGTTTCAGAATTTGAAATATTTGCCATGTCTAATTCTTGAACTGAGGAAAGCTGAACTTCTGAAGATTTTATTTCTTCCACTGAAAACGCAAGTTCCTGATTTGGCAATTCTTCCTCTGCTTTCAAATTCTGCAAATGTACATCTAACTCACTTATTTGCATATGTCCACGATCAAATGATCTTCTGGTTCTTGGTGGGGGAAAAATTGGTGGAACTTTTGCTTTATTTCGTGGTGGTGGTGTTGGCATTGTAACTTGTTGATTGGACTCTTGAATGTCCTCGTGAATCAATGCTGATGAAGCCAGGGGTTCATTTGTATCTGATATCTTAATGTCTTCATGAGATTCTCCAGTCATACTATCCTCAGTAACAGCCTGTGGTGGTGGTGTAATATTTTCCCTTTTTTTGTAAAGGTCATGAGAAGTCACATCATCTGTTAAAATTTGTTGATTCTGTTCTAGAACATGCTCTTGAATATGTGTTGAAATTGATGGTTGAATTTTAGCTGTTTCTAGTGATTTAATACTTTCATCTTTCTTTTCAAGATCTTCATTTGTGGTTGATTTGTTTAGTGAAGAGTCAACAATCATGCTGCCTTCATCACCAACCTGTAGTGCTGTAAAATCATCCTCTTTCTTGTACAACTTATTAAAATTATCATCAAACACGACAACTTGATTCTGTTCTAAAAGTTCCTGTTGAATAAGTGCTGAAACTGACAGCTGGGATTTGGATGGATCTGCTAATTCACCATCTTCATGCTTCTTTTCAAGATTTTCAACTGTGACTGATTTTTTCATATTAAATTCCCTAATCATGTTACTTTCATTATTAACTTCAAGTGTCAAGGAATATTCCTGTGCATCACACATGTTATCAAGAAATGACACTCCATCTTGTTGATTCAGTTCTGGAATTTTCTGATGAGCAATTTCTGATATACTTAATTCTTGTGATGACACCAATGGCTGACATTTAGCTTGTTCCATTATTTCAATATTTTCATTTTTCTTTATATGTTCTTTAAATATAATAGAATTATCTACAAGACATGTTTCAGTTATGCTACCTATACTATCCATTTGCTCTGCTGTGATATCTTTATTCTTCTCAAGATTATCAGAATTTAATTTTCCTTTACTAATGGTTTCTTCAATAACATTGCCACTTTCATTATTAAACTGTGCAGCTGGAAGGTTTTCCTTTGACATATCAAGTGTATCAGTTAAATATTTTTCAACAAAGGGTTCTTCAATAATGTTTCCTTCCTTGTCTACTTGAATCCATTCATTATGTGATTCCAGTTTAATCCATTCTTTTTCATCAACTTGGGATTCAAGAATAATCTCTGCTGTCAGTTTTTCTTTGATTGGCACTACATATGGTAAAGCCTCCTCTTCAGAAATCTTTACAGTTTCTAGTTGAGCTTCTGTCACATCTTGAAGAAATGCATCTGATGCTGTTTCCATTTCTTGTGATTCAGGACATAAATCATGGTAATCAATTTTTGTCCACTGTTCTTTCACATCATCTACTATATTCAAATTGTCTTCTGTTGTATTATTATTGATTAGAGTTTGTTTAACTTCATATGTATCTTTCTCTGATACTTCATATGAATTCTTTAATAACAAACCATGTTCATCTTTCACTAAACTAGAAGATAAATCATGCACATTGCTTATATTTTGGGGCAAGTCATTTTCCAGAATTTCTATTTTGTTGGATTTTTGTTTTGGATAGTTATATAATTCAGGAATAACTGGTTCAGAATCTTTTGATTTTGCATTCTTTTCTTCTTCTTCTTCTACTTGTACATCAGCAAACTGATCGGCTACTTCTTCAAAGGCATTTATTGTTTTATGATATACATATGATGGTTCTTCCAATTTTTCTTGTAAATTTGCTTCAACCATTCGTATTCTTTCATCCACCAACTGCTGATTTTCGTTTTTTGTTAGAAGCCTGTTATCATATTCAGTAATTCTCTGGCCAGAATACTCTACTCTCATCCACTGATCATGAGTGTCTTCTTCCTCTTCTTCCTCTTCCTCCCAGTGTCCAGTATATTCTTCTATCCACTGTCCTTGTGAATCAACCCAATGTCCATCTAAATCCTCTGGAAGTTCATCATCATCTTCAACCAAATGTTGGGTTGAAAACTCTAGCAATTTAGATTTTGAGCTGACCTGAGTTTGAGTATCAGTTTTGGTATTTTCTTTGGGTTCACTTATAGTAGACATTTCTGATGAAGATATTTCATATTGATTTTCTCGTCTATGCAGCTGCTCATTCAAAGGCTCTAACTCTTTTGAAGAAATATCTTCTTTCAGGACAGCTGGTGCACTTCCTATCACAACAAAACTGCCTTGATCAGATTTTATTGGTAGCTCGAAATCCTCCTGTGATTTTGACAGATAAGTCCTGGATTCTTTATGTTTTGCTGAATCTGGAGAATATTCTATATGAATATCTTTCTCAACATTTACAGAAGTAGACAAATCTGTACAAATGGATGCATTATCATAAAATCTTTTGTACTTTTTTTCACTATTATCAGAAATTTTTCCTGCTTTACTTCTGGCTAATCTCCTCTCATTTCTTGCTTTGCGAAGGACAGAAAGTCTATTAAGAAATTCAGATGTTTTCTTTTTTTCTTGCTTCACTTCCTCTTCAGAAAAGCTTATATCTGATGTTGCTTCTGTTTCTAATGAGTGATCACGTTCAAATAAGGGCTTTTTGCTTTCCTTTTTACTCCCTAATACTTTATATTCTATTTTATCCTCATATTTTGTAAATGAATAAGGCAAAGAATCAAATGACAAAAGGTCTGCATATGCTAATTCAACATCACCTTCGTTAATTGTAAGTGCTTCTACTATGTCTTTTTGATCAAAATTTCCCCTTGCACTCAGTTCTAAAATCTGTAAAATTAATAATACAAAAATAAATAATAAATTCCACAGTTTCCACTTAAATCTTAATGTAAAATTAATATCTTAAATGTATTGCAATGTAAGCACCTCTGTAACGCAATTGGAAGAACGATGGCACTTTGTATCCTTCAACTGGGAGGGAGAGGCTTAAGCTCGATACTTGTTGTGACAAGAGGAATCTTTACATGGATTTTTTCAATTGAAGGTAAGTTAGCTTATCTGATATGGAGGTAGCAGGGTTTTTTCTCCCAGAAACTCAAGTTTTTCATTCCTCATACAGACAGATTGGCCATGAGTACACACGAAATTTATAGACCAAAAAATACTAGTGGTGGTGGTAGTGGGCAGTAGAGGCATAGGCTGTGTAGTTGGCAGATTATATGGTGGAAATAGAGTTGTAGAGTAGATTGCCTATCCTCAATAAGTCTTTGGACTTCTTGGAGGTGTTATGTAATAATAATAACTTTTCTAATAGAAATGAAATAGAAAATTAGAAAAATTGCCAGCCTGGTTGGCCGAGTGGTTAGCATATTCGCTCTCCAGCCAAAAGGCTGCAGGTTCGAATCCTGCCATGGCAGTGGTGTAGCTAGAGCTTTTGCACCCAGGCAGTCCCTGAGTTTGCTGTCCCTCTCAATACCCACCAAAAATACTACAAAAAGTCAAAACAACGTATAGGGAAATAAATTAAAACACTATGTTTATTTTCGAAGTAAAACTTTAATTCCAACATTCTAAAATGTTATTTTTCTTGCTTTTCTGTTAGCAAAATCATCAATGACATTGGCAAAGTTTATTTCATAGTAATGTAGGTAATTCTTAATCAATTTTATTTAGTAAAACTCCTCTCACAACTAGCAATACTTACAGCAATTGTGAGGAAAATGCACAGTAGTATTACAATGGAAATGAGTTCTCAAGACTGTATTTTAGAATTAATTGCAAAAGTTCAAAAAAGTTCAAAGTGCTGCCCGGGGCAGACTGTCCCCTCCCTAGCTATGCCTTTGTCCCATGGGCATGGATGTTTGTGATTGTCTGTGAAAATACTAGTGATGGTGGTTAGCAGTAGATGGCATTGGTGTAGATGATGAAGGTAGTTGTGGTTGGTGGAGACAGAGAGTTGTAGGGTGAGTGCCCTCCCTTGGTGAGTCTCTGGACTCCTTGGAGGGATCACATAATAATAATAATAATAATAATAATAATAATAATAATAATAGCTTTTCTAACAGAAATGAAATAGAAAATTATTTTAATAAAAAACAATTAATTTCTCTACCTAAATCTAGCATATACAAACTAATTAGTAACTGAACTGTTTGGAGGAAAGGAAATGGCAATTTAAGAAATACTCTCTAGATTTTTTTAAAATAATTCTTGTTTTATTATACAGTTTCTATATTATTAATATTATTAATTGATGTTTTAATTGAAGTGATAACGTGTATTTAAAATTTTTAATTCCTTTAATGGCAAAATAGATGTTTTGCTGTTATTTTGTTATTTAACTGCAAACATGAATAACTTTATTTTTTTATGATTTTAGGTTTATATAGTGCTGTTGGTATGATGTTTGCATCCATAGCAATAGGTTGCCTGAGGAAAGACCCATTTTATAAGTCTGATTCTAGTCACTGATTAGAGGTACTTTTTCTAAGCCGTTCTTCAACCAGTTCCTGAGTTAGTTAGTCAATATGCTGCACAGGCAAGCAGGTTTTTTTTCTTAATTAAGAAACTCTGGTTTTTAATCCTGTAACTCAAGAAAATCAACTGTAGAATTCACACTATTTCAGGCAATAATATATAGTTTCTTTCAATAATTAATAGTTTCTGCTATTAAATGGTATTATCAGCATATCTATGATTGTTGTATTTTATACCATTGATACTAATTCATATTTTTTGTTTTTCAATCTTTTTCATCACTCTCACTATAGATATGAAATAAATTTGGTGAAAGGACCTTGTCTAATTCCTCTTTTTATTTTCACTTCACAAGTCTCAGAGTTAAACAGCTGCATTTTCTGTTTGATGTAAATCATTTTTATAATCTTAAGTACATGATCTTCTATGTCTAACTTATCTAATATATTGAACATTTTATTATGTTTTACCTGATCAAAGGCCTTCTGAAAGTATTTTGAAGCATATGTATATGTTCCTATTTCTTTCAAGTGATTTTTCTATTAGTATTTTTAGTTCCAGGATAGCATTAATGGTTCCCATTCCTTTTCTGAAGCCTTTCTCTTGTTCACTCACTCAAATTAAGGCTCTTTCAATTTGTTTGTTAACAATAGTTAAAATAATTCTGGATGCATGGGATATTAGGCTAACAGTTCTGTAATCCTCACAGTTTTGTGCATCATTTTTATTTGGAATTGGTATGCAGATAGATGTTGTAAAAACTTCAGGTAATTCTATTGTTTTATAGATATCTTGAATGGATTCCATTAAATAATTGTTATTATTGTCAGTCAAAAGCCTTCAGCAGCTCAGCCAGGATATTATTGCGCCCAGGGGATTTATTATTAAAAAGATTCTTAATTATGTGTTCTATCTCCTTTCTTGTCGGTAGAGTGGTATCTGTTGTTATGTTTAACTTAAGGTGTTGTGAATCATCTATCATGCTAGCAGACGAGAGGATGGAAACAGTAGGAGAGACGGAATGAGAGAGGGATATGGAAGTGCTAGAAGAGGAGAGAATGGAAACGGTAGGAAAGATGGAATGAGAGAGGGGTATGGGAATGCTAGAAGATGAGAGGATGGAAACAGTAGGAGAAATGGAATGAGAGAGGGATATGGAAGTGCTAGAAGTGGAGAAAATGGAAACAGTAGGAGAGAGGGAATGAGAGAGATGTATGGGAGTGTTAGAAGAGGAGAGAATGGAAACAATAGTAGGAGAGAGCTGTATGGGAATGCTAGAAGAGAGAATAGCAGTAGATGAGAGGGAATGAGAGAGACCTATGGGAATGAAAGAAGAGGAGAGAATGGAAACAATAGGAGAGAGGGAATGGTAAGAGGTATAATGTATGGCAACTCAATGATCCGTGGTATTCAAGATAGGATGCGTGAGGAGTGTTTGCCAGGAGGAACAATAGAAAGGGTGGCTATGGCAATTAAGAGAGGTGAAAGGGTGAATGAGATGATTGTGATGGTAGGAACAAATGACTTGAGCGGTAATGTAAGTCGGGCAGTGAGAGATATTAGATCTTTGCTCGAGACTGTACGGAAGAAGACAGAGAGAGGAAAAATAGTGTGCGTGTTGCCTAGGTATGATAGTATAAGGTATAAGGAAAGAGAGGAATTGTATGCGAGAGACAGCTAACATTTGAATGAGGAAGGACGTAGGCATCTAGAAAGATTGCTGTTTTGAACAAGTCAGTGTGTCCCAGGGAGGATGATAGCAGGGGTGGCCTCTTGTGGGAATGGATACTTGGGAGAAGGTAATGGTAACAAAGGCGATGACATCAGGTAACACTGAGCCCAGTGGAATCTAGAGGAGATAATGCTGGGTATAAAAACAATGGCATTTATATGCTTTATACTAATGCCAGGAGTATCCGGAATAAGGGAGAGGAACTGGTGGCGCAGATAGCATCAGCCTGGCCAAAAATTATTGGGATCACTGAGACGTGGTTGACAGAAGAGGATATAATAACAGGAATAGAAGTCGCTGGGTACCACGTTTTTCAGCAGGATAGGAGGGGAAAGTGTGGTGGTGAGGTACTGCTTATGATAAGTGACGACCTATGTCCTCTAAGAGTGGAGGCTTTGGAAGGCAGTGAAACAAATTGTTTTGAGAGCATATGGTGTAAGGTAGAGATGGGCAAGACATGATATTTAGTGGGGTGTTGCTACAGACCCAGGAGCACAGAGGATGGGGACCACGAGATGTTTAGATAGTTAAGTTTGGCAAGTGCAAGAAGAATGATTGTTATGAGAGATTTTAACTACAGTAGTATAAACTGGGGAGAGGAAGATGCATGTAGCAATAAGGGAATGGAATTTCTAGAATTCTTGAGGGACAAATGTCTTAGGCAACATGTAACAGAGGGAACAAGAGGTTGAAGAGTTTTGGATTTGGTTATAGCATCAGAAGAGTTGATAATAACTGAGATGACATCTCTCCCACCAGTTGAAGAGAGTGACCATATGATTTTGACTTGGAAAATGAATAGACATGCAGGAATTGTTCAATGAACACTTTATTGGAGTATTTCATCCTAGTGGAGTCAGTTTTAATGCTAGAGGGATAGGGTAGATTCGAGGTTTAGAGGTACAGGAGGAGAGTTTGTTTCAGATACTGAGTACTCTGTACGTCAGTATTTGCTAAAACGCTCCTGTTTTAGCAAATTTCACCACGGGTTTTGAGAGAATGTGCTAGGGAACTGACAGTGCCTTTAACCTGGCTGTTCAATGAAAGTCTGGCTGCGGGAAAGGTGCCCAGGGAATGGAAGGAAGGTAAGATAGTGCCATTGCATAAGGGTGGTAACAGACTGGAAGTGTCTAATTATAGGCCAGTTTGTGTGTCATCAGTAGTTGGTAAGATCTTGGAGAAAGTAGTGAGGGACCATATACAGCATTGGGCAGATGAGGGTAATGTTATCTGTGAGAGTCAACATGGATTTGTGAACGGGTGCTCCTGTTTTATCAATATGCTAGCCTTTTATAATAAAGTTACAAGAACATTAGATGAGGGAAAGACATATACTGCAGTTTTCTTAGACTTAGCAAAGGCATTTGACAGGGTGCCACATGATAAGCTGATATTTAAATTGCAGCAAATGGGTCTGGATGTCAGATTGGTCAACTGGATTCAGGATTGGCTGTCTGATAGGTATCAGAGAGTTGTGTATGGTGGAGCAGTTTTAAGGAGGCAGAGGGTTTTCAATTGGGGTCCCACAGGGCTCAGTACTAGGATCTATATTGTTTAACCTTTATATCAATGACATTGCCAATGGATTGCAAGGGGATATTCAGTTGTTTGCAGATGATGTGAAGCTGGGAAGAATTATTAGTAATAGTGCAGATGTGGTAGCCCTGCAAGAGGATTTGAATAAGCTAGATAGATGGGCAAATGAATGGGGGTTTATCAGTTTAATGCAGCAAAATGTAAGGTCTTGAGGTTTGGGAAACATCGATGGGATGCTGCATACTCTATGGGAGGAGGAAAACTGGAGGAAGTAGATGTGACAAGAGATCTGGGGTTGATGATTGATAGAAACCTGAAATATAGGGGACATATTGCAAGGGTGGTGAAGGTAACACAGAGGATTGTTGCAATTAAGAGAAGGACACTGACCTGCAGAGATAAAAGGGTTATCATTCCATTGTATAAGTCTCTGATCAGACCACACTTAGACTATTGTTCTCAGATTTGGTCCCCAGGATTTGAAGGGGATAAATTAACTGCGGAAAGGGTACAAAGACAGATGATAAAGATGGTTTTGGGACTGTACAATTTTGGTTATGAGGATCGGCTGAGGGAATATGGACTGCAGAGTTTTGTGGATAGAAGAAGGAGAAGTGATATGATTGAAATTTTTAAACTGTTGAGAGGTGGTTACACGGTTGACACTGGGGAGTTCTTTTGCTTGGTTGAACAGCAGGAAGGAGTGATGACAAGAGGCTATCCCTGGAAGTTACGAAAGGAAACTGTGACCAAGAGGGTGAGGAGTGGTTTCTTTGCATGGAGGGTGGTTGAACCGTGGAATGCATTGCCTGATGGCGTGGTGAGAGCGACAACGGTCAATGAGTTTAAGGAGTTGTATGATAGACATTGTGTTTCTTGGGGTGGGACTTCCCCCCTCAATGAGTCTTCACAGACTTTATGGTCTTGGGAAGGACCTCCCACGAAGAGCCTTTTGACTCCATGGAGGGCTGAATAATAATAATAATAATAATAATAACAATAATAATAATAATAATAATGTAACCATTATCATCACCATAGAGATCTGATAAGTACTCCACCCATCTTCCAGTTATCTTTTCCTTATCAATGATTATGTTTCCATTTTTGTCCTTGATGTTATTAGACTGTGTATGTTTTGCTTTTCCATGAAGTTCTTTTACTTTCAGGAATACTTCTCTGGTTTTGTTCCTATTTTGTAATTCTTCTATCTTGGTGTACTGCCTATTTATCCAGTTTTCTTTCAGTCTTCTGCATAACTGTTTGATTCTTTTATCCAATGTTTTATATCTTAATCTTTCTATTTCTTCATTTCTTTCCATGTTCTTCTTTCATCAATAATGTTGATTACTTCTTGTATTATCCATGGTTTTTTTCTTTCTTTCTTCTTGTTTGTTGATGGGGGGTTTTAGCAGATGTTATGATAATTGCTTGTAGTCTATTCCAGGTGTCGGCAACCAGTGGCCTGTGGGCCGCATGCGGCCCAAACATGCATTTTTGGCAGCCCATAAAAGGTTGACCATACTTGCATGGCATGTGGCCTGTATGTTGAATTTTAAATCAGTGGTCGCCAAAGTGGAAAATTTTGGCTCTTTTTCCTGCCATCTTGGTATCAAACCCCCTGTTTTGCTGGCCTTTTTTCTCCCAATCAATTTAAGTGATCATAACACCTTAAACTGGCCCTGCTCACAAATTTTCTTTAATGCCAACAATGTCAAGTTCCTTCCAAGGGTCTTCATTTTTAATATCATTCTGCCATTGATGCCATCTATAAAGGTCCTTAATTTTTTTCAGAACTCTCATATCTGTATACTCTAATCTTTGGTCAAGTGCTTTATATCTAAACCAAATTCTTACATTCATAATTTAGATCCACTCAGATCCACTGTTCAAACATGGTGTGAACAGTTGTGTACGCCGCTAGTTTAGTGTTTTAGCTAATTTCTTCTTATTTAATCCTGTTGTCTATATTAATATAGATTCTCCATTGAGAATGCAGCCCAAGTTTTCCATGTTCCTGATTATTTTTACAGTTTTGGTGTCTTTTTTTTAATTGTTGATTTTCATGCCAAATATGTTACAGCTTCAGTTCAGTTAGAGAATTCAGAAACTTGCACTGATATGTCACTGTGTCATATTATCTCCAATTCTAATATCAGGTTTAATGTCATTTTTGTTCATATGCGATCCGTAGAGATGATGAATAAGAGTGGAGATAATGTGCATTATTGTATTATCCCTGATTTTACATCAATACATCTTCCTGTATTTCCTACAATTCTAACTGCTGACATGCAACTTAAATATAGGTTATGTATTGCTGTTTATAACGTTCCATTTACAACATACAATTGTTGTGTTTTCCCTGGACACCTTGTCATATGTCTTTTATGGATCTAAAAATTTCAGTACAGATCCTTCCACATTCCCATGATTTGTCGTAAAGTGAAAATCTGATCTTGCCAACTTCTATTTGGCCTGAATCCAGCTTGTTCTTCTCCAAGTTTCTCTTTCACGATTTTTCTCAGTCTCTTTTCAAATACACTTGCATAAATCATACCTGGAATACTTAGTAGAGAAATTTCTCTGAAATTCTTACATTCAGCTTTATTTCCTTTGTTTTATAAATAGGAACTATGGGAGTTCTACTCCAATCATATGGAATTCAACCTTCTGACCCAGTCCTCTGCATTATGAATTAGGCCAGGTCAAAAGGTTGAACAGTTCTGGATCAAAACTTTTATACCTTCATATTTGAACAGTTCTGGTCAAATATTATTATTATTATTTATACTGGTACTCCATGGAGTCAAAAGATTCATCGAGGGAGACCCTTACTAACCACACTCTCAGACAACTTACAAGTGTGACCTCCATTTTTCCCCTACTCCCCATTTTTTGAAAAATTTATTTTGTGTCAATCTTATATAATTCCTTTAGTAACTTTTCTATCATATCCCCTCTCCTCTGCAACTCTGCAGACCTAAACACACACCCTCAATCTGTCCTCATAGGGAATATTCCACAGGCTTGCCATAAGCTCAGTCCCCTAGAAATGCAGATGACCCAATCTGTGTACAGCAATCAACATGCGGCTAAATCATAGTCATATAAAGAGGGATAACAATCTCCTCCATCTTTACTTTTCAATGTGTTCTTCAACATTCAAGTAATCTTCTGAGCTTATTTGCCAACTCTTGCAATATGTCCACTGAATTTCAAATATCTATACAGCATCACCCCAGATCCCAAACCTCATCAATCTACTGTAATCTAGTACCATCAGCATGATATAAAGTATGTAACCCTTTCATCCCAAAGTGCATTATCTTACATTTTATAACATTGAATTGATAACCATTGTCCTTTGTCACACTGCCAATTTATTTAAGTCATCCTGCAAAATATCTATATCACCTTCATCAACTATTGCCCTCCCCAGTTTTGCATCATCGACAAACAACTAATTATTCAACACCCTTGAAATCTTCTGCAATGTCATTAATATACGAATTAAAGAGCAGTGGTCCTACTACAGAATCCTTGAGCACTCAACAGTTACCTTCATTTGCTTTATTCCACTACACCATACACTTCCCTCTAATGTCTATCTATCAGCCAACCCTATCCATTCCATCAACCTCATATTCCTATTTGCACTAACTTATGTAATAATTTTCCACATGGTATTCTGTCAAATGCCTTAGCAAAGCAAAGTCCCACATTATCGTAGTTTTACCATTTCCTTTATCCAATTCTGCTATCACCTTATTATAAAATGTGAATAAATTCCGGAGGCAGGACATTCCTTTTACAAAGCTATTCTGTCCCCTTATAGAGTATCATACCCCTATCTACCTATTCCTGAATTTACCTTTTACCAACTTTTCTAATACTTTAACCACCACTCTAGAGATACTAATTGGGCTGTAATTTGCTACATCTGTCTTGGAACCACCTTTATGTAATGAAACTATTTTACCCTGTTTCCACTCCCTCAGAACCTTGTCACAGCTGAGACTTAGATTAAACAACTTCGTCACAGGTACTGCTAGTTTACTTTCTTATAGCACATGAACTGACATACCATTCAGGCACACTGTGGTGTTCACAGTGAGGATATAGTAGAATTGTTCAATGAACACTTTATTGGTGTGTTAAGATCTTGGAGAAATTAGTTAGGGACTGTATACAACATTGGGCAGATGAGGGTAATGTTATCTGTGAGCGTCAACATGGATTTGTGAGGGGGCACTCTTGTTTTAGTAATATGTTAGCCTTTTATAATAAAGTTAAAAGAGCAGTAGATGAGGGAAAGGCATTTTCTTAGACTTAGCGTAGGCATTTGACAGGGTGCCACATGATAAGCTGATATTTAAGTTACAGCACAAGGGTTTGGATGTCAGGTTGGTCAACTGGATTCAGGATTGGCTGTCTGATAGGTATCAGAGAGTTGTGTATGGTGAGGAAGTTTCAAGGAGACAGAGAGATCCTACAGGGCTCAGTACTGGGACCTATATTGTTTAACCTTTATATCAATGACATTGTCAGTGGATTGCAGGGGGATATTCAGTTGTTTGCAGATGAAGTTAAGCTGGGAAAGGTTATTAGTAATAGGGCAGATGTGGTAGTCATGCAAGAGGATTTGAATAAGCTAGACAGATGGGCAAATGAATGGGGTTTATCGGTTTAATGCAGCAAAATGTAAGGTCTTGAGATTTGAGATACATCAATGGGATGCTGCATACTCTATTGGAAGAAATATACTGGAGGAAGTAGGGGAGACAAGAGATCTGGGGTTGATTATTGATAGTAACCTGAAATTCAAGGGACATATTGCAAAGGTGGCGAAGGTAACACAGAAGATTGCTGCAATAATGAGAAGGACGCTGACCTGCAGAGATAAAAGAATTATCATTTGTATAAGACCCTGATCAGACCACACTTAGACTATTGTTCTCAGATTTGATCCCCAGGATTTGAAAGGGATAAATTAACTGTGGAAAGGGTACAGAGGCAGATAACCAAGACAGTTTCAGGACTGTACAATATTAGTTATGAGGATCGGCTGAGGGAATGTGGACTCCAGAGTTTGGAGGATAGAAGAAGGAGGGGTGATATGATTGAGACTTTTAAACTGTTGAGAGGTGGTTACAGGGGTGGACACTGGAGAGTTCTTTCTTTTGGTTGAACAGTGGGAAGGAGTGATGACCAAGGGCCATCCCTGGAAGTTACGAAAGGAAACTGTGAGCAAGAGGGTGAGGAGTAGTTTCTTTGCATGGAGGGTGGTTGAACCGTGGAATGCATTGCCTGATAGAGTGGTGAGAGCGAGAACGATCAATGAGTTTAAGAAGTAGTATGACAGACTTTGTGTTTTCCAGGAGGGACCTCCCACAATGAGTTTTGATAGACTTGTGTTTCCTAGGAAGGACCTCCCACGATGAGTCTTTTGATTCCTTGAAGGCCCGAATAATAATAATAATAATTAATTTGAATACCTCAGTTTATCTACATCAATTCTCACATCAGTCTCTGTCACGTCAGTAACTACAAATTCACTACCTGGATGATATACCCTTGTGAAGTGATCACTTAGTAACTGAATTATATTTTCTGCTTCTGTCACACCCTTACCATCAGCATTAAGTAAAATTATCTCTCCATAATCATCCTTTCTTTTACTTGCTATGTAGCTAAAAAACTCTTTTGGATTTACTTTGGCCTGCTTAGTTAATTTTCTCTCAAAAGATGATTTAGCCTTCTTTACCATACTAGTTACCCATCTTGCTTGTTCTTTATATTGCTCATGAGTATGCTGATCACTTTTTTGTTTATATTTCTTCTGCAATGTTTTCTTTTTTGCAGCTCCTGAAAGATATGGCTACTCATCTACTTAATCCCCATGTGGTTTATTCTCCTGACCCTGGATATGCAGGCTGTTATTTACTTAATATTTGCTATTTAATATTTAATATTTACTTAATAATGTCATCCACTCCAGCTGCCTTTTCACAAGTTTCTGATGGTTTTTTTCTACCTCAAGTATTGATATGTATTGCTGTTTGCATTCCTCTTGTAATTTTTTTTTAGTACAGCTCTGTCACTGCTTGTTTTGTTTAACAATATTTCAAAGTAATTACAGCACTAGACATCTAGGATATACTTATCTTTAGTTTTCATGCCACCCTAATCATCTTTGATTCCTTTTACAGTATTCTTTTCTCCATTTCTGAGCTTTTCTGCTAGCATAGAATTTTGCCACCTACTTGATATTTGTCTTCTGTATCCTGCCCAAGTCTTCTCATGGCTTTTATTAAACTACTTTTTACACCCCAATTAGCTCTCTTACATTTTTTTCTGTATTCTTTTAGGGCATCAACCGATTTATTTGCTAGAAACTTTCAGTATGTTTCTTCTTTTCGAGGACTGCCTCTTTAACTTCTTGTATCAAACATGATGTTCTTATTTTTCTATCATTGCAAACAATTTCATCACATGCCTCCATAACTGAATCAATCAGTGATTTCTTCAGAGTTTGTCCAATGATATTCCAAAGTTTGGTTTTTGTTTTTGAACTGTTTCATGTTTTGTTTCAATAGTGTTTGTATTATTGAGTCTATAGTTTACTGTAGATTCAACAATTTTAATTCTATTTAAACCTTTCTTAAATATTCTTATTTTCATTGTGATATTCACTTTATCCTACTTAAAACTAAGTGAATGGTCAATTCTAATTTGAAATCCTCTGTACACTCTTGTATCCTGAACAAGCATGAAAATATCATTATCGTCGTGACAGACCTCCAAGAGTCAGAGATTTATTGTGGGCAGTACACACTATCACACACAAAGCTCACACAACTGTGCCTTAAACTGATTCAATGTGTCTACATTCACAACACTCTCTCAAGCAATGCATTCCACTCATCAACCACTCTCCATGTTAATAATCTTCTCCATACTCCTCTCACACTGTCCTTATACAGTTTTTAGCTGGCCTCTTGTTCTACCTCCCTCTCCCATTATACGAAAAATCTCTTCCATGTCAACCTGGTAAATATCCTGGAAATAGCTTACACATATATATATATATATATATATATATATATATATATATATATATATATATATATATATATATATATATACATATCTCAATCATATCCTCCTCCTCCTCCTCCTCCTACCATTCAGGAGGCTTTTCAATTTACATTCTCTCAATCTATCATTGTACTCCATACCCCCAAAGACCACTGACCACCTTTGTGAATCTTCTCTGATCCTTTGTAACATCTCCTCATTATGTTCTAACATACCTCCTTGTTCAGGCCTCAGATATGTGCACAATAGCCCATATGAGGCCTGAACAAGGCTAAAAAAAAAATGGAATCATAACTTCTTTATTTCTACATGTAAGGGTCCTCTGCATCATTGTTATTATCCAATGTGACATCTTCACAATTTGTGCAAAATGGTTCCTGAATTTCAGGTCCTTATTCACCATCACCCCCAGATCTCTCATCTCCTCTCCCTCCTTCAAAGTTCCCCACCAAGTGTATACTTTGCATCCCATCGTTGTTTACCAAATTTGAAAATCTTACACTTTGCAACATTGAACTGACAGTTCTCATACTTGCTCATTCATGCAATCTATTCAAGTCCATCTGTAACGCTATAACATCTACTTGACTCTGCATTGTTCTTTCCAATTTTGCATCATCTTCAAACAGCTGAACATCACCAGTTAAACCTATTCCAATATGTTTAATATACAAACTGAAGAACAATGGTCCCGAAACTTACTCTGCGGAACACCACTAGTGACCTTCCTCTTTTGGGATATTGCACCCACTTATACAACTTTCTGATACCTATCTTACAGTTGTATAAGCATATCACTGATCCAACTTAGAAGTCTGTTATACAATTGCATCCATTTCAATTTCAATTTATTTAACAGCTTGTAATGTAGCAGTGATAATAGTAGTATATAACCACACAACTATGTAGTGTGATTCCTCACGCTACATAGTTGTAATGTAGTGTGAGGAAATGAAGAGATATCGGTGGGATATACTACGATTGGCAGAGATGAGATGGACATCATCTGGAGAGATCAATGGATGCGAAGTAATATGGTCAGGACATACCATGCACGAAGCAGGAGTTGGCTTCCTTTTTAGCAAAAGAACTTAAGAGGCACTGTTAGGCTACAAACCAGTTAATGAATGAATCATAGTAGCAAGATTTCAGGCAAAGCCATTCAACATATCAATAGTCCAGATATATGCACCCACATCTGACAGCACAGATGAGGATATTGACTTATTCTACAAAGATCTGACAGAGACAATAGAAACAATACCAAAGCAAGATGTGCTAATTATTGAAGGAGATTGGAATGCCAAAGTTGGAATAGATAATGATTGTTGGGAAAGAGTCATGGGAAAAAATGGTTTCGGAGAAAGAAATAAATGAGGTGAAAAATTGTTAGAATTTGCTGTGGACCACGGGATGATGATCTGTAACACAAGATTCCAACAAAAGGAGTGTAGAAAATGGACGTGGCGATCAAATGATGGGAAAACCAAAAACATGATTGATATGATTATGATTAAAAGAAGATGAATAACATCAGTACAGCAATGTCGAACTTTTCAAGGAGCAGATATAGACTCGGACCATAGTTTAGTGATTGGAAACATCAAGTTGAAATTAAAAAAGAAATATAAACCCCAATATCAGAATAGAAGAGATACAGCATGAATAAGTGAAGCAGAAATAGGAAGAAGGTACAGAACAGTGTTAGAAACTTAAAAGTGTGGAGAAAGAAAAAACTCTAATTTAAGAGTGAAAGGAGTAATGAAGGTGATAGAAGATGCAGTTGAAGAAACAGTACCAGAAGAAGAGAAGATCAAGAAGAAATGGATTACACAAGAAACACTGAAGTTAGTACAGGAGAAAAGAATGTTGAAGATAAGAAGGGATACATTAGAACAAATAGAAGAGCAATATAGAAAAAAGTGTAATGAGGTGAAAAAAGCAGTCAGAATGGATAAGAAAGATGAAATAGTTAGAAGCCCAATGCAACAATATAGAATAGTACTATGGAGAGCATAAAACAAGGGAGGTATACAAAAATGATCAGAACCATTAATAGAAAGTGGCAACCAAAACAGACCACAATTAAAGATGAAAAAGGCAAAGTATTGATGAATAAAGGAAAAAATTGTACAGCGGTGGACAAGATACTGTAGTGAGTTATATGAAGAAAAACTAGATTCAGATAGCATTGGGAAACTGACTGAAGAATTGAAGCAGATATCACCACAAGGTAATGAGCATGATATGGACATTTTAAGAGGAGAGGTAGAAAAAGCAATAGGATGGCTAAAACACAACGAGAGTCCTGGTAACAAAATCATTACTGGAGAAATGATTAAATATGGTGGTGAAAGTATGGTTACAGAAATGCATCAACTATGTAATATGGTATGGAAAGAAGGGAAAATGCCAGAGGAGTGGGTGAAATCAATATTAGTAACATTATACAAGAAAGGAAATAAGCTAGAATGTAAAAATTATAGAACAATTGCCTTGATAAATCACCTTGGTAAAGTGATGATGATCATATTGACAGGAAGATTGAGAACACAATTGTGTTGGATTCTGAATGAAGAGAAATGAAAATTGTTAATGCTTCTTTCAGAATCCAACATAATCCACCACATCATAAACAAGACTTGTGTATATTATTTATTGTTTGTCTCTTGCTTATAGTATGTTATTCATATAATTGCCTTGAATTTTGTTTATTATTATTTAATAGTGTAATCTTAGGTAATGTATTAGTTATAGAAAAGACTCTGTATAAAAATGTCATTCATTTTATTTAATTTATTCCTGTAATAATGTTGTAAGAAATTGTATATATGTAAGATTAATGTACCCTATGTGAACTATGATATTTTTTTTAACATTACTGAAAGAGAAAGTAATTTTATGTAATTCTTCTGATTGAATTTGATTGGCTGTTGTCAAGGAAACGGAGTTAATTTTAGATAACGCGTGCGTGGAGCGTGAGCTATGGTATTCGAAGGGAGAAGGAGTTGATATGAGCTGAACTGGCTAGAACCGGATTTTGGCGGGAAGAATGAAAGTATTTTATTGGAAAACGAAAGTAAACAGGAGAGAAGAAATAGGACAGCAAGGAGTAAAGTAACGGGTGGCAGCAAAGGGATTTGGATATGCTGTAAATAGATTAGGAAGGAACCGGGAAATTAATAGGTAATTAGGAATATTTATACGGAATTCTAAAATTACGACAAATTCCAATTGTTTTGAGGAAGAACAGTTCAAAGCTGAAATTAATGCATAGAAGAAAACAAGGAATAAGTAGATTACCTGAAACGAGTGCATCAAGACTTGTGAAGCTCCATGTTAATATTTCAGTTATATAGTGAAGATTCCTTTTGGATAGTGTTACTTCAAAGTGATAGTTAACTTCAGTTTTAAGTGTGCCTATAGTGAATCCGATGTGCAAAGGCTGTAACCCGGTAAGAGCAGTCCATTTTTTTTATATTTCAGCATGAAGAAATAAGAGTTAGCTCCGCCTGATATATCTTAACATTAACTGTAGTGTTCTACTAAAATTAGCCGAAGTCTGGAGCTTAAAAGTGTTTCTCCCTTGAAGTGATAACTGCCTCATAATTGAATTAAGTGTTTGCTGACTAAGAGAGAATTAGAGAGTTCAGCTATAAGTTCAGCTAACATTGAACCATAATAAATTTAGTTTAATCCTTTATCCCAGTGAGAGCAAACAAAGTTTGCTCCTGAAAATGTCCTGAAGATATTTTCAGGCGCAAACTTTGTTTGCTCTCACTGGGATAAAGGATTAAACTAAATTTATTATAGACTAACCTAGTGAAAAATAAACTTTCAACATTGAACTGTGTGAACCATTTTAATTATTCAGAAGAATGTAGAATTGACAGCTAGATGTCTGATGCCTAATGTTTTATGTTTGTTATGAATATTTGAACTAAGTTGATTTGCATTATCTTGTTTTCAAAGTTATACTTAATGTACATGTTATATAACCCTGGATTAAATGTTTTGTTTTATTGATTTCAATTTGGTGTTTAGCTGATTCTCTTCATTGCACCGCTCATAAAAAAATATCGGACCTCACGGAAGTCTTAATTGATTATATTATCCTCGGGCTGTATAAAGTGAGATTGCAAGAGTTAGTTGATGATTGATTCCTCTATATTATATAGACTAGTCTGAATATAGGGAGGCGCAGGATAATATAAATTTCTCTATATTCAGATCAGTATCATTCAGCATCTAACAAATAAAAACGGACAATTTAAATAAGAATAACATTCCAACAAGATGGCAGATTTAAAGCCAGGATGTACGATCCAACAATTGGAAGCATACCTTGCAGATGAGCAAGCAAGATTTAGGAAGGATATAACTACAATTCAACAGATTTTGACAATGAGGTTAATAGCAGAGAAAGCTAGGAGAAAAAACAAAAACATATATACTTGCTTTGTTTATTTTCAGAAAGCATTTGACAGTATTGAACCAGAAAGTGACATTAGTAGTTCTGGAATCCTATGAAATTGATAAAAAACTAATAGCTATATTAAAAGATGTTTATCAGAATGCAGTTGCAGCAGTTAGAATAGGTGATGATTTGGGGAAACAGTTTAAAACAAGCAGAGGTACTAGACAGGGAGACCCAATATCACCAAGCATTTTCATCGCACAGTTAGAAAGAGCAATGGACAAATTGAAGGAATACGCAAAAGGAATATCTGTACACGGAATTAGAATTAACAATCTGAGATTTGCAGATGACATTGTTATTATTGAAGAAGACGAAAGAGAACTACAAAAAACACTGAAACTGTTAAATGAGGAAGGGAAGAGATTTGGACTTGTTATGAACTTGTAAAAAACAAAAACAATGGTATTTGGTGAGAAGAACATGAAATAAAAGATACAAGTGGATGGAATTGATATAGAAGATGTAGAACAATTCACATATTTGGGAAGTAAACTGACATATGACTTGGACTATAAAAAAAAATAAAGATCAGGATTGCAAAGGGAAGAACAAATCTGAAGGCCATGGATAACATCTGGAAAAGTAAAGTGATCAGCCTGCAAACAAAACTAAAAATGCTGGAAACATGCATCTTTAGTGATGTACTGTATGGATCTGAAACGTGGATAATAAATAAGGAATCAAGAAAAAGAATTTTGGCATTTGAAAGAACTTGTTACAGGAAGATTCTAAGAATAGGATGGGTACAGAAAATCACCAATGAAGCTCTGTCAGAAGATACAACCAAAACAGAATCTAATGCAGAAGATACAACCAAAACAGAATCTAATGCAGAAGATACAACCAAAACAGAATCTAATGCAGATGATACAACCAAAACAGAATCTAATGCAGAAGATACAACCAAAACAGAATCTAATGCAGAAGATTATAAAACAGAAGCTGCAGTTATTTGGACACATCTGTAGAATGAGTGAGGACCAGAAGTTAAAGACATTTATGTTTGGCATTTTGGATGGTTTAAACAGAAAAGGTAGACCATACAGAGAATGGATAGATGATATAAAAGACTGGTGTGGAATGGGTGTACAAAAACTGCGACACTGTGCACTGGACAAAGAAAGGTGGAAGAAGATAGTGAAACAGGCATTAGACATCAACGGGCAGAGAGCCCATGGTTCATGATGATGATGATGATGAATGCAGCAGTCTATTAAAAGCTTTTTGTGAAATATAAGTATAACACTGTATTGCATTTCCCTTGTACAAGGCATTTGTCACCATGTTAGTAAGTCAGTAAAACCTAATCGCCCTTTAACAAACCTAAGCTGATAACCACAGAGAATACTGCTGTTATCAACCTATTTCTGTACCCTATTTCTCACCAATCTCTCTCTCTCTCTCTCTCTAATACCTTCACCACAACTGCAGATATACATATTGACCTATAATTTGTAGCCACAGCCTTATCACCGCTTTTCACCAGTGGAACAATTTTACCTTCTTTCACTCCCTTGAAACCTGAGCTGTTGTAAGACTCTTATTAACAGGTGCCAATAACACTGTATTGCATTTCACTTGTACAAGGCATTTGTCACTATGTTAGTAAGTCAGTAAAACCTAATCGCCCTTTAACAAACCCAAGCTGATAACCACAGAGAATACTGCTGTTATCAACCTATTTCTGTACCCCACTTCTCACCAATCTCTCTCTCTCTCTCTCTCTCTCTCTAATACCTTCACCACAACTGCAGATATACATATTGACCTATAATTTGTAGCCACAGCCTTATCACTGCTTTTCACCAGTGGAACAATTTTACCTTCTTTCACTCCCTTGAAACCTGAGCTGTTGTAAGACTCTTATTAACAGGCATGCCAATAACACTGTATTGCATTTCCCTTGTACAAGGCATTTATCACCATGTTAGTAAGTCAGTAAAACCTAATCGCCCTTTAACAAACCCAAGCTGATAACCACAGAGAATGCTGCTGTTAACAACCTATTTCTGTACCCTACTTCTCATAGGATTTAAAGACATAGTGATATGTCATTAAATCCTATCTCTTTATTGATATGAAGGTTATATATTTCCTGAAATACCTCCTGCTCACTCAAAATTAAGTAATCCTCTCTTATGTCCTCTACACTTGAGTTTCTCATCCACCCTACTGAGCATGAAACATCTTTATAAATTAATCACTGCATACCTCAACAATGTTTTCTGCAGCAGAAGACATTGTTGATAGATTGTTACTATTCTAACATTTTTATCCATTAACATCATCTTACCATGATCATTCTTCATTCTACCTGTGACATATCTAAAAAACTCTAAGGTTTTCCCTTCACCTGATTTGCCAATTTCTGCTCATACTGCACTTTTGTTTTCCTTACTACCATAGCTTGTTCTTTATGTGGTATGAGAGGAGATAGCCTGGTGAGGTCAAAGTTCACTCAAGGGAATTTTTCTGCTATATGGCAAGCATGAGAAAGAATAATTATGGCAGTTTGACACTGGGGTAGTCATGGCAGCAAAATAATAGTTGCAAAGGATATAGTGGAATTATTGAATGGGCGATTTATCAGTGTATATCATGGTGTAAATGATGCAGTGCAATATGGTGTAAATGTTATGGTATGGTGCCAACCTGGTTGGCCGAGTGTTTAGTATATCCTCTTTCCAGCCAAAAGGCTGTGGGTTTGAATCCAGCCATGGGCATGGATGTTTGTGATGATTGTCTGTGAATATACTGGTGGTGGTGGTGGGGTTGGCAGTTGATAGCATTGGTGTAATTGATGCAGTTCGCTGTAGTTGGTGGATTGAATGGTGGAGATGGACAGTTCTAGAGTAGGTGCCCTCCCTCGATGAGTCTTTGGGCTCCCAGGAGGCATCACGTATTAATAATAATAATATATAGCAGAGAGGCGAGTATTAGAAGAATTAGAAGTGAAAGAATCAGAGGTCTATCAGGTGTTGGTTGGGTTAGATGTTAATAAGGCTGTGGCATATCACCATGTATTCTTAAGGAATGTGCACCACAGTTGGCTCTACCCTTGACCTGATTATTTAATGGAAGTCTTGCAGTGGGCAGGGTTCCTAAGGAGTGGAAAGAAGATAAAATTGGATCACTTTCCAAGCATGGTTCTAGGACAAAAGTTTCCAATTATAGACCTGCATAGCTGTAGTTGTGGTTAAGGTGTTGGAGAGATTGGTTAGGAATAGAATACAGGATTGGGTTGATGAACATAGCATTCTTTATGACGGTAGTTCCTGTTTTAGCAATTTACTTGTATTTTATGATAGGGTAACAGGTGTTTTAGATGTAAGCATTTGATATTACCACATGATAAGTTGATATACAAGCTGCAGAGGATGGATCCAACCAATATATTGGTTGGATCACAGATTGGCTCTCTGAATGACACCAGCAGGTTGTGTATGATGGCACTGTCTCAAAAAAAAGGATGGTAACCAGTGGATTTCCCCAGGGTTCTGACCTTGGGCCTCTGCTGTTTAACTGGGGATCTTCAGTTGTTTGCAGATGATGCAAATTTGGGAAGATTTATGAGTGGCATTGCTGATGTTAATTCCCTTCAGGAAGATTTGAATAAACCTTTTACTTGTACAAAGGAGTAGGGTTGTAATTTTAATATCAATAAGTGCAAGGTGTTGCATTTTGGATCACAGAAATATAAGGCTGCGTACAATATCGATGGTGCTGTACTGCAAAACGTGGATGAGATTAGAGATTTGGGAGTGATGGTTGACAGTAGACTGAAGGTGCACTATGATGCGCAAAGGTTGCACATCACAGTGCTGCTACGATAAGAAGTATTCTAACATGTAGGGATAAGGAAGTGGTTCTTCCACTATATAAGGCACTGGTCAGGCCACACTTGGGCTATTGTGTTCAGATCTGATCACCTGGTTTTCAGTGTGATGTGGAGACATTGGAGAGGGTCCAGAGGCAAGTGACTTAGACACTATCAGGACTTTGGACTATAGAGAGAGGTTGAAAAAATGTAAATTGCAGAGTTTGGTGGATAGGAGGAAAAGAGGTGACATGTTAGAGACATTTAAGTTAGTGACAGGATTTTATTGGATTAATCAAAATGAGATTATAAAAAGAGTAGAAGGCAAGAGGGGAGAAATCAGAGATCATCCATGAAAGTTATGTAAGAGTGTGGTAAAGATGGGTGAGAAGTAGATTTTTTATCTACTTCTCACATGGAGAATTGTCAGTCAATGAAACACATTACGAGAATATGTTGTTAATGCAAGGAGTGTTAAGGATTTCAAGATTTGGTATAATAAATATGTTGTCAGTTGAATGAACCTTCCACAATGAGTCTGCGACTTCATGGAGGGTGCAATAATAATAATAATAATAATAATAAATACTCTTTTTGTAACAGATTTTTACCATTACTCATCTTGTAATGCTTCCAAAGTATCTTCTTCTTCTTCCAAATTTCATTCTTCGACCCCTCATTCATCCATTTTATACCTACCTTATTCAACCTATTGGTCTTCAGAATACATTCCCACATTGATGCTGTTATGTAATTCATTGTCAGTTCCCAAGCGCCATTTATTTTCTTACTACTCAAATCCTCATTCCATGCTATAGCTCCAAACTGTCTCCTAAGTTGTCATAATCACCAGCCTTGTACTTCCACATATATGCTTTCCTCACAGAAATCTGCATATGGCTAGCCACAATCCAGGTGATCACTTCATGATCACTCTTATCAACTGGTGGAAAGTTCCCCCACTTACAATTACATCTTCTGATGAAATGATCAGATCTAAAAGTCTCGATCCTGGCATGCCATCCTTTACATGGCATTTTTTTCCTAAATGCTATCTCTTCATTCCTATCTATACCACCATAATTGAAATAATAATCATAATAATAATAATAATCACCCTTCCTTTGTTCACTAATCCAAGTCGTTTGTCCTGTTTTTCATCACCACCTCCATATTCCCTGGCCTTTATGAACATCCAACTAAATATGTTTTCCTGTAAACCTCCATTTTACACCACACTGCCTCATAAACATTGCCACTATTTCCCTCTTTCATGTCTACCTTATGTGGACATAATTCCCCTGCTATAATCAGCAGCACCCTGCCTCCCTTCTTGTCATTTCTATCATCATGAAAAATACTGTATCCTTCCATTTCTATTCTCATTAAGATATCATCTTCATTGTATGAT
This sequence comes from Typopeltis vanoorti, assembly GCF_054136105.1. NCBI lineage: Eukaryota > Metazoa > Arthropoda > Arachnida > Uropygi > Thelyphonidae > Typopeltis > Typopeltis vanoorti. Next base: position 99,699,876 of record NC_143549.1, on the reverse strand, counting down.
TCTGAGGCGAATATACTGAGTCAGTGAAACCATTTCACCTTCTTAATTATGATACTTCTGGCATTTGTAAAAAAACACAGCAGTTCATTTTTCAGTCTATAACCAGTCCTCTCCATGCCTTGCTGGTTGTGATTTTACCACCACACCTGCTTCTGTCCAATCACCTTTATCACCACTTACCATATATATATATATATATATCCCTATCCCAATGGCTTTAACAGGCCTTTAAGGCCCACAACCTTCCAAGCATGCTTGCTTGGATTTCGTAACCGAAATACGAGGATAGAATGGTCACTCCTATGCCTCAAGGTATTCTTGGCTGTATCCCTGTGTGTTCACGGGGCCGGTTTGCCTGCTTGCGGGATGAAAAACACCAGATAAACTGGCAGAAAAAAACCCTACTGCCTGCGCCGAAGACCGGCTAACTTGGCTATGGCTGAGGAAGATCCTTCAGTTCCTCACGTCTCCAACGGGAATCGAACCTAGGACACTCCTTCCCCAGGCATATGGTTGCGAAGCGCAAAGCCACTAGGCTAACTGCACGGACATATATATATATATATATATATATATATATATATATATGAAAATTAAAATGTTTGAATGACAAACACCGAGAATACTAAATATATATATATATATATATATTTCCATTAGGATATTATCTTTATTCAACAATGTTACACTTATTCCACAATTCTGGGATGAATTAACTCAGTTGTTTGATTGACTGATTGATTGCACCTGCATTGCAATCTATTCCATTTCTATGCTGATCATTACCATACATACATTCACTGCTACTTCTAACATCCATGTCTTCCTATGGCATGTCTCATTGTCCACCCAGGCTCACCCTGTTTCTCTGTTCCTCTTGCATTCCCATTCCTTCTTCATTTCTCACAATACCATAATTTCCACTACCAAGCATTTCTGTCTCTTCCATACTGTTCTCCTGATTTTTCAATTCATCTCTTACTTCTGATCTCTTGCTTGCATCACAAACTGTATTTCCATCTAGCAACTCTTTCTTCAGTGCACTCATTCCAAAGCCATTCAAATGCAATCAGTCACACATGTATACCACATTTACTTGAATATAACTCGCACTTTTTTTCCCAAAATTAAAGCTAAAAAATCATGGTGTGAGATATATACAGGGATTTTCGGAAACTAAAGTTTTCAGGAAAAAACTGAAAATGGGTATGACTTACCAAGAATGTCCTATTTGCTATAATTATTTCCGACCTAGAGAGTGGTTTCCTTGTGTGCATTCTACCCAAATAGTGTCATCTTCTTTCCTATTATTTCAAGTAAAAAATTATTACCAGTAATTTACAAGACTTGAGATATGCATTGAACAATCGTTCATGAATGACTAATGGAAGTGAAAGCAGAGTGCAAGACAGACAGCAATGGCAGGCCACTGGAGATTGAGCAGCTATAAATATGTGCATATGATTGGTGCAGTATTAACAAAAGTTCATGCGACAAAAAAAAGATAAAAGCAAGCTAACAATTTTTGAGTTGAAATGCTAATTCTCTTCAACCGAATTCCATAATATCTGAAACTGCCATAACAACATTCACTATATATTTCTTAGTTTTAATACGTTTACAAATTTTAACACATTTGGTTCTATTTTATTGCTACTTTGTGTTTGATCTGGCTGGTGGACTCACACACATCTAATTAAAAACAATAGTTTTTAGTTAGATACTGTGTTTGCCAGTGCAAACATATGGTTTTGCTTGAGTCTTTACAGCATAGTTTCTGTGGGAGGGACATGTGATTCATTAGTCAGTGCCGTTTTTATCTCAGTTGTCTCTGATTGCACTATTTGTTGAGAAATATATTACACAGACTGCAAATGCCTCTGTACCTTATTTAGTGATACAATAAAACTATTGTTTTTCTTGTGTTGGAGAGGATGTGTTGTTTACTGCAGGGATCAAGTTACTATTGCCCTGACGTGAACATGTTTAAACTTTTTTTCATGTGCGAGGTATATGCAAAACTTTTTAATTTCTTTTTTTCGTAAAGTAAAATCAGGGGTGCGAGTTATATGTGAAGGTGAGTTATATTTGAGTAAGTTTGATAAATCCATTCTTACCTCAAACACATGTCACACATCTACAAACTGTAATCGCTTCTCCTCACACACCTCTGCTAGCATACCAGTCATGATTCTGGCTCTCTCTGCCTCAATCGCAACTGATCATTGTAATACCTTGGCAATACACTCACAACCTTTCCCACTACATTGTTATCTTTCAATCTTCTCAATAACCTGCTGATATTCATCCTTACATACTCTTTTTGTCCACTCTTTATTATTTTGTAAGGGTTTGGTGAGCTAAGTCACAAACTGCTTCACTATCCTCATTCATGTATTCAGTTATCAGTGGATATTTACTAATGGGATGCAACATGTGAAGGTGAGGATACAACATTAGGACAGAACCCCCAGTCAAATAATCTATGCATTCTTTAAAGATGATGTGAAGGTCTACTCCCAGTTACCTCTTATATCAAATAGAAATTGCAAATTATTTTTATTATTTTTATACTAATATCCCATTGGCAGTACAGTAACGAGGGTATGAAGCGCCTCGTTACTGTACTGCTTCGTTGCTGTGGAAAGTTTCTAACTTTTGCCCCCCTCAACCCAAAAATGACAAAAAGTTTGAAAAATTTAAATGTAACAAGTTAAATTTTACTACATGCAATATGTTAAATACTTACTATTAACTCCATAAAAATGAGTTGCAGTGTGTTGAGGAATTTGTGTCTAAAGTGCTGTATTGCCGAAATTTAAAAATATAATATAAAATAGTGGACTTTTATATCTATTTATTTATTTTTATTTTAAAAATTTTTTTACATTTTGCGCCTGTGGCAGACACCTCTTTTGCCACACCCTCATTACAGCACAGCCCATTGGTCTCAAAAGACACATTGTGAGAGACCCATACTAGCCATTATTCAGATCTTTAGCACAAAAGATCTTTCTCTCAAAACCTGTGGTGAAATACCATCCAGTCCCACAGCTTTACTGACATTCAGAGTACTCAGTATTTGGAACACACTCGCCTCTTGCACCTCCTAACCTCGAACCTGCCCTATTCCTCTAGGATTAAAACCTATTTCTCCAGGATGAAATACTCCAATAAATTGTTCACTGAACAATTCCACTATGTTCTCTGCATCAGTCATTCTATTCCCATTTTTATCCCACAAGTCATTCTTCCACAATCACTTCTCCTCCTACTGGCCACACAGCTAAAAATTCCCTAGGATTTTCTTTGGATCGTAATGCCAATCTCTTCTCATATTCTAGTTTTGCATTCCTCACCATACTAGCCACTCTACTGGCCTGAGTCTTATATTCTTCATGCATCTGCTCTCCACTCTTCTCCTTATATCTCTTCTATAACCTCTTTTTCACCTGCAGTTCACCTGTTTGATATTGTCTGTCAACCACTTTACATCAAATTGTGTTCTCCTCTTCACTCGTGGAATACAGCTTACTATTGCTGCTAACAAATATTCCTTCACAATTTCCCAAGCACTAACAATATCCTGGCCTTCCAATTCCTCCCTCCATTGAACTGACCCAAGTTGATATCTAAGACTAATATAATCACCCACCTTATAATTCCACATACGTTCCCTTTTCTTTGATACTTCTGCATGTCTATTCGTCTTCCAATTCAAAACGACATGGTCACTCTCTCCAACAGCAGGGAGAGATGTTATCTCAGTTACTATCAGCTCTTCTGATGTTATGACCAAATCCAAAACTCTTGAACCTCTTGTTGTCTCTATTACATTTTGCCTAAGGTATCTGTCCCTCAAGAATTCCAGAAATTCCATTCCCTTATTACTGTATGCATTTTCCTCTTCTCAGCTTATAGTGCTGTAGTTAACACGTTCACTGCCACGCTACTTCGGCATAGTCTGTTCCCATACGCCGAGCAATTTCACTTCTTCAAGGTCAGTACGGTACTCTTGTTGCCAGCGGTCAGCATCATACGAGTATGAGAATACAAATTTTGATGCTAGCTCCACAAGCCAAGCATTTTCATTTCTTCAAGGTCAGTACGGTAACCTTGTTGCCGGCGGTAAACATCATACGAGTATACTCGTAGCTGGCTTGCCTCGCTGGTTTACCAACTACAAGTATACTTGTAGTTGGCAGCAAACGTGTTAAAATCTCCCATAACAGTCATTCTTCTTGCACTTGCCAAGCTCAACTGGCTAAACATCTCCTACTCCCCACTCTCTGTGCTCCTTGGTTTGCAGCAACACCGTATTAAATATCCTGTCTTGGCCACTTCTACCTCACATCATATAATTTCAAAACCATTAGTGTCACTGCCTTCCAAAGCCTCTACTCTTCGAGGACATAAGTCATCACTTATAATAAGCAATACTCCACCACCTCGTTTTCCCTTCCTATCCTGCCGAAAAATGCTGTACCCTGCTACTTCTATTCCTGTTATTATATCATCTTCCATCAACCATGTCTAAGAGATCCCAATAATCTTTGGGATCTCTTAGACATGCTGATGCTATCAGCATCACCAATTCATCTCGTTTATTCCGGATACTCCTGGCATTAGTATAAAGCATAAAAATGTTACTGCTTCTATACCTATCGTTATCTCCTCCAGACTGGACAGTGTTACCTGATGTCCCCCCCCCCTTTCCCCAAGCACCCATTCCCACAAGGACCACCTCTGCTACCTTCCATCTTGGGAATTCTAATTTCCCTGCATTGACACACCGACTCATTCAGAAAACAGCAATCTCTCCATATGCCTACATCCTTTCTCATTCAAATGCAAGTGGTCTCTCGCATACAGTTCCTTTCTGTCCTGAAATGTCCTCCAAGCATCCACATATTCCAATCCTCCCTTCTGACACATTCTGGCTAATATGGTATTCATCATTACTGCTCTTCTGCTCAGCTCATCACTATCATACCTGGGCAACACACACACACACACACAATCTTTCCTCTCTGTGTTTTCTTTTGTACAGCCTCGAGCATGAATCTCAGATCTCTTGCCACCCGATTTACTTTGCTTCTCAAGTCATTCGTGCCCATCATCACAATCATCTTATCAACCCTTTCACCCCACTTAATTGCCATAGCCACACTCTGTATCATTCCTCCAATCAAACACCCCTCTGGCATCCTATCTTGCGCACCACGGATCATCGAGTCTCCATATATCACAACTCTTACCACTCTGTTCTTTGACTGCTCACCTGCATCTCTCTCTCTCCTTTACCTCTCTTACTCTGTGTTCCCCTACTTACCGGCTGTCCTGGCATCACTCTATTCCTGGTTCCAGCACTCCCTTGCATTCTTCTCATTCTCTCTCTCTGACTGTTTACATTCTCTCCTCTTCTATCATTCCCATAGCGCTCTCATTTCCTATCTTCTATTGCTCCTATTCTCTCTCCTTCTATCATTCCCATATCTCTCTCATATCATTCCCATATCTCTCTTTCATTCCCTCTCTTCTACTGTTTCTATTCTTTAATCTTCTATCATTCCCATAACTCTATCTCTCACTCCTACTCTGATTCACCTTGCATTCATCTCTTCCATTCACCTAATCTCATCTTTCATACTTCTCATCTCATTCAGCTCATCAGTCTTTCTCTGCAAGTTAGCCACTCTTACTCGCTATTCATCCTCCCAATCATGACCATCTCCGAAAACCTCACAATCGTTCAACCCTTCCCACCCCATTCTCATTTTTTCATTCATATTTCATTCATTATTCTCGCCTATCACATTACTCGTCTCTCAAAAATCTCCTGCTTCTGATGCAATGAGGTCAGATATCGTAACATCTAACTCACTGAATTCCTACCATTGCCTATATTTTATGCATATATGCACTGTCCCTTCTCTCATCCACCACATATCCATCTGCTGGGACACATACATGCCACAAGTCCCGCATGCCACAAAATCCTTTATTATGTTATGTGTAATAGAGTCCTTGAATGAGGGGAGGACTTGGTGACATGGCATTTGTAATTGGAGCAGCGGCAATGTATTATCTTTTATTTATCATCTTATTATTTAAGGCTATAAAAAATCCTTCCAGAATCCATTAATTCCTTTAATTCAATAAAACACATCTGGAGAATATCCAAATAACATACATACATAATATTCTGTAATATTCTGGTCTTATTGACTTAGGCACTTCATCCATAATTCTACCCAATAAATGCTTTGAAACCCACTCAACTAATAAATGATGGCCAGTATGGATTCTCATATTATGGTCTTGTTTATTTACTCGTTTGAGGAAATACCATGGAAAAGTTTAAAAACCTTAAATGATTTCTCTAGACCAGTGTTTCTCAATGGGGACAATACTCTCCCCTGGGAGGGGGGGGGAAGGATTAGTTTTTGGTGTAAAAAATGTTAGGAATCACACAAGCAAGCAATGTAACTCTGCCAAATAAAATATAATGGAACAATGATGAATGAATAAATGAATACCCCTTTGAGGCATGCTACATAGGATATGAATCATATGTAATATTCTCACTGAATAAAAATATCTGCTTTTTTATCATCATATTTCATGTATGTCAACCCAGTTTCATATCACTGGCCTGCACAGTTTTATAGGGATTTCCTCATTCCTGTGTGATTTATTATTATTATTATTATTCAGGCCTCCAGGGAGTCCAAAGACTCATCGTGGGAGGTCCTTCCTAGGAAACACAAAGTCTATCAAGACTCATCGTGAGACGTCCCCCCCCCCCAATAGGAAACACAAAGTCTATCATACCACTCCTTAAACATGCATTCCACGTTTCAACCACCTTCCATGCAAAGAAACCACTCCTCATCCTCTTGCTCACAGTTTCCTTTTGTAATTTCCAGGGATGCCCCCCCCCCCCCTTGTCATCACTCTTTTTCCACTGTTTCCCAACCAAGCAAAAGAACTCCCCAGTGTTGTCAACCCTGTAACCACCTCTCAACATTTTAAAAGTCTCAATCATATCACCTCTCCTATCCACCAAATTCTGCACTCCACATTCCCTCAGCCGATCATCATAACTAACATTCTACAGTCCTGAAACCTTTTTTATTATCTGCCTTTGTACCCTTTCCTCAGTTAATTTATCCCCTTCAAATCCTGGGAACTAAATCTGAGAACAACAGTTTAAGTGTGGTCTGATCTTATACAACGGAATGATAACTGTTTTATCTCTGCAGGCAGCGTCCTTCTCATTACTGCAGCAATCCTCTGTGTTACCTTCACCAACTTTGCAATATGTTCCCTGAATTTCAGTTTTCTATCAATCATTACCCCCAGATCTCTCGTCTCCTCTACTTCCTCCTGTAGAGCTCCTCTAATTGAGTATGCAGCATCCCATCGATGTCTCCCAAACCTCTAGACTTTATGTTGTGCTGCATTAAACCAATAACCCCCATTTATTTGCCCATCTGTCTAGCTTATTCAAATCCTCTTGCAGGGCTACCACATCTGCACTATTACTAATAACCCTTCCCAGCTTCACATCATCTGCAAACAACTGAATATTCCCCTGCAATCCACTGACAATGTCATTGATATAAAGGTTAAACAATATAGGTCCTAGTACTGAGCCCTGTGGGACCCACTTGTAACCCTCTGCCTCCTTGAAACTGCCCCACCGTACACAACTCTCTGATTCCTATCGGACAGCCAATCCTGAATCCAGATGACTAACCTGACATCTAAACCCATGTGCTAGAACTTAAATATCAGCTTATCATGTAGCATCCTGTCAAATGCCTTTGCTAAATCCAAGAAAATGGCAGTATATGCCTTTCCCTCATCTACTGCTCTTGTAACCTTATTATAAAAGTTTAGCATATTACTAAAACAAGAGCACCCCTTCACAAATCATGTTGAATCTCAACAGATAACATTACCCTAATCTACCCAATGCTGTATACAGTCCCTAACTAATTCTCTAAGATCTTAACAACTACTGATGACACACAAACTGGCCAATAATTAGACACTTCCAGTCTGCTACAACCCTTATGCAATGGCACTATCTTACCTTCCTTCCATTCTCTGGGCACCTCTCCTGTAGCCAGACTTTAATTGAAAAGCTAGGTCAAAGGAGCTGTCAGTTCTTTAGTGTATTCTCTCAAAACTCATGGTGAAATACCATCCAATCCCACAGCTTTACTGACATCCAGAATATACTCAGTATTTGGAACACATTCTCCTCCTGCACCTCTAAACTTCGAACTCGCCTTATTCCTCTAGTATTAAAATTTACTTCTCCAGGATCAAATAAATACACCAGTAAAGTGTTCATTGAGCAATTCCACTATATCCTCTGCATCAGTCAATTCCCATTTTTATCCCACAATGTCATTCTTACACAATCATTTCTCCTCCTACTAGCCTAAAAATTCCCTAGGATTTTCTTTGGATCTTAGGGCCAATGTTCTCTCATATTCCAGTTTCACCTTCCTTATCATACTAGTCACTCTTCTGGCCTATGTATTATATTCTTCATGCATCTTTAATTTCATAATTATAAGGGTGAAAAATGCATCACAGTAAACCTTTATGAAAATTATATATTGGTAAAAGAAATTAGGTATCAGACATGATACACCAAATGAGATAGTCAAAAATTTTATTAAGAAAAAGGTAGAATTCATCAGAAAAAAATTGACTAAAAAGTCCTTTAGTGGCAATTACTAAGGAAAATCTGGGAAACACTGCTCTGGACCAGTGATATTCAAGCTATATTCTATGGAACCCTATGAGTTCAGACATAACACTTTTGGGAGTTCTGCAAAAAATATTTTAAATAAAATTCTGATTTTTGTCCTTTTTTAATTATACTTTTTCAAAACATTTTCATCAATTCATTTGCAGTTAATTGCAGTTATTGAAAACATTAAAAAAACTTTAATAAAAAGTATTACAATGAGATTTTTAGATATCTGTACAAACACAAACTATACTCTTCCTAGAATATATACACTGCTTAGAAAGAAGTCAACAGACACAACCACAGGCAAAGTGCATCATGCCATACAAACAAGTCACATGTTTGTAGCCAGTTAAAATTGAAGGAATATGATGCTCCTAAGTCAGTCCAACTGTGTTTGGATGAAATGGCTATGAGAAGGGAACTAATAGAGTTTGAAAGTGGCATTGTGATAGAATGCCATGTTGGGGGCATATCTGTTCAGCAAATTGTTAACAAATTAGGCTATCCCAGGTTAACAACCAGTGACATCATATGGAGATGGAAGCACAGGGAGCTAGCTGTTAGTGCTACTCGCAGTGGACAACCTACCACACTCACCAAACATGACCATAGGGTGCTATGAAGGATAATATGTAAAACCACTGTTCGTTGGCCAAGACTTTGAATGCAGAGTTCCAGGCATTGACTGGAATACCAATCTGCCAAAAAAAAACATTCAGAACCAAGTTTCACAATAGTCCCACATTACCCAAACCAACATGCAACATCATCTTCACTAGTACAAAGAGCATGTACAGTGGGACATGTAAGATTGGAAAACTGTGTTATAGAGTAATGAATCATGCTACATCCTCTGCTGAGCAGATGGACGTGTGTGGATGGCAGATGCCTAGTGAGTGTCTCTTACCAGAGGGCATAACCCCAACTATGAAATTTGGAGGTAATAGTGTGATGGAATGGTCCTGTTTTTCTTGGTGTGGCCTCAGACCTCTGTTTGTGGTGCCACAAAAACATTGAACTCTGAGAAGTATCTGAACATTCTTGATAATACAATGCTTTCTAGTTTGTGGCATTTCTTTGGAAATGACCATTTTCTCTTTGAGCAAGACAATGCTGACAAACCAAGATACCATATCATAAGGCTGCTGCTTTAACCATGGTTTGTGGACATGAATGTACCACATGTTTGGGATGAACTGGGACATTGGGTGAGGTTAAGAGATGTCCTACCCACTACAAACCAGGACCTCATTACATGCCTACAGGAAGAATGGTCCAAAATTCCCATTGATTGTTATCATACACGTGTGGAAAGTATGGCATGTACGATTGCTACAGTCATTGCAGCAAAAGGAAGTTCTACATCTTATTAATGTGGACATGACTATTTGTTCCTCACAATATGGTGTCCATTGACTTCTTTTCAAGCAGTGCACTTCCAAGTGCTGAGCAGAATTGGCTGTAAACAGTATTGCTTTATTAAGATGCAGTTTTAACTGCCTCTGAATTTAGTTTATTATAATAAATGATAATCATATTATTATTATTATATTTTAAATAAAGTATTACAATTCTAAACATTTTCATTCCATTTTACCTAAAAATATGCACTGCAGTAGGCTGTACTTAATAGGGTTCCATAGAAATAATATTTAGAGATGAGGATTCCCTAGATATTGGAAGTCTGAGGATGGCCATTATAGATATCTTCAAGGCATTTGATCAGGTTGATATAAAACTCTCTTTAGTTAGCTGCCATTCAATAGTCTCTCTCTCTCTTCTGTGTTTGCAACTGGGTCATAATATTATAAGTGATGACAGATTTTTATCATCATAAAACATCCAAACATTAGTTGCTGATTCCCCCCCCCACACACACCCATCTGTCTGTCTGTCTTATAATCTTGTATCACATATGGGTAGCCACCACTCATTTACAATTCCACCCCAGACTCTCGAAATAAATTTTTCTTCCTCTTCACTAATTTTCTTTAATACCATTCACTGAAACAATCTTCCTATTTATTTTCGAACTTGTACAAACTGCAGGTTTTCAAACCTAATGTTAACATGTTCCATGAAGAATAAAGATTAGTTAATTGAAGATAGGCTACAGTAATGATGACATTGAGAAAGAATGAACTTCAAATCATCCATTATCTGCAGTCTGGATACCCAAGCTGAAGACAATTCTACTACTCTGTCAGAGTATTTTTAATGAAGAAGGATGCATTTATTAGCTAAATAACAGTAATCCACAAAAACAAGAGAATTACTTAAGTCACTTAAGTATTCTGTATAATTTACATTTATAGATTAAAAAAATCATATTCACCTTTCTTTGCCTGTCTTCGACACATTCAATAACTGCATCCCATATGCCACCTTTATGAAGTTTAAGTGAATTTCTAGCCTCCAATTCAGAAATAATCCCTATATCAGTTTCATCACTTTCTTCTCCATACTTTGATGCAAGTGTTATAACACTATCAATCATGTTTTTCCAGTTATCTTCTAGCCAAACAAGTGGATCCTCTTTACCACAATGAGAAAAAGCAATGCGAAGTTCTTCTAGAGTAAAACCAAAATCTTCTGCTTCCTGAAATATAATAAACACATTCTCATAGCTGACTGCTAATGGATTAAATTTCAGAGGAATGCAAAGACATTTGAAATTTTAGGTATAATGTACAGTTAACTCTTACTACAGTAAACTTGTGGGATAGTGAATTTTCTTTGGTATAGCACTGAAGCTATGCCATGACTGATCTTGTTTTGTTAATTTATTACAGCTGAGTTCACTATAAGATTTTTGCTATTGAATGAAATGACTATATTAAAAATGTATATAATGCCTTAAAATATCTCTGTTTTCATCTTAGTAGTTTTTAGTTTAATACTTTAACTTTAAGTAAGAAAATATGGCTTATCCACTATGAACTATGAATAATAAATATCACAGGAAAAAATTAAGAAAAAAAACTGTTTACTCCAGTTTCCTAACTTATTGCATACATTTTCAGGAGAAAATTATAAATCTGAAAAAAAAAAGTGTGTATTAACAGAGAGATTTCTAAAGTAACAACTGTCATACATAGAATGAACTTAAACTAGATGATGAACTAGTATCAAGTTGGCTCATTGTATTCTCATTCTAATTTCTCCAACACCTTGACCACAACTACAGTTATACAGATTGGCTTATAGTTGGAGACTTCTGTTTTAGAACTACGCTTGAGCAGTGGTACTATTTTGCCCTTCGTATCATACATTCTTAAGGAATGTGCACAACACTCTTCACCTGGTTATTTAATGAAAGCCTTGCAGTGGGTAAGTTGCTAAGGGGTGGAAAGAAGGCAAAATATAGTACCACTCCATGATCATCGTTCCAGCAGATTTATTAACATCTGATACACCTGTGTTTCTTTCACTTCCAATTCTTCTAATGCTTGCCTCTCATCTATATATTGCAAGGCTGCATTTACACCAGTGTGATATAAGCAGATATAGTGCTCATTCAATAATTCCCCTATATTCTTTGCAGCACCATAATTACTCTTACTCTTGCTTGCCATGTTGAGGAAAAATTCCCTTGAATTAACCTTGGCCTGACCAGCCAATCTCCTCTCATGCTACACCCTTTTCTTTCTTTACCATGCTCATCACCTTTCTAGCCTACAATTTATACTCTTCATGGATCTGATCACCACCAACTGTCTTGTTCCTCATCCATAACATTTTCTTTTTTAGCACAGCTTGCTTAATTTCACTGTTCATCCATTTCACTCCTACTCAGTTTACTCGCTTAACCCTTGGTATGCAGTCACACATTGCTTTTGTCAGATACCACCTTGTGAGTTCCCATGCATTGTCAACATCTTTTCCGCTTAGCTCATCCACCCAACGTACTGATGCTAACTGACTACAGAGCTTCCTATAATCACCTGCTTTATACTTCCATATGTATCCATTTTTTTTGCAGTGATGTTTTCTTGTTTCATCACTTCCCAAACAAGTACCTCATGATCACTCTCAACTGGCAGCAGTATCAACACTTCATTAACAACTACATCTTGTGATGCTATTACCAAATTCAAAACATTAAAGCCTCTAATTGCTTCAATCACATACTGCTTATGATACTTATCTCTCAGAAATTCCACAAACTTGCTCTCCTTGTTCCCATACAATATCTCCTTCCATTCTATATTCTTGTAATTAAAGTCTTCCACCAGGATCACCTTCTTTTTATGTGCCCAACTAATTTGCCTAAACATCTCACAATCGGTATTCTCTGCATTTCCTGACCTATAACAGCATCCTATCAGAAATACTAACCTGTTTATTTCAACTTAACACCACACAGATTCAGAATCTGTGCATGCGCTATCAACTTCCACACTTTGCAGACACAATTCACTAACTTACTTATGTACTATAACAAGGACAGATTGAGAGAATGTAAGTTGCAGAGCCTCGTGAATAGGAGGAAGAGGAGGAGGAATATGATCGAGACATATAAGCTGGTCAGGGGTTGTTATCAGGTAGACATGGAAGAGATTTTTCATAGAATGGGAGAGGAGGAGGAGTAGAACAAGAGGCCCTTGCTGGAAACTGTATAAGGAGGGTGTGAGCAAAGCAGTGAAAAGCAGGTTCTTTGCATGAGGTTGGTGAGTGGAATGCATTGCCTGAGTGTGTTGTGGATGTGGACACACTGAATCAGTTTAAGACGTGATTGGATGAGCATTGTATGCAATAGTGAGCAGATCCCACGATGAGTCTCTGACTCCATGGAGGTCAAATATCATTAACATGTCATGTCAATAACAATAATAATAATTCCTCTGCTATCATTAACAGAACTCCCTTTCCTCTTTTCACATTTCTATCCTTCTGGAAAATTATATATCCTTCTAATTCTATTCCTGACATCACATCCTCCTCAGACAACTAAGTTTCACTTATTCCAATTATCTTTGGGCATGCTGACTCATTGCCTTGACAAGTCATCTTGGTAAAGTGATGATGATGATGCTGACAGAAAGATTCAGAACACAATTGGAAGCATATCTTGCAGAAGAGCAAGCAGGATATTTAGGAAGAACAGAACTACAATTCAACAGATTTTGACAATGAGGTTAATAGCAGAGAAAGTTAGGAGAAAAAACAAAAACATATATACTTGCTTTGTTTATTTTCAGAAAGCATTTGACAGTATTGACCAGAAAGTGACATTAGTAGTTCTGGAATCCTATGGAATTGATAAAAAAACTAATAGCTATATTAAAAGATGTTTATCAGAATGCAGTTGCAGCAGTTAGAATAGCTGATGATTTGGGGAAGTGGTTTAGAACAAGCAGGGGTACTAGATGGGGGGGACCCAATATCACCAAGCATTTTCATCGCACATTTAGAAAGTGCAACGGAATGAGAATTAACAATCTGAGATTTGCAGATGACATTGTTAATATTGAAGAAGACGAAAGAGAACTACAAAAAACACTGAAACTGTTAAATGAGGAAGGGAATAGATTTGGACTTGTTATGAACTTGGAAAAAACATAGACAATGGTATTTGGTGAGAAGAACATGAAACAAAAGATACAAGTGGATGGAATTGATATAGAAAATGTAGAACAATTCACATATTTGGGAAGTAAACTGACATATGACTTGGACTGTAAAAAAGAAATAAAGATCAGGATTGCAAAGGGAAGAACAAATCTGAAGGCCATAGATAACATCTGGAAAAGTAAAGTGATCAGCCTGCAAACAAAACTAAAAATGCTGGAAACATGCATCTTTAGTGATGTACTGTATGGATCTGAAATGTGGATAATAAATAAGGAATCAAGAAAAAGAATTTTGGCATTAAAAAGAACTTGTTATAGGAAGATTCTATGAATAGGATGGGTACAGAAAATCACAAATGAAGAGCTCTAGAAGATACAACCAAAAGAGAATCTAATGCAGAAGATTATAAAACAGAAGCTGCAATTATTTGGACACATCTGTAGAATGAGTGAGGATCGGAAGATAAAGACATTTATGTTTGGTATTTTGGATGGTTTAAACAGAGGAGGTAGACCATACAGAGAATGGGTAGATGATATAAAGGACTGGTGTGGAATGGGTGTACAGAAACTGTGACAATGTGCACTGGACAAAGAAAGGTGGAAGAAGATAGTGAAGGAGGCATCGGACACCAATGGGCAGTGAGCCCATGGTTCATGATGATGATGATACTGACTCAACCAATGCAACAAACTCAGCTCTCTTGGTTCAAATGCTCCTTACATTTATGTATAAACATAACAATCCCTATGTGTTTGAGGACATTCTACTAGCACCAACATTCTCAATTCTAGCTGCTATACTACACCTCTCTCTCTCTCTTCAGTCTGACCATTCCCGTTTCCCTGATCCTGACTCCGATTTCCATTCCTAACTTCCTCATCCTCGCCTTTATGCATTCCATCATCTTCTGCTGCTGAAACACATCTTCAACCTCATATCCATCTTCCTCCTGCTGTACAATCTGTTGATTTGTGCTATCCTGCTTCCCAAGTGGAATCTGATCATTTACTACATTAACTTCTTGAGTCTGTACCTTCTCAGAAAACAATAGACTTTTTAAATGCCCAACATCAAACCCATTCAAATGTAATCCATCAGATTTAAACCATTTCAACTTCCCTTCAAATTCACTCCACAGCAAATTGAACCCCTCCCTTTTCCTCACACAAGTCAGCCATCTTACTATTATTATTATTAATATTATTATCTGACACCTTTAGGGAGTCCAAAGACTCATCGAGGGAGAGTGTGCCAACAGCATCGAACGATTGAACTCCTTCCAATTACTAACTGCGCTCAAACTTGCTTAACTTTTTGCATGAGTCAGTAGTAGCAGAGGCTGTACCAATCAACCAACCTTGTCTGGCTACTATTCATTATCTCTCTCTCTCGTTCTCAATTCACCGTTGTCATATCTGGACAACAGGTTTCAGGGCATTTCGTCCAATTATTTTCATTCAATGCAAATCTTGTCCAATCCATACATTTTGTCTATTACTTTTCTTGTCCAGTAGGACATTTTGTCCAATCCTCTTTGTCCAATTCTTCATATTAGTCCAAGGAGTTATAAGAAACTTGTGATCATTAATAATAGTCAGTTGACACAAAAGAGAAAGGCACAAGACAATATGCATGGTCCACCCTCACATGTTAGGTTAGGTTAGTTAGTTGACACATTCATTAGTCAGGTTAGTCAGTTGGCACAGCTGGCAATAATAGTCAGTTGACACAAAAGAGAAGGGCGCAAGACAATATGCATGGTCCACCGTCACACCTAACCTAATGTTAGGTTAGGTTAGGTTAGTCAGTTGATGCAAGAGCTAGTCAGGTTAGTCAGTTGGCATAGTAGTAGGTGTCAGTTGACACAGGTGACAATAATAGTCAGTTGGCATTGATGGGACAAATTGAAATTGGACGAAATGTCAAACCGGGCAAGTTGAGATTGGACGAAATGTCAGACTGGACAAGTGTTCTGTTGGACAAACTTATAAAAGGACAAAAAATCTTGGACCATCTGCCTTCAAATCGGACAACATGCTTTTGACTTTCCCAACATCACTATCCTTCTTCTTTGCCTGCTGCAACAACTTCTCAAGTCTCTATCAACCTTCTTTTTCTCTCCAAGTCATCTGTGCTCATGACTACAACTAAATTTGACAACCCAGTATTTCCTTTTCTGCAACACATCAGTTATTTTGCTTCATTGTTCCACCAGGAAAGC
Organism: Typopeltis vanoorti; assembly: GCF_054136105.1. Classification (NCBI taxonomy): domain Eukaryota; kingdom Metazoa; phylum Arthropoda; class Arachnida; order Uropygi; family Thelyphonidae; genus Typopeltis; species Typopeltis vanoorti. The sequence goes on along the minus strand of NC_143549.1, from coordinate 99,683,302 downwards.
ATGTTTTGCGCACTATATTAGTAATCATACCTCTAATGATCGAGTCCCCATACACTGATATATGACTATCCTTTGATTCTTTCTTCATAATATTAACTTTCTCCTTCTCATTATCATCAGCCAATCTCTCCTTTACATGTTTAATATGCTCTTCCAGATGTTTCATTTCGCTTTTCATTCTCACTAACTCCTGCCTAAACTCTTCTACTATGGTCCTGATGTTTGCTCCCATTTCTAAATGGGAGCAAACATCAGGATACATTAATGCTTTCCTTCTTCTCGTTTACCCAAATAGTCCACAAATCTTTCAAATTTTCTGGTGCATACATATAGAGTTTTAACTGATATATTATTATTATTATTATTATTATTATTATTATTACGGGCAACTCCAAGGAGTCCTTAGACTCATCGAGGGAGGCTTTAAGCATCATATCAAGAACAACTATTCGGCATTCGCACAGTATCTATCATACTTTGCTTTGAATTCATTTACAGTCACGGCACCCACAACAAACTCTGGCAGCTTATTCCACTCATTCACCATTCTCCAAGTAAAAAACCTAGTTCTAACACTCTTGCTAACTACACTCTTTCTCAGTTTCCCTAGTTCTCCCATTACCAGACCTGTTCTGAAAAATTTCCTCTGAATTAATCTTGTAAAAACCTTCAGTAATTTGAATACCTCAATCATTTCATTCCTTTTCTGCCTATCAACCAATTTCTGTAACCCACATATCTTCAACCTGTTCTCATAAGGTTCATTCCATAGACCAGCTATCATCTTGGTCACTTGCCTCTGGATCCTCTCTACCTCCTCCCCATCAAGAAGAAACGCAGGGGCCCAGATCTGGGCACAGTAGTCGAGATGGGGTCTTATCAAGGCTCGATAAAGAGGAACAATAACTTGCTTATCTCTGCTGGTCAAAATATTCTTCAGTAACCAAGTGATCTGATGAGCTGATTTACCACTTTTGCTATGTGCCCCCCCCCCCCAAACTTCAACTGCCTATCCACCAACAACCCAAATCTCTTGCTTTGTCAACCTCCTGGAGTACAGTTCCACCAATGTGATATACTACTGCTAATTTTTTCACCCTAAAATGAATAACCTTACACTTTGCTACATTAAACTGACATCCATTCTCATTAGCCCAGACTGTCAATCTATCCAAATCATCCTGCAAAATTTTGACATCATGTGCATTGACTATTGCTCTACCCAACTTTGAATCATCATCAACAAATAAATGAACAGTTCCTCTCAGATCCTTTCCTATATCATTAATGAACAAATAAAATAGCAGTGGTCCAAGAACAGAACCCCTGTGGCACACCACTACTAGTAACAGACCTTCTTTTGGACTACACTCCTGAATAAACTACTCTCTGATATCTCTCTATCAACCACCCTCCTATCTATGTCACCAACCCTATATCCATCCCCATGTGCTGCAGTTTACTGATTAGAATTCCATGTGGTATCCTGTCAAAGGCCTTAGCAAAGTCCAGCAGTATCACTGTATATCCATTACCCTTATCCAGTTCAGCCGTCGTTGTATTATAAAACGTGAGCAAGTTACTGAGGCATGATCTACCCTTCACAAAACCATGCTGTCCTCCATACAGTATCCCATTTTCATCTATCCATTCCTATATTTTTCTCTTGACTAATATCTCCAAAACCTTGACAACGATTCCTGATATGCTGATCAGTCTGTAATTTACAATAGGAGTCTTGGAACCTCCTATATGTATGCACCGGATGTACGTTTCTTTATGGATGCCATCTTCAGAAGCTGAAGCAGTACAAACAAGTAGCAAATCACAATATAAACAACAAAAAATGTTAAAAAACAACACCAGTGAAGGACACTTTTATCCAAACTTAAAAAATGCAGCACAATTTGCAGTAAAAAGCCACACTATACACTAATTAAAAACACTTTTTTTTAGCATAGCTCAAATTTACTGCTAAGTTCACTCACAACACTAGCGACACACTATGATGTGCAGCCGCCTTTTGCAACACTAGCAATATGCCATCTAAACTTCAGTCAACTGTCAACCATTATTACCAAATCTCTAATCTCGTCCCCTTCCTTCAGTATGGGACTCTGTCGATATAGTACAAAGCCTTATATTTCTGCACTCCAAAATGCAACACCTTGTACTTATTGATATTAAAACTAGAACCCCGCTCCTTTGTCCATGTCAAAATTCTATTCAAATCTTCCTGAAGCAAATTAATATCGGAGTGCTACTTATAATATCAGCAACAACTGTGGCTAATATTAATATCAGCTGTGCTACTTCTCAACTTTGCATCATCAGCAAACAACTGAAGATCAGTCCACATGATACATTGTTTGGTTTGCAAACAAGTTAAACAGCAGTGGCCCGGAGCATGTCACTGATTACCCTCCTTTTTGGAAAAACTGCTCCATCATACACAACTTGCTGGTATCATTCAGAGAGCCAATCTCCAATCCATCTAACCAATGTGCTATCTATTCCCATCCTCTGCAGCTTGCACACCAACTTATCATGTGGTAATAATATACAAAAACAAAAGAAATATAGCTAAACCATAGTACAGAAAGCTCACCAAAATTCTTGGGATAGATTTATTAATAAAATATATGACATGCATGGAAGACAAGACATATTCTACATAATATTAAGGAAATTACGCATGAAAGAAAGAGATGTAGCACAAATCAACATGATACAAGAGAAACAATGGATAGAACATTATAAGAATTTTATGATATAGAACCAATAAAATTGGAAGAATTAAAAGAAGCAATAAAGGTATCGAAAAATAGAAAATCAACTGGATTAGATGGCATAAATACAGAGCTTAGGAAATATGGTGGAGAATATTTACAACACAGATTCTTAAAATTAATAATAACTGTTGGAGGAAATGTGAGATTCCATCAGATTGGTTAAAAGCTAGGTTACATCTATATTTAAGAAAGGAGACAGAGATGATTGTGGAAATTACAGAGGAATAAGTTTATCAAATACAGGTTACAAAATTTACAGTAAAATCCTGAATAAAAGACTTAGAAGTATTGCAAACAATCTACTCTCAGAAGAACAAAATGATTTCAGACATGGAAGATCATGTATAGACAATATTTATGTGTTAAAACAAATTATTGAAAAAAGACAAGAATTTCATTTAGAGACTCATATGGCCTTTATAAATTATGAAAAAGCTTTTGATAAAATACACAGAGAAAAACTATGGAATATAATGAAAAAATTATATATCCATTACATTTGGTACAAGCTATACAAAGTTTATATAAAGATACAAAAATGCAGTTACAGTTAGGTAATAAATTAACAGAAGAGATTGAAATAAACCAGGGTGTCAAACAGGGATGTATAACTTATCTCCGACTCTATTCAATATATATATTGATCAAATTATTAAAATATGGAAAACAACAATAAAACAAGGTATCCAGTTAACCAGAAAAACTGTTATCAACACAATGCTGTATGCAGATGATCTGATTACAAGACAATGAAGATAGCCTTCAAAAATTAGTTTAGGAATTAAACAAGATAAGCCAACAACAATAATTTTATTATAGCCAACAATACAGTTTAAAAATTTCACAAAAGAAAACAAAAGTCATGGTGAAAAAGCTTTTGAAAAAGTCATGGTGAAAAAGCTCAAAAATAATTATAGAAAATAACAGATGACACAGCTCAGTTATTTAGGCTACATAATAACACATCTAAAAGATATAGATGAAAAAAATAAAGAAATTTCAGAAAATCTGTGGAATAATTAAAAGGACACTGAATGAGAAAATAAGATGAGAAACTCAACTAAATTTTTATAAAGTAATAGCCACTCCCACTCTGTTTTATGGTTCAGAAACATGGATTGTTGAAAAGTAAGATTAATAATAATAATTATTATTATTCCTACTAAGGATGGAGATATGAAAGATGACAGTACAACTGGCCATGAGGCCAGTTGGTATGAATTTGAGATAGGAGAAAAAGAGAGTTTGCTTCTTTTTTTTTTTATGGGATTCCATAATCGGTGGAGAATTTCAGAATGAAAATATTTTCTAGAGTCCAAATTAAACATGTGAATGATGTTAGAATGCAAAAAGGGGTAAAAGCATGCATGATAAGAAAGAATAATTTAAAAGATGACAAGAAGCAGGATATGAAATGGTTTTAGGATGAAGTGAAAAATAAGAAAGAGAGAGAGAGAGAGAGAGAGAGAGAAGACTAAGTTTGTTGCTACAATATAATTACAGTGAAATGAGAAGGAACTGCAATAAGAAATGAATCAATGCACATATTGTGCATAATGAATGATGTGCAGCTAGATGTTTTCAGTGAACCTGATGGATAAAACAACATATGAGGGTCTACATTTGGCTGATTTGGAATAAGGTGAGTGGAGAAGATATTGATCAGAGAAAGAATTTATGTGCAGAATGAAGGAATCTAAGCCTATTTAGGACAGCATCAGGTAACTGTATAGTGGTGATGGTGTGTGGTGATGGGGACCTTTGAGAAAAGCAAGTGTGACAATGGGAATGGACAGAGATTGCTGAATGTAGATTTTCAGGCCTCTGATGCAAAGTGAACAGTCTTGTAGATTATTATTCCTACTAAGGATGGAGATATGAAAGATGACAGTACAACTGGCCATGAGGCCAGTTGGTATGAATTTGAGATAGGAGAAAAAGAGAGTTTGCTTCTTTTTTTTTTTATGGGATTCCATAATCGGTGGAGAATTTCAGAATGAAAATATTTTCTAGAGTCCAAATTAAACATGTGAATGATGTTAGAATGCAAAAAGGGGTAAAAGCATGCATGATAAGAAAGAATAATTTAAAAGATGACAAGAAGCAGGATATGAAATGGTTTTAGGATGAAGTGAAAAATAAGAAAGAGAGAGAGAGAGAGAGAGAGAGAGAGAGAGAAGACTAAGTTTGTTGCTACAATATAATTACAGTGAAATGAGAAGGAACTGCAATAAGAAATGAATCAATGCACATATTGTGCATAATGAATGATGTGCAGCTAGATGTTTTCAGTGAACCTGATGGATAAAACAATATATGAGGGTCTACATTTGGCTGATTTGGAATAAGGTGAGTGGAGAAGATATTGATCAGAGAAAGAATTTATGTGCAGAATGAAGGAATCTAAGCCTATTTAGGACAGCATCAGGTAACTGTATAGTGGTGATGGTGTGTGGTGATGGGGACCTTTGAGAAAAGCAAGTGTGACAATGGGAATGGACAGAGATTGCTGAATGTAGATTTTCAGGCCTCTGATGCAAAGTGAACAGTCTTGTAGATAAGACTATCTACATGGAACTATCTTCAAATGCAGTGGCTATGCCAGTAGTATCAAAAATATCAGGGGAAGATTTTGATATTGGTCACTTTGGCATGACCAAATATTAAAAGTATTAATGAAATTTGGATGATGAAAGAGGATGGATACAGTCACAGGAACAGAATGACTGAAATACTGACACCACTGACTTGAATTCTTCTGCATGCAGAAGAATCAAAGTCAGTAGTTACAAATTATATGCCCATTTTTATATCAGGAGTAGTGGTAGAGAAGTTGGTTAGAATAGAATAAAAACTTGGATTGTTGAGAAACTATCTTTCCAGAGAATACAATGGATTTAGTAAGGGGAAGTCTTGCTCTAAACAGTGATTTCTGCAAAAACACTTGATAGAAAACAATATGATAAATTGCCATTGAAATTCACGATGATTCTGATGGATAGTCAGTTGATAGAATGGTTACTTGGATTGTTGACTAATAAAAACTTGGGCTGTGTATGTGTACTTGGGTATGTGAAGAGGAAGAATGTCTCAAAAGATGAAGGTGACAAGCTGGGTACCACAGGGTTCTCTTCAGTATTTTATTGGTCATTTGGGTAGATAAATGGGGTTTCAGTTATTGTCAAGTGTACATGTACTTGGGCCAGAAAAGATACAACATAGTACTGATTCCAGGAGGCGAAGGAGGCAAGGAATCTGGAAGTATTGGTGAATAAGGAGCTGAAGTTCAGAAGACACATTGCTAAGTTCTGAAGGCAAGTCAAGAAACGCTGACTTATAATGTGAAAACACAGACAGGCACAGATAACAAAGTAACAGTAAATGAAATATGAATTAATGATCAAGCCATATCTGAATTTCCATGCAGAGATATTCAGGTCATCTGAATAGATGGTGTAGTGTTGAGTAAGTAAAATTGTTTCAGGAGCCTGGAATGTTGAGTATTGATGAAATGACATTGGTGAGAGGAGTCTACTAGATAGATATAGGAGTAATATTGTATTAGCAATAGGTGGGAATGAATAAGTGGTCAACCCTGAAAAGCATATAAGCATCATATGAGTAAGAAGTGAAAAGAGTTTTGCATAGTAAGTGATGAATGAATGAATGAAATACTTTGCCTGAGTGGATGTTGAATACCCAAAGGCAGAATGTTTTCAAGGTGAGGTATGATAAGTATTGTGATCTGCACAGTGCTCTTTTCATTCCATATAAGCCTGGAAACAATGATTATTATATGATATATAACATATAATAATATACATATAGATAGACAGATTAAGCATACATGGCTTACATGCTTGTTTTAAAATATAGATTTTAGATGTATACCATATCTCATTACTATATTTGATACTTTATGGACCTTGAATTGAAAAAAAATGAGACTCACTTTAACCATTTGCAGAAATTCCAGTTCCCTGTATCTTGGACTATCTGCTGTTCTTTCATGCTTGAGTTCTTCTAAACTTCGATGTAGCCTTCTTGATTTGTGAGAACCATCACCTCTTGTCTTTTCCTGGAGAGAGTAGATAACACCGCTTTGAAATTATAACACTAATTGATGAAATCATATTAAGAAACCAAAGTTATGGTCATATCTCAATCAATTATAATTATTACATATAATATTTATTTATAAAATGTCATTAACCAATTGAAGTATCCATTCAGATGACACAACATATTTGAGGTTATCTCAGATAGAAGCTGACAAGATAAATACATAAAATATTGCTGATATAATCAATAGCTTGTTGAGCACAGAATGAGTGATTATCGTGGGATATTTTCACTTTAGCGATACAAATTGAAAGTGGAATGGATGGAGAAGAAATTTATTTATATAGCTACTTAGAGAGAGAGAGAGAGAGAGAGAGATGATTGCTTGAAACAAAATGTAATAGAAGATCCCAGATTTGAAAGTTCTCTATCTAGTGATAATATCAGATAAAATGTCCATAAACAAGGTAGATACTTTGCCTTGTTTATGGACATTTCATCTGATATTATCACTAGATAGAGAACTTTCAAATCTGGGATCTTCTATTACATTTTGTTTCAAGCAATCATCTCTTGAATGTGGGAGAATGAATATCATACAGTCTCTTGATTTGGGATGTGGCTAAGTGTGTGTGTGTGAAATTTCTAGTTAAAACAGGATATATGTGAAACTACAGAGCCAATCATTATGACAAACTTAGAAAGCAGTATGGAAGAATGCCACAATATAAGAAGCTCCAAACGAAGGATTTAGCAATACTTGAAAAATGGAAAAAAAAGGGTTATTTAGATTGCATATCCAGGATCAGTAGGATAAATGAGATGGTGAATGAGTAAGATCAAAAAGCAGGAGCTATAAAAATATAACATAATCTATATATGTTGTATGTTATATGGCATATAACAGTGTTTTTAGAGTGAGTGTGAGAACAAAGCAAGTTAGTAGAGTAGATAGTATCAACAGCAGATTGGAAAATGTTAATTTGTTTCAATAAGGAAATACCATGAGTAGGCATATTTAAATAAATTATAATACTGGAAGAAACTCACATAAAATATTCTTTCATTAGTATAATTTTCGCCTACATATCAAAGGCATCTTCAGTACATGTGAATGTAAAATGCTAATGTTGGAATTAATATTGAATGTGTGTATCAGTAGAAGTTCAAGAGGATGAAATGGGCCTCAATAAGAAAATAGCACACTTGCAGGAACTAGGGGACTCCGCCCCCTGATGCCTACAGCGCCCAACCTTCCAGACTGGTAGGCCAGTTCTCCTTGAATTCTGATGACTTGGATTTTGAATTTTCAAAAGCCCCCCCCCTGGCACCCCCTCCCCGTTCCAGATTGGTAGGTCGGTTCTCCTTGAATTCCAATAACTCGACACCCGGGGTAGCCCCTGAGTTTCAAAACGTTTCAAATAACTAGACAAAAACGCACAAAAATGTTACATAAAAACGTATTACAAAAAAACATTACAAAAAACGTTACATAAAAACGTTACACAAAAACGTTACAGCCTACATCCGTTTCAAGCCGATGTCACATCTGTTTCCAATTTCAGCTTATCATTTTATAGTATAGAGTAGATAACCTATATATATATTGTACGTTATATGGTATAATAACAGCGTATAATAACAGTATAATAACAGCGTCTTATACTGAGATTCTGTGATTAGAGGGATACATACTGAAAGTGTAACAAATTATTATTTTCCCAGTACAAAAATGAATAATATTAGTGATATATTTTTTATATCACTAATATTATTAGTGATATAAGATATTAGTGATATATAATAATATATTTCTTCATATGCAAAAAAAGGTAAGATGAAAGAACTAATTTGTCTCAGTTGGTACTATTGATCTGCAAGTTGAGAAATATTCTATGAGGGAGAATCTGAAGGGATTGTTTCACAAACAGGAACAGAAGAGCATTAAAGTGAAGATTGTAAGTCTTCTACTGTGCTATGATAGAGGCAAAGTCATGAGGCTTTTATAGCAAATGAATCAATACACAGTTCATGTAGAAAGAACAATGAAGGGTTTGTGTAACTATTATCATTATTATTATTATTACAGGTGACTCTAAGGAGTCCTTAGACTCATCGAGGGAGGCCCTAAACATCATGTCCACACAACTATATGACATTCTCACAGTATGACCTGCATTTGATGGAAAGAAGGTATATAATGCTGATGGAATACACTAAAATGGTTTTGGTGTTAGGTGTCTAGAGGGAGCTTTGTTTGCCAAGAGTGCTGAATTGCAAAAACAGGAAAACTGTAATGGGTACAGGTTGAGTACTCATTATGGGGACTTCAGCTATGAAGATATAGACTGAAAGAAAGAAAGATCACATGGGTAGAAAGGAAATTGAATTTATACACCTACTGAGCGATAATTACTTGAGGTAGCACGTAAGAGATGGGACTTGGAGTGCAAGAGTACTCAAACTGATCATAGGATCAGAAGAGCTATCCATAAACAAGGTGGCCACATTGCTGTAAGGATGCAGAGATTAAGGTGAAATAGGTGTTTATTTTGGCTAGTACAAATGATTTAACAGGTGATAAGTGTAGTATGTGAAAAGACATGAAAGGGTTGCTAGTACATGTAAAAAAGAAGAGTGAGAAAGTAAAAGTTGTGAATCTCTTGCCACAGTATGATAGAAATGAACCGAGATGGGGAGCTGTCAATGCAAATGAGTCAGTGCACAGGTTCAGCAGAGGAAACGGTGTGATGTTTGTGGACTTGTGGAGTGAGTTTGGTGGAAGAAAGGATTTATGTGAGGTGGATGGCTTGTATTTAAATGGAATTAGTGTCAGGAGAAAGTGTTGCTCAGTGAAATTTCAGAAATACAAAGTCAGGGAAACTTGAATGTTTAGGGGGAATGTAGGTGAGCATGGGTACAGTCAACACTCATGTTAGTAAGTGGGAGAGTGATCATACATGATGCAAAATGTAGCACCCAAGGTTAACTTCAGTGGGCTAACTAACACAAAATGCAAAGGAGGTTGTGGGATGAGGAAGGTATTGAAGTTTATGCCTACTAATGCTAGAAGTATTCAAAATTAGGATGAGCAGTTTTTGGTATTGTTGGTTAGCACAACTTGGCTAAAGGTTATAAGCATTAGTGAGATGTGGGTGACTGAAGATCTTACAGTCACAGGAATAGAATGCAATAGATATAGTGTTTTCAGAGAAGGAACAGGATGGATGGAGGAGTTTTACTAATGATAGCATAGGAATTACAGTCACAGGGACGGGGATTTTAAGGACAGTTCATTTGAAGCCATCTGGTGAGACAGAGGCCAATCTTCACAGCTTCCTTTCATACTTTCCAGAGATGGCCCCGTGTCATCGCTCCTTCCAGCTGCTCCACCAAATGAGAGAACTCTCCAGTGTCCACCCTATAACTGCCTCTCAAAAATTTAAAAGTCTCAATCATATCACCTCTCCTTCTTCTATCTACCAAACTCTGCAGTCCACATTCCCTCTGCTGATCCCCATAACTAACATTGTACAGTCCTGAAACCATCTTCCACTTCTGTATCCTTTCCACAGTTAATTTATCTCCCCTTCAAATCCTGGGGACCAAATTTGAAAACAATAGTCTATGTGTAGTCTGATCAGAATCTTATACAAGAACAATAACACTTTTATTCTGCAGTTCAGCATCCTTCTCGGTATTGCGCAATCCTCTGGGCTACCTTCACTATCTTTGCAATATGTTCCCCGAATTTCAGTTTTCTATCAATCATCACCCCTATATCTCTTGTCTTCCCCCTCCTACTTCCTCCAGTACAGCTCCTCCAATCGAGTATGCAGCCTCCCATTGATGTATCCCAAACTTCAAGATTTTACATTTTGCTGCATTAAATCGATAAACCCCCATTCATTTGCCTGATCTGTCCAGTTTATTCAAATCCTTTTGCAGGGCTGCCACATCTGTACTATTACTAATAACCTTTCCTACCTTCACATCATCTGCAAACAACTGAATATCCCCCTGCAATCCATTGACAATGTCATTGATATAAAGGTTAAACAATACAGGTCCCAGTACTGAGCCCTGTGGGACCCCACTTTTAACCTTCTGACTCCTTGATATTGCCCCACTATACACAACTCTCTGATACCTATCAGACAGCCAATTCTTAATCCAGTTGAATAACCCAACATCTAAACCCACGTGCTGCAACTTAAGTATCAGCTTATCATGCGGCACCCTGTCAAATGCTTTGCAAAATCCAAAAAAATGGCAGTATATTCCTTTCCCTCATCAACTACTCTTGTCACTTTATTATAAACGGCAAACATATTACTAAAGCAAGAGCGCCCTTAACAAATCCTTGTTGATTCTCAGATAACATTACCCTCATCTTCCCATGCTGTATGTGGTCCTGCACTAATTTCTCCAAGATCTTAACAACTACTGATAAAACACAAACTGGCTTATAGTTAGACACTTCTAGTCTGCTACTGCCCTTATGCAATGGCACTGTCTTACCTTCCTTCCATTCCTTGGGTACCTTTCCCAAGGAATGGAAGGACAGTTCCATTGACCTATTAGCTAGGTCAATGGAACTGTCAGTTCTTTAGCGCATTCTCTCAAAACCTGTGGTGAAATACCATCCAGTCCCACAGCTTTACTGACATCCAGGATACTTATTATTTGGAACACACTCTCCTCTTGCACCTCTAAACCTTGAACTCGCCTTATCCCTCTAGAATTAAAATCTACTTCTCCAGGATGAAATATTCCAATAAAGTGTTCATTGAACAATTCCACTATGTCCAGTGGCCTCCTCCTCCTAGTGGCCACATAGCTAAAAAATTCCCTGGGATTTTCTTTGGATCTTAGTCCAATCTTTTCTCATATTCCAGTTTTGCCTTGCTTACCATATTAGTCACTCTACTGGCCAGAGTCTTATATTCTTCATGCATCTGCTCTCCACCCCTCTCCTTATATCTCTTCATAACCCTCTTTTTCCTGCGGTTGACATTGTTTGTCATCCACTTTACACCAAATTTGTATTTGGTTGCTGCTATAATCCAGGAGTATAAGGGAGACTGTAGATGACATGCACTTGGAAATTAGCATGATGAGTATAGGTCAAGTAATTATTATGGGGGATTTCAACTATGGACACATCAACTGGGAGAAGGTTGTTCACAGACAGGGAAGGAAATGGAATTTATTACAGCTGCTGAGAGATAATTATCTGAGGCAATTTCTAATATAAGGCACATGACATTCAAGATCTGATCATTGCATCAGAGAACTTAACACTTAAGTAACACTTCTATAAGCACTTATAGAAGGTGCTTATGTAGTCTTGACCTGGGAGATTACAAGACATGCAGAATTGATTAAGAATGGGTATATGTGGAATTACAAAGAAGGTGATTTGCTAAATGCTAACGATTAGCTTTTAGCAAAGCCATGGCATAAGAATTTGTAAGGGGATGTGATGGTGGTGGTCCACATGAGGTGGCATGAGGTTGTATCACTGGTCCAGTTTTTATACTTTAATGTGGTTCAAACTCCTGTTGTTAATTTAAAAGTGTCACAAAGTAACTCTTCTTGTCATGCTCAAGGCAGCGATATATAAATCATCAAAATCGGCCAAGTGAAACCCAAATTTTGAGTGTGCTGAAAATTGAGCAGAGTTCACCGTGGTCACTAACGAGCATAGAACAAAGGACGTCACTATCTTTACGGTTGTCCATGGGAAGAAAGGTGAGCCATGAAGTGCAACAAGTGCCTGAAGGAATTATCATCCGATGGAAGTCATATGACCTGCAGGAAATGCCTTAGGAATCTTCACTTTACATGTTCCAGAATCTCAGAAACATAATGGCAATGCAAATCCAATGCCAAGTGAGAGGAATGGAATTGCCTATACTGCAGAGAGAACAAAGAAATGCCACTACCACGATGCAACTGATTACACCAGAGGCAGAATCGGATGATGAACTGAACAGACAAAAAATTACCGGTGAGTCTTATAATTTGAGTTCGTAAATTTATTAGTAGAAAAAGGTTTAGAAAATATAAAAGCCAGCTTGGTAGATCTTGTCCAAGAACTATTTGATAAACAGAATAAACAAATAACAAAAAAAATTAGCGAATATGAAGAGTTTGTTAAATTTAATAATTCAAAAGTTGAAGAAGTCTAACAAATGGTAAAAGACATTAAAACTAGCATCAACGCACTAACTGACAGGCAGCACAAATTAATAAAAGACACATCGGAACTCCATCAAGAATTTAATTACCTGAAACTATAGGCCTATCTGTGTGTCAGGTGTTGTGGTTAAGTTGTTGGAGAAGCTTGTGAGAGCTAGGATCCAGAGTTGGGTTGACAACAATGGTATAATCTTTGATGGACAGCATGGATTTGCTAAAGGGAGGTCGTGTTTTAGTAATCTACTTACTTATTACAATAAAGTGACTGCTTCCTTGGATAGAGGAGAAGGATACAGTAATATACTTGGATTTCGCAAAAGCTTTTGATAGAGTACCTCATGATAAGTTGACAGTCAAACTAGAGCAGATGGGGTTGGATATTAGATTAGTGCTTTGGATTGGAGACTGGCTATCTGATAGGTATCAACAAGTTGGGTATGGGGGTGCAATATCCAGGAAAAGGAAAGTCACTAGTGGAGTGCTTCAGGGATCTGTTTTAGGACCATTACTATTTAACTTGTATATTAATGATATTGGCGAAGATTTGGATGAGGATATATAGTTGTTTGCAGATGATGCAAAGATGGGACGAACCATAAAGAGTAGTGAAGATGTTGTGGCCTTGCAAGAAGACTTGAATAAATTGAGTGATTGGGCAAGCAAATGGGGATGTGAGTTGAATGATGCAAAATGTAAGGTTTTAAAATTTGGAAAACAAAGATGGGATGCAGAATTTATGCTTGGTGAGAATATATTGTTGGAAGTAGAGGAAATAAGAGATCTGGGAGTGATAGTGGATAAGGATCTAAAATTTAGGGGACACATCGCCAAAATTGTGAAGACAACACAAAGACTTCTGGGAATGATGAGGAGGACACTGACGTGTAGAAGTAGGGAGATTCTTGTTCCATTGTATAAGGCTTCGATTAGGCCACACATGGACTATTGTGCCCAGATTTGGTCACCTGGTTTTCAGAAGGATGAAGAGATGTTGGAAAGGGTCCAAAGGCGACTGACTAGGGTAGTTTCTGACCTCTGGAATGTCGAGTATGAGGAAAGATTGAAAAGATGTAATTTGCAGAGTCTAGTGGAGAGAAGGAAGAGGGGAGATATGATAGAAACCTACAAGTTGGTAAGGAGTTGTTATAGGATCAATGGTGGAGAAGTTCTACAGAGAATAGTGGGAGATCAGGGGAGAACCAGAGGTCATCCCTGGAAACTGTATAAAGAGGGTGTGAGTAGGGGAGTGAGAGGCAGGTTTTTTTCGTGCAGAGTTGTGAATGATTGGAATGCCTTGCCTGAGAGTGTGGTGTCTGCAAGGAGTTTGAATGTGTTTAAGACCCGGTATGATGAGATGTGTGTGAGATAAAAAGACCTCCTAGATGAGTCTTTGACTCCATGAGGTCTTGTTTAATAATAATAATAATAATAACTACAATACGAAGTTTTAAACCAACAACAACATAAAGAAGACCTTGTCATAAACGGTCTTCCAGAAACTGAATGCACAGAAAATATCAGAGACGTAGTTTTAAAGTTAGGTTTTTTAAAACTTTAAAGTTAAAGTTTTAAAGCAATTGACATCCCCTCCCCCACAGCATAATGATATTCAGACCATAAATTGGATTCCCAGGAAGAACAAAAAACAAGGCTTGCCACGACCCGCGCCAATCATAGTTCGTCTGACAAGCAAGGCTACAAGAGACAATCTCATAAAAGCCAGCAGACTGAAAAAAACCAGTTGTCAAGGATTTAAATGCATCACAAGACAATATGCCAATCTTTCAATCTGAGTATTTAACACCTTTCAATCGGAATCTTTTGAACCAAGCAAGAAAAGAAAAAAACAGAAAAAAAAAGTATCAATTTTTATGGATCAAAGACGGCAAAATATTCTTGAGAAAGTCACAGACTTCAAAGTCTATACAAATAAAAAGCTTGGAAGATTATAGATAGGTTGCCAGAGTGAAACAAAAGACTGCAACTTAGTTCAATAAGAAGATCTCAACATAACCAAAATGAATGTGAACCATCAGATAGATGTAATTACACCAGAATACATGGTGTAATGTATTCGCTTGATGCGTGGAAACAACACAGTACAAGCAAGAGGTCTCTCAATCTTGCATATTAACATCAGAAGCATCCGAAAACATTGGTTATTGTTACAGGCTTATCTGAGGAATTTCACTGATATTATTGATATATTGATTCTGACAGAAGTATCTATAACTAACGACGAAGCGACTGCTTTCCAAATTCCAGGCCTCCAACAACATAGATCATGCCGCCAAACAAAAAGAGGGGATGGAATATTAATATTTATCAAACAAAAACTAATAGCAAAAGAAACAGCCTATCAGTCTGAGCATGCTGAAACCCCTTGCCTTGAAATCACTAATGCCACCAATAGACAGCATCCCATAATACTAAATGCTATTTACAGGCCACCAAACCTAAACATGATAAAATTATTGCATAAACTCAATTGCTGGCTTTGATGCCAAGAAATATGCTCAACCGAATACCTAATGATAATTGGCGACATAAACATAAATATTGCAAACAAAAACTAGAACAACACTGAACAATACCTAGGCATGGTGTCCATGTACAATCTAATAACAATAACATCATGTACTCGAGAAAAAATATTCGGAAATACTATCACTGCCTTCTGTCTAGATCATATAAACGTCCGAGCACCACCAAACAGTTACACTGCATCAGTCATAAAGTGCAAAGTAGCAGACCATTACTTCACCGCTCTAAACCTGCACACCAAGACAATATCCATGCAATGTCCCACAGAAGAAAAGTGACAGAAAACAATAATAGACGAAGAAATAGTCAACCACAAAATAAGAAAATCAGACTTGGAACACCTGGCATCAGATTCAGCAGATATCTTATTCAATAACATTAAACTCACGCTGGAGGAAATATATAAGAAAGCTACAAAGAAAGTCAGAATTCGTTCAAAAACAACACAAAATCCTCGGATAACACAAAACTTAATCCTAGAAATACACAGAAAGGATGCTTTATGGAAAGAATTAAAGCGATATCCAAATAACAGAGCTTTAAAAACTGAATATAAGATAACAAGGAATGGCCTTACAACACAAATCAGAAATGCAAAAAGAAGCTACTACAGAGACAACCTAACCTCTGCACAAAACAACATGAAACAAACCTGGCATCTGATCAATGAGATGCTAGATTGTGTTCCCAACACCACCACCTCCGAAACCATAAAACACAGCTTCATGAAAGATGCAAAACCTATCTAACAACTAGCAAATGACTTTAACCAATACTTTGCAGACTCCATCCAAGAACTGCACAGAAATGTTACCCCAATCACAAAACGTGACCCTCCACTTGGACCACAATCAAAACAGACATTATGGTTCCCAACCATAAAAGAAGCAGAACTTCTCTCTGCAATACATCAAATCAAACCAAACAAAGGCCCAGGAATTGATGGTATAAGACCTAAAGATATAAAGCAACATTCAACTAGTTTAAGTCCTATCCTACTAAAATTAATAAATAAAATATTTAAAACAGGACAAATACCAAGTATGCTAAAGACCGCCATAATCACACCCATATACAAACAC
Organism: Typopeltis vanoorti; assembly: GCF_054136105.1. Classification (NCBI taxonomy): domain Eukaryota; kingdom Metazoa; phylum Arthropoda; class Arachnida; order Uropygi; family Thelyphonidae; genus Typopeltis; species Typopeltis vanoorti. Next base: position 99,666,618 of record NC_143549.1, on the reverse strand, counting down.
GGAAAAAGAAATTTAATCAGCAATTATAAACCCATAGCAACATTATCAATTATTAATCAAATTATGGAGCGGATCATACTGAAGAAACTCACAGCATACACAGAGACTTTTCATATTATCCCAAACCACAATATGGTTTTCAGAAAAATAAGGGAACAACATCTCTCTTGGAAGATTTTACAGACGTAATTAATACCGGCTTAGACAAAAAAAAATTGCCATGGTAGTCTTTATTGATCTAACTTAACCATTCGATACACTCACACATCAAACCTTGTTAGAAAAGCTGAGGCATGGTGGAATAGATGGGCCTCTTCACAGGTGGTTTACAAACTACCTTCAAAATAGAAAGCATATCACACGTATCGGGTCAAACCGAAGCAGAGAGCTACCAGTAACCTGTGGAGTACCACAGGGAGCTGTACTCTTCCCAACTCTATTCAACATTTACACACACGATATTAATCAGCTACCACTCAAAGGTAAGATATTCCAATACGCAGACGATACAGCAATAATATCCATCCATAATAATGCAAGTATAGCCCAAACAAATATGCAACATGACATAAATCTGATCATAGACTGGCTGATGAAAAACTCCATACACCTAAACTCAGAAAAGACAAAATTAATGATCAGAAATCCACTGACTTGACCAGTTGATAACAAATATATAACGATCCAGCATCCACTTTCCAACATAAAAAACACACAGAACAGCAAAACCACTACAATCACGCAGGTTGAAACAATACGATAGCTTGGAATTTACTTCGATGCAGATATGAACTGGAATAGCCACATAAACCATCTACACAACAAACTCCGAACAATAAGTGGCAAACTCTATAGGTTAAAAGACATAGTTCCCATATGCCTAAAAACACTAATATACAAAGCACTATGCCAAAATATACTAAGGTATGCTATAACAACATATGCTTTCTGTGCACCCTACAAATTAAATAGATTAATGTCTCTACAGTACAAAATGATAAAACTGATCTTTTGGGAACAAAGAGAAAATAACAACCTTATATACATTGCAATGTCAAAACACAAAATACTGACAGCAAAACATTTATCTCACTATGCAGCTTTGCTAAAACATTATTTCGATGCCAACTACAGGACAGTGAGAAATACAAACCGTATAACAAGACCTCAGACAATTAATTATATCACATATAAATACAATAATCACTGCGGAAAGGCCACGCGAAACTTCTACATCCCAGATATGATAAATAAATTACATTTTGAATACAGAAACCTTAAAAACTGCAATAGCCTGAAAAGAGCTCTAAGGACATACTATGAACAAGAAACATGCACCCAAAATACCATACACAAACTTAATGAAACATAATATATTCGTTCAGGCTTCCAGTTCAGCGACGCATCAATACATTCCAAGTTATTGTGTGTGTGTGTGTGTGTGTGTGTGTGTGTGTGTGTGTGTGTGTGTGTGTGTGTGTGTGTGTGTGTGTGTGTGTGTGTGTGTGTGTGTGCGCGCGTGCGTGCATGCGTGTGAATTTCTCAATCATAGATTTCGTAGCTTCCCAACACAGCAAAAAAAAACAATAAATAATAACCAACTGGTGTCATCCTCAGATAAGCTTATATATAAGCTTCGAGGATGAAAGCAGAGAAATTAGTTCTCATCCAAGATGTATCATATGTAACCAAATGGATGTAATCCACATATCACATGTAAACCAATGTATGTAATGTATGTATCATATGTAAACAAATGTAAGTAACGTATCATACACAATCAAATGTATGTAATGTAATATGCAATCAAATGTATGTAATAACTGTAACAAAAGTATGCAATATAGCGTGATTATATCCATCGATATTGTATATATAGAGTGTAAAATTGCAAAGAAACATCTGTAATAATCATCATTATGAATATTATAATAATATACATTGTAAACAGTTATTGTTATTATTATTATTATTATTATTTAAAAAAACTTTATGTACGAGAAAGTATTCATTATGCATAATTGTGTTCATATAATATATGTAATTTATCTAAGAAATAATAAAATGTTAAAAAAAATTTATGAAGTGACACCTCCAAGGAGTCCAAAGACTCATCGAGGGAGGGCACCTTCTCTACAACTCTCTGTCTCCCATTCAACCAACCAACTACAGCGAACTGCATCATCTACATCAATTCCATCTACTGCCCACCACCACCACCACCAATAGTATTTTCACAGACAATTACAAACATCCATGCCCACAGCGAGATTCGAAGCCACAGCCTTTTGGCTGGAGAGCAGATACACTAACCACTTGGCTAACCAGGCCAGCATACCTAGAGTCAAAAGGATAAATCATTTAGGAATTAGATGGATGAATAGCTTCATTAAGCAGGAGTTGCATGCAAAGAAAAGGTTATTGAGGATTATAAAGAAACAGGTGATCGGCATGCCCATGAGCAGTATAAGGTTCAGACAAGAAGGGTGACAAGTATAGTAGCTAATTATGAGAGAATGTTAGCTGATGAGGCCAAAAGAAATCCAAAACAATTATTTTGTTATATGACAAGTAAAAGATGGAATGACTCTGAAAGGATGACTTTAAACAGTGCTGATGGTGGAGGGATAACAGAAACAAACTAAATAGTTGGATTACTAAGTGAGCATTCTGCAGAAGTGTATAATCTATGTCAAGGCTGTCCAAAACATGGCCTGCAGCTCATGGTGCGATTTTGTGAGGTCTGCCTGTGAGTTTTGAGTTTCACGAGTGAAAAAATAAAATAACAATTTGAACTGAATGCATATTATATATTTTACTTCTATCACTAATCGATAATCTCGATGTTGGTTATTTTATTTGGTGTTTTTACATCATTATATACCCATGTGTTTTTCAAATATTAGATGTATCAAAGAAGCGTTCTTACACTGTTTTGTTCTAACGCACATTCTCTGGGTGCACACAGGGAATGTGAGCACATGATTAGTGCGCAATTAGTGTTGTTCATTTGTTCAGTTATTGAGGTTGTGTCGCTACTGCTCACTAAATTACTAGATACACATTGGATGTGGCCCTCGGCTAAATTTTTTTTTTTTTAATGTGGTCTCGGATTACCTAAGGTTGGACAGACCTGATCTATGTGATGACATTGCAATGCTAGATGTGATAATGACATATGAAAACAGAGATTGAAGAAATGTAAGGTGCATAAATATTGCAGAACCTCAAAATGAACACAGGCATGTGATTGGATGGGATATCAACCTGTGTATTACAAGCAGGTGCAAGGGCTCCTGCGATCAAGCTGTTTAATTTACGCCTCAGTACTGGAAAGGTATCTATGGAGTGGAAAGAGGGTAAAATAGTTCCATTGTATAAAGGAAGATCCAAGACAGAAGTAACAAATCATAGGCCAATCAGCATCTCAGGACTGGTTGTTAAGGTATTAGAGAAATTGGTGAAAGACAGAATTCAGGACTGAGTGGCTAGGAATATGATACTCTATAAGGGACAATATGATTTTGTGAAGGGGTAGGGCTTGCTTTAGTGACAATGTAGTTGGATAAGAGAAATGGATACTCAGTGATATTGCTAGATGTTGCAAAAGCATTTGATAGGATTCCATATAGAACTTTGTTGCATAAATTGGAGCAACTGCGGGATGGATATGAATCTGGTGATTTGGATTAGAGAGTAGCTGATAAACAGATATCAAAGAGTGGTTTATGAAGGAGTTGAAGCCAGGAGAATACAAGTAAGCAGTGGTATACCACATGGTTCAGTACTTGGTCCTCTGTTGTTAATTTGTATATCATTCATATAACAACAGGAAATATTCAGTTGTTTGCTGATGATGCTAAACTGGGAAGAGCAATGGTAAATGAAGGTGATGCAGAGATCCTGCAAGAAGACTTAAACAGACTAGCAGTATGGGAAGAGTTAAATTGCTGCCAGTTGAATGTGGCTAAGTGTGAGGTGATGCACTTTGGGAAGAGATCAGAAGCTGTGTGTGCTATATTGATGGAACTGAACTGCAGGAAACTGATAAGGCCAGGACTTGAGTGTGATTGCAGATGGAGTTGAAGTTCAGAGGGCATATTACGAAGGTAACCAAAAAGCACATTAGATTATGTAATTGTTGAACACCACACTACACTAACAAGCAGGGATAGAGAGATTATTGTTCCCCTTACTGAAGCCTTATATAGGGGAACAATAATCTCTCTATCCCCACATCTGGACTATTGGGCACAGATCTGGACTCCTGAATTTCATGGGGATGAAATAGTTGTGGAGAGGATCTACTGGCGAGTCTATGGAATACTCTCTATGAGAAGAGATTTTGATGTAGGCATCAAAAATTAGCTGATAGGCAGTAAAGAGGAGGCATGATAGAAGCATTTAAATTGTTACACTGAAGATATATTTTTTCAATTCATGGCAAGAAGGGAGAGAACAAGGGTTCACCAGTGGAAGTTGTGTAAGAGTGTGGTTAGCAATGGTGTTAGGACTAGATTTGTTGCTTGGAGGAAGGTGAATGGGTGGAATCAGTTTCCAGAGGTGGTTGGGTGCTTCATCAGTGAATAAGTTTAAGAAGTATGATAAGTATTGTGTGAATAACGGATATCCCATGATGAGTCTTCTAACTCCGTGAAGATACCTGTATAACGTGGACTCTATTAAATAAATGGAGTAAATGGAAATATGAAGTTGGGGATATAGATAAATGGGTGGTTAAAAGACAGATGTCAAAAAGTAGTATATGGTGCCTGTTTACAGAGTATTACAGAGGTATTGCAGAGTTCCTAGGCCTCTGTACTAGGAACTGTACCATCGACAGAGTGTAGCATAAAGACAGCCTGCCTCACGGCGATGCTTAATTAAGGGTGCTCCTTCAGCCATATTGCAGTAGGTGCCGTGTTAGGGCAACAAGATATTTTACAACATCTGATGTAGATGCATTAGATTTATTTGAAGAATTAAAAATCCTCTCAAAAATAATACAAGAGACAGGTGCTCCTCACCATAACCAAAATCTCGCAGAAATTTATCCAAATGTAACCACTGCCCCAAGGATATTGTTAACAATTCCTGTTAGCATAGAAAGTGCAGAAAGAGGTTTTTCCAAGCTTAAACTGATTAAAAATTATTTGCGAACAGCAATGACCCAAGAAAGATTGGTTGGTCTAGCAACTATATCGATAGAGGCAGACATAGCTTATAATTTAAATTTAGAAGAGCTTATAAACAGTTTTTTTGTGTGATATCCCCATAGAGCAAACATTTAATTAATACTATTGTGTAATTGTTTTGCATTAATGTTCTTGTAATCAAAATAAAATAGCGATTGAAAATTTTCTTATTTTTTTGTCTTATAATCCATCAAGGGTGATATTTAATTATTTGCCTCAGGGCGCGATCTAATCTGGCTGCGGCCCTGACTAGGAATGTTGCCATTTAATTTGTACAACAATTAATGATATAAAAATTATTTGAGGGAAAATATCCAGTTGGTTGTTGATGGTGTAAAATTGTAAAGGGCAGTAGTTAATAATGGTGGATGTTGTGATCCTACATGATGATTAAAATAGTCTGATAGTATGGGAAAAATATAATCATTGCATTTTAATGTTGCAAAATGTAAAGGTAACTGGAATGTGAAAAAGGTGATGAGGACAGTGATGTTGATGTGACAGTGAGCAAGGAGTTGAAATTCAGAGGACATAATATGTCATTATTATTAATGTTATTATCATTATTTCTAAGGCATCTGCATGTAGTCAAAGAATCATTATGGAAGAACCATTCTAATCATTCTTCACACAGTACCTATACCTATCATACTTCTCCTTGAATTCATTCAAGGAGAAGTATGATATTCATTACCCTCCAAGCAAACATATCTAGTTCTAACACCCTTGCTGATACACTCATACAATTTCCAGGGATGACCCCTTGTTCTCTCCCTCCCTGCCTTATTGCAAAAGTGGATAAAATACCACTGTTTCAAACTGAAAGATGTCTTTGATGTCAAGAATACACTTTACAAGGAAGGATCAAGAAGTTACTATTCCTTTGCATAAGACTTGGGAACTTAGGGGTGAAGAGGATCTAGGAGCTGTGATCACCACAGCGAAATGTTTTTAGAATGCATTCTATGAGGTGAGATAGAAAATTTGGAAGATAGGCAAAAAAAAAATGATATAATAGAAATAAATATTATCATCATTATGTTATCATAATCAGACCTTCGTGGAATCAAAAGACTCATCCTAGGATCGGTCGGTCACTCACTCACTCACTCACTCACACACACACACACACACACACACACACACACACACACACACACACACACACACACACACACACTTAATTCATCAAACCATGCCTTAAATGTATTCACCACACTCTCAAATAATATATGTATCTCCTTCAAAAAACCTGCATTTAATTCCCTTGTCCCCTGCTCACACCTCCTTATACACTTTTATAGGGATTGCCTATTATTCTCTCCCTATCTCTCTCTCTCCCAATTCTATGAAAAACTTCTTCCACCTTAAAATGTTAATAACCCTTTAGCAATGTGTATGACTCGATAATATCCCGTCCCACCTCTTATTCACTGGACTCTGTAATTTTGTCAACCTTTCTTCATAGCCAAATTCCATATACCAAAAACTATGTTAGTCAATTATTTCTGGACCATTTCCAACTCCTCGTCCTTTTGAAAATGAAGTGACTAAATCTGTGCACAGTAATACTGTGGCTAATAAAGAACTATAGAATGGAACCATAATTTTCTTACTCCTTCTTATTAGTGTCCTCCAAATCACTGCTATGCTATCCTCACTACTTTAGCAAGATGTCCCCTAAGAATGTGTATAAAATTTTAGATCCTTATCCACTATCATCTGTAGATCCCTCACCTCTGGCTCATCTAAGATATATTCCCATTAGCTGTATAAACTGTATCTCATCTTTGCTTCCCAACCCATACACAACTTGCTGATACCCATCAGACATGCAATCTCCAAGCCATCTCGCTAATCTATTATACAACCCCCATCTGTTCTAATTTGTTATGTGACACTCTATCAAAGGCATTTGTAAAATATAAATATATCACTGTGTATGTATCTCCCTTGTCTAATGCAATTGTTATCTTGTTGCAGTAAGTAGACTTCTAAAATTCAGTCCTCCTTTGGTAAACTGATGCTGTCCAACAAAGAGGATGTTGCTGTTGTCAACTTAATTCTGGATCTCGTCCTATTAACTTCTTTTAATACTTTAACCATAATCTAGACAAATATATTGAGAGAGCACATGAAAGAATTACTGGAAATAGCAAAAGGAAAGAGTGAGAGAATTAAGATAGTGAGTCGATTGCTGCAGTATGACAGGAAGGAGGGCTTAAATAGCGATTGACTAGATGCATGGTGTGGAGTTTGTGGAGTCCATTTGATTGGCAAAAGGACTTATACAAGTCCTTTTGCCAAATTTTTTGTATCTGAATGGATTTGGTGTTCAGAGACTGGAAAAAGTGTTGTTGAATGAAGTGAAAGTAGATGTACAGAATCAGGGAAACTAGAGCTTTGGGGGGGGGGATAAGCTGTTAAGTGGATATGCAGTTGAGTGTACAGAATGTGTATAATATTTCTAAGTTAGTAAACAAACCAGAGTAGAGTAGTTAATATAAAGGACAGGATAGTGGTGGGCCTAAGGGGCTTTTGAATTTTATGTAAACTAATGCCAGGAGCATTTGGAACAAGCATAGGAATTTTTGACATTGGTTGGCTCATCCTGGCTAAAACTTATTGCCATTAGTGAGACATGGCTAACAGAAGATGATACAGTTACTGGGATGGAATGTGAAGGGTATAGTGTGTTCAGGGAGGATAGAGAAAAAAGAATTGGGAGGGGGAGTGTTATTAATGATAGCTGTTGAACTATAGAAGTTCAACTGCAGGATAGTGAAAATAGTACGTTTGGGGCTATCTGGTGTGAGATCGAGGCCAGCAGAACAAAATATAACAAAATATAGACCAGAAAATGGAAGAAATGATGGAGATAGTAGGCATCGGCAAGTAGACTCAATGAGTAGAGGACAGGAGGACAGGTAATTATTATGGGGGATTTCAACTATGGGAACATAGATTGGAAGAAATAGGAGAGGACACATGGGAAAAAAGAAATGGATTTTATTCAGTTACTAAGAAATAATTACCTGAAACAGCATGTAATGGAATACACTAAGAGTTTGAGAGTGCTCGATCTAGTAATTGCATCTCAGAATTTGTCTATAACGAATATGGCCACGTTGCCACCAGTTGGTGAGAGTGATCGTATAGTCTTGACCTGGGAGGTGAGCAAATGTGTGGAATTTTCAGTTAAGAAATGGTATATGTGCAATTGCAGGACTGGTAAGTATGACAAGCTTAGGAGATTGCTTGGATCATTGCAGGTTTACATGCCGTAGCATGTAACACTGCTAGGGCTCGATGTTGATTGTGCATGGGGGTTAAGGAGTGTTTGAGGGAGATAATGCCAGACTGTATACTGAGAGTCAGAAGAATAAATCAAAATGGGAGTTAAATGGATGAATATCATCATCATCAAGCTGGAGCTGCAAAATAAGAAAATTGTGAAGACAATTTAAGGAGAAAAGTGACCTGCAGGCACATGAAAAGGATAAGGCACAGGCCAGAAAGGTACCTAGTGTGGTAAGAAAGGCAAAAATGCAGATTATGAAAGGAAGTTAGCAAAGGAAAGCTAAAGAGAATCCCAAACAGTGCTTTCGATATGCTGCAAGTAAAAGAAAGAATGTATATAGCAGAATGATTTTAAGGAATGCTGATGGCAGAGAGGTAACTGAATCAGTTGAAATAGTAGAATTACTAAGTGAACACTTTGCAAGAGTACTATTATTATTATTCAGGCCACCATGGAGTCAAAAGACTTCGTGGGAGGTCCTTTCTAGGAAACACAAAGTCCATCATACAACTCCTTAAACTCATTGACCGTTCTTGCACTCACTACTCTATCAGGCAATGCATTCCATGATTCAACCACACACTATGCAAAAAAACTACTCCTCACCCTCTTCCTCACCGTTTCCTTAGAAAACTTCCAGGGATGGCCCCTTGTCATCACTCCCTCCTGCTGTTCAAACCAAGCGAAAGAACTCCCCAGAGTAAACCCTGTAATCACATCTGTCCCCACCTTTAAACAACAGTTTAAAAGTCACAATCATATCACCTCTCCTTCTATTCACCAAATTCTGCAGTCGTCCACATTCCCTCAGCCGATCCTTATAACATTCTACAGTCCTGAAACCTTCTTTGTTATCTGCCTTTGTACCCTTTCCCCAGTTAATTTATCCCCTTCAAATCCTGGGAACTAAATCTGAGAACAATAGTTTAAGTGTGGTCTGATCAGGGTCTTATACAACGGAATGATAACTGTTTTATCTCTGCAGTCAGCATCCTTCTCATTACTGCAGCAATCTTCTGTGTTACCTTCACATTCATTCAGCTCTACTGAATTTCAGTTTTCTATCAATCCTCACCCCCAGATCTCTTGTCTCCCCTACTTCCTCCAGTAGAGCTCCTTTAATTGAGTATGCAGCACCCCATTGATGTCTCCCAAACCTCTAGACCTTATGTTTTGAGAACAGAGGATACATATTTAATGTATCCTCTGTTCTCAAAACTGAAAGAAATAACATCTGCGTTGCAAATGTTAATGACTAATCAGCAAGGTAGTATAAAGAAAATTTTTTCACTGAAATTGAAGATCAAGATAGTCTGTATCCAGGTCTCAAATCTAGTAATACAGAATACTATTTTCGCAAGTTCGTATTGTAGGGTGAAAGTGCTTGTTTCAAAACCACAATGCCGTGATTTTTAAAAAGTAATAGGCCTACAGATTTAAATTTTAATATGAATAAGAGACAAGGGACTTTATATAATTTTGGTGTTAAGAAATCTCTTATTGAAGGTGTTTTTGACACAACAGATAGTGATTCATCCACCTCCAGCCTACAAAGCGATCTCCAGGCTGTACAAAAGGAGGGGAAAACTACCAGCACACAGGAGAAAAGTCTGCATTCACTCTTAAGTACTTATAATAATGTTATAAATTTTTGGTGATCAGAATGGGATATGTCAATCAAGATCAGCACAAATTAATTTAATGATGTTGGCTGAGGAAACTACAATATGCTATAAGATTTCATTAGTCCAGTGATTGATAACTGATTTAAATGTAATTTTCTATTTGTCAACATGTCACACCGTATACATAAGTTGAAAGTTTATTTTTCACTTGGTTAGAGTATAATAAATTTAGTTTAATCCTTTATCCAAGTGTGAGCAAACAAAGTTTGCGCCTGAAGTATCTTCAGGACTGGGGTAAGGTGATACAGCACCAGGGCAACTCGTTGCAAAGGTGGAGCAAGCTTCCAACACTCCTGTCTCAGTATCTCCCATAATGCAAAACACATCTCCTTGCGGATATGTCTAATGTTATGCATTAAGGGAAGGGCCACTACCCAGACTAGTTTCGACCTTTATTGAGGTCTCTTCAGTGGGAGCCATTTAAAGGATTAAACTAAATTTATTATATCGTATACATAAGTGTACTAATACTCTTTATGATTATGCCATAATTAATTATTAATATTGTAATATATCAACAATTAATTATTAATTAAATAATAACAATCAATCTTAATTAATAATAATAAATCTTAATTAATAATTAATTATTAATTAATTATTAACACATTACATCAAGTTGTTCCATGAAAATTTCAGGATTTGTGAAGTGTTACGTCGTAGGAAAAATCTGGGAAATGCTGGTATACCAGATCAAGTTTTATGTGAAGCAGTGAGGGAACTGTCAGTGCCCTTCACCATATTGTTTACTCTAAGTTTCAGCTCTGGGTTAGTCTCAAGGGTGGGAAGAGAGGAAAATAGTTCCATTGCATCAAGGAGGCTCCAAGACTGACGTAGCAAATTATTGACCAATCAGCATATCAGCATATAAGCAGTTGTTGTCAAAATGTCGGAGAAGATGGTCAAGAGCAAAACACAGGAACATTATTATTATTATTATTATTATTATTACACAAGACCCCATGAAGTCAGACTCATCTGGGAGGTCCTTTTGTCATACACGCAGCTCATCATACCATGCTTTAAACACAAATTCTCTGCAGACACCACACTCTCAGGCAAGGCATTCCAATCATTCACAACTCTGCATGAAAAAAACCTGCCTCATACACTCTCCTTATACAGCTTCCAGGGATGACCTCTGGTTCTCCTCTGATTTCCCGCTATTTTCTGTAGAACCTCTTCAGCATTGATCCTATAACAACCCCTTAATGACTTGTAGATCTCTATCATATCTCCCCTCTTCCTCCTGTCCACAGAGTCTTCAAGTTGCATTTTCTCAATCTTTCCTCATACTCGACATTGCAGAGGTCAGAAACTACCTTAGTCAGTCACCTCTGGACTCTCGCCAACATTTCTTCATCCTTCTGAAAACGAGGTGACCAAATATGGGCACAATCAGGGGTGCACCAAGGGTATTTGCCACCCGGGTGCAAACTTTTATCGGTCACCCCTTAAAAAAATAACTAAAAGAAACTGCATGTAGCATTTATTACAACAAATAAAATAACAATTTATGCAAACCAAACGTTACATGTCTTATTTATTAAAAACACAGAATACATAGTTTTGTATAGTTATTTTTAACATTTTTTCAAAAACGAACAAAAAAGAACAACAATTATTTCTTAATATAAACAAAGATTAATTGCTCATGCCTTTATGTAAAATTTACTTGAAGTGATTTTTGTGTAGCAAAATCATTTATTATATCCTCCATATCTAAATTAGTAGCAATTTGATGTTCTATGCTAATAAGACTTAAATTGTTGAGTCTATCCTGTGTCATTGTACTGAGGAGATGATTTTTTATAATTTTCAGCTTTGAAAAGGATCTTTTGCCAGTTGCAACAGTCACAGGTATTGTTAAATAAATTCTTAGTGCTATTGACAAATTGGGGAAAACACTAAGAAGATCATTCGAAAATATATACTCACGTACTGAAAATGCGTTCATATTCGGATTAAGATAGATTAAAATAGTTTCTATTTCCTCGCATAATTCCAAGGAGTTTATATCAGAACCTTTACCATCTGTCAATTTTATCTCCAAATCTTTACAATATTTTAATTTTCCTTTTTTCTCCATTGGTTTTAATAAATAAATGTCATTTTAAAAATTCAAAAACTTCATTATGTTCTTTCAATAATGTAAATCTTTCATCAAGTTTTGAAATAGCTTTATCAATTATAACTAAATAAAAATCGACTTTGAAATTTTGTTCTTGAGATTCAATAACTTCATGTTCACTTTCATACGAGAATAATCTTTTTGTTGTCCGAGGTCTGACTATTGGCATACAAGGAAAAATTGGATCACAGTATTTGCAATTTCGGTTGCTTCCCCTAACATATTTTTGAATGCCTCATCTGTTCTACAATCCTTTAAATAATTTTTTAGGTCTATCAACATTTTCATTATTGTAAAAATAATTACGTCCAGTTTTTGCATCAAATTACTTATGACATTAATTTTTGATAAGATTTGGTGCCATATAACAAGAGAACATATGAATTTGAAAGATTTAATTCTTAATAATAATGATTCAACTTCGTTCCTTGTGTCACTATCTCTTGATTTATCTTGATATAAAATGTATAAAGCATTGTATATTTTTTCTAAATTATACCTTAAAGCTTTTACAGTGTCTTTGTGGCTTGACCATCTCGTATCACAAACTTTTAGCATCATTTACATCTAGATTAAGCGTATGAGCGACACATGGTACGTAAAACGCTCTGATTGCTGTGTATTTTTTGTTATAACTTAATCATTTATAATAATAATCTGCTGAAAATGATCTGTTTTTTTTTTTCATTTTTTAGAAAATCAATATCGTATATTTGTTTTGGTCCAACATCTATTAGAATCATTTTGAGATTATCTGTTATTTTTAAAGATCACTTTCCTGGATTATCAAAATCATGCTCAAGATAGAATTAATAAGAGAGTTTTGGGCTGTTATACTTGTATTGCACACACTTTTGTTGTCACCTGTTTCTTCTAGTGAACCGAGTGAGCTGTTGAGAGTTTCAGAAGTGAAAGATGAATTTTCTAAGCATCATTTTTTAGCAGTTATAGAATCTTCAGTTAAATGTATGGCAGAAGAATAAGAAACTTCAAAATTATCTTGAGCAACTGAAGATTTGTCTGTACATGAAGATGTAGATGCAAAACAATTGGAAATAGGAGTCATAATTTTTTTTACATTTTCTTCTTTCTGTTCTCTTTGTTTTCTATATTCTGCTCCAGAAAATCTTTTTCTTCCATCTGACATCTAAAAGTAAGGATTATTAATATTATATTACTTAAATTTTACGATGTAGGATATACCAAGAAATGAATATTATTATTATTAATGATTATACTGCATTGTATAATCCAAATTAGATGTTAGCTACAAAAAATAAATATTTGATATTTGTTTCTTGCTGCCCTATCAATGTTGCCGCCCAGGTGCGGTGCACCCTTTGCACTCTCGGGTTGGAGTAATCCTGGACACCATTCCATGTGTGGCCTAATCAAAGCCTTATACAATGGAACAAGAATCTCTTTACTTCTAAAGGTCAGTGTCCTCCGTATCATTCTAAGAAGCCTTTGTGTTGTCTTCACAATTTTGGCTATGTGTCCCCCCCCCTAAATTTCAGATCCTTATCCACTATCATCCCCAGATCTCTTATTTCTTACAACTCCTACAATATATATTCACCAAGCATAAATTCTGCATCCCATTTTTGTTTTCTAAATTTTAAAACCTTACATTTTGCAATATTGAACTCGCATCCATGCCCAATTCCATGCCCAATCACTCAATTTATTCAAGTTCTCTTGTAAGGCCACATCTTCTCTACTCTTCATGGTTCATCCCAACTTTGCATCATCTGCAAACAACTGAATATCCATTCAAATCTTCACCAATATCATTAATATACAGGTTAAACAGCAATGGTCCTAAAACAGACCCCTGAGGAACACCACTAGTAACTTTCCCTTTCCTGGATATCGCTCCCCCATACACAACTTGTTGATAACTATCAGATAGCCAGTCTCCAATCTAATATCCAACCCCATCCACTCTAGTTTGACTATCAACTTATCATGCGGTAATCTATCAAAAGCCTTTGTGAAATCTAAGCAAACTACTGTGTATTCTTCTCCTCTGTCCATGGAAGGTGTCACCTTATTGTAATAAGTAAGTGGATTACTAACACATGAGATCCCTTTAGTAAATCCATGCTGTCCATGAAAGATAATACCATTGTTGTCAACCTAATTCTGGATCCTAGTTCTCACAAGCTTCTCCAACAATTTAACTACAACCACTGACACCACAGATAGGCCTATAGTTTAATGCTTGAGTTTTATCTCCTCCTTTATGAAGTGGCACAATGTTGCCCTCCTTCCACTCCTTAGGAACTTGACCCAGTGCAAGACTCGTATTAAAAAAATATGTGAAGCCTGGCATCAACTCCCTGGCATATTCATAGTCGATGTTTCCTTTTAAAAATATATATAGGAGAAATATACATGAGAATGCATTAGATATCACATTCTTAATATATGTAATTTATTGAAATATTTATAACTAAGTGATTTTATGATGCATTTATAATGAGACTTACTTTATTAATTTGAATAGTGAGAATACATATTTACTGCTTACCTCCCTTTTTTTCTTTGCATGTCCTCTATTTAATCTTTCTGCTGATCCCCAAGTAACATCGGAATAATCAGTTGCTGATAGATTGCCAAACCGTCCAGAAACATGAGGCTTGTAGTAAGTTGGTTCGGGACTCAAGTGTGAATGACTCCAATTGTGCAAACTTTGGTCTCTTAAAGAGTAAAATCCTCTGCCTGAGGTAAGACCTTCTCCATGAAGTGAAAATGCCCGTGGCATTGAATGACGTATAACTCGATGTTTATCAAATATTGACTGAGTACTATAGCTATGCCCAGGATAAAAGTAAGGGGAAGTGTATGCTACTGAAAGCAGAGAATCTAATGACTGAGTACTAATCATGGGATCTGTAGCAATAGACTTGACATCAATAGATGATTTTTGATCTGTCTGAACAGACGTCTCTTTCACTACACTCTTCGGAAGAGGAGGAAACTCTGTTAGGGAACCAACAGATACAGATTTTGCCTTCTGATAAATATCTGAAAATGTGCCAGATGTTTGAGTTTCTGTCGTACTCAACTTTAGCATTTTATAATCATCAGCATTCTCACTAATTGTTATAACATCTTTGTTCTGGATCAAGACATCTTTGACATTATCTATTTCTAATGTTTCTTGTCTTTCACTGCCCAAATATTCCTTTTCATCCTGCAATGATAAATAAACTTACAGTGTAATTCAAATTCATTTTCACATGATTAAACAAACAGAAATGCTAAGCATTAGAAGAAAAATATTCATGAATCTTGTATTAATTCACACTGTTATAAATATATTTGAAAGTTTGGTTTTTGTTTGCTGTTTTTGAGGTGTCCAGAATGAATCTTTTGATGTCACGAGGTCTGGTGATGAGATAATAATAATAATAATGTATGGTGACTCGTTATTAAGAGGGGGTGATAGATGGCAGTGTAACTAAATCGTACTTACTGGGTGCGAAATTTAAGGATGTAAGTGAGAGTATTAGAGTGCAAAAACAGAGGGTGAAAGAATTAATAATTGTGGCAGGTACGAATGAATTGAAAGGTGATAAATTTTTTATGAGAGAGGACTTGAAAGTATTGTTAAAGGTAGCGAAAGAAAAGAGTGACAGAGTTAGAATGGTTAGTCTGTTGTTGCGGTATGACAGAGAGGAGTTTAGAAGGAGGGCCATAATCGCAAATGATATAATGCGTAGGTTATGCAGACGGTGTGGTGTGGAATTCGTGGACGTCTGGAATTCGTTGACTTGTGGAATGAGTTTGAAGGGCGAAAGGACTTATACAAGATGGATGGCCTGCATTTGAATGGACTTGGTGTGCGGAGACTGGAAAGAGTGTTGCTGAATGAAGTGAAAATGGATGTGCAAAACCAGGGAAACTAGAACTACCAAGGAGGGAGGGGGGGGGAATGGATATGCAGACATCAGTGAGACAGATGAGTGTAAGAATGTATATAATGTACCCGAGCCAGCACTAAGGACAAAAAATGGGAATGGGTCATTTAGAATAACGCATCAATATAGGGGTGGGACTAAGGGATAACTGCATTTCATGTATACTAATGCCAGGAGTATTAGGAACAAGAAGAAGAATTTTTGGCCTTGATTGGCTCTTCCTGGCCACAGGTTATTGGCATTAGTGAAACATGGCTGACAGAAGATGATATAGTTAGTGGGATAGAATGTGTAGGTCATAGTGTGTTTAGGAGGGACAGAGAGAATAAAATGGGGGGAGGGGTATTACTGATGATAGCTGATGAACTGCAGCCAAGGAGAATTGAAGTTGTATCGCAGGATAGTGAAAGGAGCTCATTTGAGGCTATTTGGTGTGAGATTGAGACTGGCAGAATAAAATATACAGTTAGGTGCTGCTATAGACCAGGTGATGGAATAGATGATGGAGATAGTATGCATAGGGAAATTGATGAAATGAGTGGAAGGAGGGTAATTATTATGGGGGATTTCAACTATGGTAACATTGATTGGAAGGAGGAGAGGACACATGTGAGGAAGGAAAAGGATTTTATTCAATTATTAAGGGATAACTATCTGAGACAGCATGTAATTGAATATACTAGGGGTGTGAGAGTGCTTGACCTGGTAATAGCATCTGAGAATTTGACTGTAATGAATATGACCATGTTGCCACCTATTGGTGAAAGTGATCATAAGGTCTTGACCTGGGAGGTGGCTAAAGGTGTGGAATTTTCGACTAAGACAGGGTATATGTGGAATTACTGTGCTGGCAAGTATGACAAGCTTAGGAGATTGCTTGGATCAGTGCCATGGCATGTACAACTGCAAGGGCTGGACGTCAATAGAGCATGGGAAGTGGTCAAGGAGCATTTATAGGAGGTTATGGCTGATTGTATACCTAGGGTCCGAATAGTAAAACAAGTAGGGGTTAAATGGATGAATAACACCATTAAGCTTGAGCTGCAAAAAAAGAAACAACTGTGGAGGGAATTTAAAGAAAGGGGTGACCTGCAGGCACACGAACGGTATAAAGTGCAGGCCAGAAAGTAACGAGTGTGGTAAAAAAAGCAAAAGCAGATTATGAAAGGAAACTAGCTATGCAAGCAAAAGAGAATCCCAAACAGTTCTTTCAATATGCTGCAAGTAAGAAAAAAAACTGTACACGGCAAAATGATTTTAAGGAATGATGATGGTAAAGAGGTCAGTGAATCAGTCGATATAGTGGAGTTACTGAGCGCACACTTTGCAAAAGCATATCATCCAGGTGGTGACATTGAAAAAATGAAGAAACCGTTAGTTTATACGGGGATAGTGATGAATGAAGTGGAGGTGACTAGTCTATTACAGAACCTTAATGTGAACACATCTGTGGGATTGGATGGTATACCAGCACGGGTCTTGCGTGAAGCGGCTAAGGAATTATCAGTGCCCTTAACCGCGTTGTTTAATCTGAGTCTCAGGTCTGGTTTAGTCCCGAAGGTGTGGAAAGAGGGGAAAATAGTTTCACTGCATAAAGGAGGATCCAAGACTACGGTTGCAAATTACCGACCGATCAGCATATCAGGAGTCGTTGTCAAGGTCTTGGAGAAAGTAGTCAAGGAAAAATACAGGAATGGATTGATGAAATGAGATACTGTACAGGGGAAAGCATGGCTTTGTGAAGGGTAGATCATGCTTCAGTAACTTGCTCAAGTTTTATAACAAGGTGACGACTGAACTGGATAAGGGAAATGGGTTTACAGTAATACTGCTAGACCTGGCAAAGGCGTTTGACAGGATACCACATGGAATACTAATCCGTAAACTACAACATATGGGAATGGATATAGGGTTGGTGAGATGGATAGGTGGTTAGTTGATGGAGAGATATCAAAGAGTAGTTTATTCAGGAGTAGAGTCCAAAAGATGGCCTGTGACTAGTGGGGTGCCGCAGGGATCTGTTCTTGGACCACTGCTGTTTAATCTGTTCATTAACAATATAGGGAAGGATCTAAGTGGAACAATTTATTTGTTCGCTGATGATGCAAAGTCGGGTAGGGCAATAGTGAATGCGGAAGATGTCAAAGTCTTGCAGGATGACTTAGATAGATTGGAGTTCTGGGCTAAGGAGAATGGATGTCAATTTAATGTGACAAAATGTAAGGTTATGCATTTTGGGGTGAAAAGATTAACAGCAGTATACCACATTGGTGGCACTGTACTCCAAGAGATTGATGAGGCCAGGGACTTGGGAGTGTTGGTGGATAGGGAGATGAAGTTTAGGGGGCACATTGCAAAAGTAGCTAAATCAGCTCATGAACTCACTTGGTTGTTGAAAAATACCTTGACGAGCAGAGACAAGCAAATTATTGTACCTCTGTATCGAGCCTTGATAAGACCTCATCTCGACTACTGCGCCCAGATTTGGTCACCTCGGTTCCTTCTTGATGGGGAGGAGGTGGAGAGGATCCAAAGGTGAGTGATTAAGATGATAACAGGTCTATGGAATGAACCATATGAGAACAGGTTGAAGATTTGTGGGTTGCAGAAACTAGTTGATAGGCAGAAAAGGGGATATATGATTGAGACATTCAAATTGCTAAAGGGATTCTATAGGATTAATTCAGAGGATATTTTTGAGATTAGGACTGGTGGTGGGAGAACTAGGGGACACCTATGGAAGCTGGGCAAGAGTGTTGTTTGCAGGGGTGTTAGAGCTGGGTTCTTTACTTTTAGAGTGGTAAATGAGTGGAATAAGCTGCCAGAGTCTGTTGTGGGTGCTATGACGGTGAACGAGTTCAAGGCAAGGTATGATAGATACTGTGAGAATGTAATTGCCTAGTTGTGTGGACATGATGTTTAGGGCCTCCCTCGATGAGTCTAAGGACTCCCGGAGTCGCCCGAAATAATAATAATAATAATAATAATAATAATAATAATAAAAGATCATTGTAAAAGTAAGGATTATTTATACACAATGCAATTATGGAACAAGAAACAAAGAACAAAGAAAAGTCATGGACTTTTATTATGTATTAGATTATGTATTAACATTGTTAAAATATCAACAACAACAATAATAATAATAATAAAAAGAAACTGTTATGTTCTTAACAAAACAAGCCTTTTCATCCCACTCCATCTTACAGGACCTAATTTATAAATTTAAAATGGCCACTGTTATGTTGGAAAAATTCTGTGTATTTTGTATCATTTAGGCATTTAACACCTTTTATAAAATGATTTTTATCTTTTTATCTTAAGATGTGAGCAACTTAATTATAGGGATACTTTCAAAATGCAAACTATTCTCAAGAGCAAGTTTGGAACACAATAGAAACTTATGAATTAATACTGGAATTCCATAAGATTGACAGAAAATAATTTTTTCAATACATGATGAACAGAAAGAGAGAGCTAGGGGTCATCCTTGGAAGTTGTGTAAGAGTGTGGAAGGATGTCTGGGATAGATTTTTTGCTTGGAGAGTGAGTGGATTAAATTGCCAGAATTAGTTGTGAATGCAATAGCAGTTAAATGAATTAAAGAGTGGAATGATAGGTATTGTGTGTATAAAGGTTACTGTGTGATGAGTGTGATGAGTCCTCTGACTCCATGGATACACCCATATAATAATAATAATAAGAAGAAGAAGAAGAAGAAGATAGACACCACATGACTAGGGTCAACTGCTGTATAGGCTTTGCAGTGCTAAACTATAGCTAAACCATGGAAGATCAAAACAACACGATCAATCTGATTTTGGGCCACACAGCGTAATGATATCCAGTGAAGTCCAGTTGGTCTGTAGCAACCAAATCGAATCTCCATCCCTTCACTTTCATGGGCCTGTTAATAGTTCTGGATATATCTCTTAGTCAAGTCATCCATCATCCTTAAAGAAATTATATAGGGAGTTGTATAGGTGTCACTAACTTTTTTTTTTTTAGGATACAGCTTTAAAACAGTTATTCTGCAGATGGCTGCTAAATAGTATATGGGACTGAACTAATAGCAGTGAGGAGGCATCTCTGTGGACTAAGCAGTGCCCTCCCAAAATACTATTTTTGGATTCCTTCCATGCAGTTGGCAGAATAGCAAATAATTCTTAGTTACTACTAGCAGCTGTGCTGAGAGGGAATCCAAATAATATGTAGAGGTGGACCCCTACTAATGTTTCCAATCTGCAGGGAGCTGAGTGAAATTCTCCATTTGTATGACTTAGCTAAAAATTAATTTATGCAATTCAAACAAAGAGAAACAGATTGCATGCAAAAAATAACTTTCATAAAACTTTCAATCCACTTTACAAATATACATAGTCCAACCTTAATGATGTTCATTTTTCATATCCACTCTGTAAAACCTATTTATCTTTTCCTGCCAGAAACTCAACTTTTGGCTTGTTTAATCACTGCACATCTTACATTTCTCAACAATTCACTCTATCAATTTTTTCATCTAAAATGTGACACTGTTGTGCATATGTTTACTCTGTTATTCTATATAAGAGAATATTACTTAAATTAAGGGGATATTAAATCCCACATAGTTTTAAAACCGAATAAGAAACTCAAAGATTGGAATCAGAGAGTTTCTTGCCGAATATAGTAAACTATAAAGTATCGGCGACACTAGCGTTAGCAAATGCAAGTGATCCTAGTACGTAGTACAATACCGGACGACTCGTTGCAAAGGTGGGGGATGTTCAGATCGCTATTCTTAGGAACCTAAGAATCGCTATTGTACTACTTACTAGGATCACTTGCATTTGCTAACGCTAGTGTCGCCGATACTTTATAGTTTACTATATTCGGCAAGAAACTCTCTGATTCCAATCTTTGAGTTTCTTATTCGGTTTTAAAACTATGTGGGATTTAATATCCCCTTAATTTAAGTAATGTTTTCATTGCCGAAATGAAGCTTATTAGCTCTTTATATTTAAGTAACTTAATGGTTGCACCTGTTTGGATAATCGTTCGCAGAGTATATAAGTTCTTTTCGCTATACACTTTGGTATTAGGTCTAGCTACTCACTGATGAAGCCTCAAAAAAGGCTGAAACCGGTCTGGGTAGTGACCTCCCTCCATAATGTAATAACAGCATACATTTCCTAGGAAATGTGTTTTTACATTATGGAAAATACCTAAGAATAGCGATCTGAACTTCCCCCACCTTTGCAACGAGTCCTCCGGTATTGTACTACGTACTGGGATTACTTGCATTTGCTAATGCTAGTGTCGCTGATACTTTATAGTTTACTATATTCGGCAAGAAACTCTCTGATTCCAATCTTTGAGTTTCTTATTCGATTTTGTGGGATTTAATATCCCCTTAATTTAAGTAATGTTTTCATTGCCGAAATGAAGCTTATTAGCTCTTTATATTTAAATATAAGAGAATATTTAATCAAGAATCCTCTTTTTGATCATCTGTGGATAAAAATCTTGGTCTCCTTCTATGAATTTTTGTTTCTCTTAATTCACAATCATTCTGAACTTTTTGGTTTTCTTTCTTTAAATGTTGCTATTCTCCAGCCCAATGTTTCTAATAGCAAAGCCATCTTATTCAGACATTTTAATATTCACAACTCCAACTGGTTTTATTTTTCAACTGCATGATATGGCAGGTAGTGATGATTAGAAATTTGCTGTCACTAACAATCTCACACAAATTGCTCACATGCATACAAGAATACCAATAATCTCATCCTTCAAACACTTGACATCCTCACCAACCAATGATCCTTCTATGTATACTTTTTGTCCTCTAGGCAAATTCTGTTCACAACAAGAGTTGATTTCTTCTGCTAGAACTACACTCACAGAGACCATCCATGCATTGCTTGGCATTATAAGAAGGACAAATGAAATATAAATGATTTTTATATTTCATTTCCTTGGTTGGATTATTGTTTCAAGTTTTCTGATACAAACGTTTGCATGAGTATACTACTGAAACAATTTTCATAGGTATATAGAAATATTCATTCCCCATTCCATATTATTGCTATCTATTAAGGGTTGGCTCCAAGAAGTGTGCCAAAGCAGTTTAAAGAAATAATGAAGCATATGTTCATAATATATCCTTTATGACTTAATAATACACTTCCTTCCTTACTGATTTGCTCTTATACATAGACCCACACTTCACTGTGCAGGCATTCAAAACCATATCTGGAATAGGTTGGTTAGTCCTTATCCCCGAAGTGTCCTATATCTGTGTATTTTGTGTGTGTTTGCGCGTGCATGGGTGCATTCTTCTGGCCAGTTTGCTTGTTTTGAGAGATGAAAAATCCAAGTTTCCAGTAGAAAAAATCCTCCTCATCATTGGGTTGAAAACACCTGATAAAAGTTTCTAATGTCACAGATGGGACTCAAACCAGGGTCTTTCTCACCAAAGAGCTCATCTAAACCAAATGAACTATGGAAACTCTAATGATACTCTACGAGGTTTAAATGGTGACATGCAGTTCATTTCATATGATACAACTGGAAAGAAGCATAAAGAGTAGAGCAAATGCTTGTGACCTTACAGGAGAATCTGAAGTGGGCAAGTGAGCACAGCCACTGGTTCATTGTTGCAAAGTGTAAGGTTATTGAAAGCAAGGATGGAATGCAGAGCATACAGTTGGGAATATTTTCAAGGAGGTGAAAAAAAATATGGGATCTGAGAAAATGGTCAACAAGGACCTGAAATTTAGGGATAGCACTGCTACAATTGCAAAAAACGTGATAAGTAGAGTATAGCAATGATGAAGAGGACACTAACATAGAGAAGTAAAGCGGTTATGCTTTCATTGTGTAAGGCCTTGATCAGACACATATGGATTAGTGTGCACAGGCATGTTCACCTGGTTTTCAAGAAGATAAAGATACCGGAAATGTTCCAAATAGGAGTGACTAAGGTGGTGTCAGAATTTCCTGATGTTAGGTATGAGGAGACAGATTGAGGGACTCCCATCTGCATGCAGAGCCTAATGTAGGAGGGTTGATATGATTGAGACACATAAGTCAGTGAGTGGTTATTAATGTGGAAGAAATTTTTCATAGAGTGGAGATAGATACAAGTAGAATAAGAGACCAATCCTGAAACAGTATAAAGAGGGTGCAAGCAGGGAGTGAAGAGTATATCTTTTACATAAAGCATGTGCTAAAACAGTGAATGAGTTAAGACACAGTTTGATAAACATTGTGTTTAATGGTCCACACCATCAGGGCCGGCTCTACCGATGGTGCACCACGTGCATTTGCACGGGGTGACATGTTTTTGGGGCAGCAAAATTGGCCTAAACTATACAAAAAATAAATCATAAAAAAGTCATTTATTCCTTCTCTGTTGAAACCAGACTACAGGATGTCATTAGTTAAATTTTTACATAATAAAACTTCATTGTACTGTACTTTTTTATTTTATTATTATGTGACACCTCCACGGAGTCCAAAGACTCATCAAGGTGTGCCAACAGCATCAAACAATTGTTCCCCTTCTAACTACTAACTGCGGTCAAACTTGCTTTAAAAATCAAAATAATGTAGTATTATGGTGCTTTTAATATTGCAATGTTAATATTAGACGACATGACAATAGCAGAACAGAATTTTAACAGTGAAAATGTAAATTAACTTATGTTAAGACATAACACATGTTCTAAAATTTTAAAAAATTATATTTACCACAGTTAACGTGTTTGTGATTTAGCAGTTCTTCATTCTACATGATGTGATGAGCATTACTTACGTGTAAGTTAATAGTAACACATTATTTTCTTTCTTTCTTTTAACCCTTTAAAGGTGTTCGATGAGTATACTCTCATCAAATATGAGTATACTTATCATTTCTAGGAAATGACCACGTTTTGGGTAATGAGAGTATACTCATCATGTAAAAAAATAAATTACCCTTTGCAACAAAAATTAAAATTTAGTAAAAATTGAAAAAAAAATCCCCAATTGGTGGGTGATTTGACACTTCATTTATAATTACATCCTCTAATGAGATGACTAAATCCAAGACCCTCAATCCTGGTGTGACCTCTGTTACATACTGTCTTAGGTAGTTATCCCTTAAAAACTCAAGAAACTCATTTTCTTTACTTCCAGTTGCCATCTCACCATTCCAGTCTATATTGCCATAATTATAATCACTCTTTTCTTATTTGCTTGGCTAATTTGATTATATATTTCATAGTCACTACCATCCACATTTCCTGGTCTATAACAACATCCAACCAAATATTTCATTCCATTCACCTCTATCTCACACTATACTACCTCAAAGCCACTGACACCATTTCCTCTTGCATCACTACTTGTATGTACATAACTCTTTCTCAATCATCAATAGTACTCCCCCCCCTCCCTTTTTACCCCTTCTATCCTCACGAAACACATCATACCCTTCCATATCTATTCCTGTCAGGATGTCGTCTCCAACTAACCATGTCTCACTTATTCCAACAATTTTTGGGTAAACAGACTCAATTAGTGCAATTGTTTCTTGTTCCTTGTTTCTTACACTTCTAGCATTTGTATATAAACACAACAGCTCCTTCTTGGATCTACAGCTAGTTCCACTGATACCACTCATTCGATGTGATCGCTCCATGCCCGACTGGGCCATTTCCCTTTCTGCTTATTCATTTTAGAATCCTCTTCGATTCCAAATGTTTCCTCTTGATCCCAGGTCATCCCATCCCTTTCCTGTCTACACATGCTCTCACATCCTCTTGAAGCATCCACCTTTCTCATGCTGTGTACCCCTATTCATCTTGCACACCCATTCTCTCATTTTCCATACTCGTGCCACTTGCTTCCTCATTTATAACCACTTCTTTAATCTCTCTTGTCGTACTCTCCTGCTCTTCTACCTCACTCCCCACTTGATCTGATTCATTCTCTATACTCACTTCTCTACCTTCCAGCAACAGTCTCTCCAATGACTCACACCATAACCACTCAAATGCAGTCCCTCGCTCCCACTCAGTTTACTTCGTCCTTCAAACTCATTTCACACATTAACAAATTTTACTCCCCCTCTTCTCACACATTTCAGCCAACATACCAATCATAATCCTTGCTCTCTCCCTCATCTCACCACAGTCATACCTGGGCAACATGCTTACTACCCTTCCTGTCACACTATTCTCTTTTATCTGTCTAAGCAGCCTCCTGATATCCATTCTGATATGCTCTTTGTCCTCTGTCAAGAGGACGAGATACTTTGCTATACAATATACTTTGCTATAAAATGTTATACTTTTTCCGATGTTCATGGATTTTAAATGGTTTTTAAAAAAAACATTTTTAGGTTGTGTTGATAGTATTTGCGATATTAATGAATTCTGGAGCAATAAAATGATCGATTTTTCAAATAAACTAACGTTTAATAATTGCCACTTTGTTATAATTTAATTAGAATTTACAGCAGGTGCATTTACTCTGCATTTGATGAGTATACTCATCTCGCTTGATTTTAATTACCCATGCAGATGCATGTTTTCAGAATAAAATTTCGCCGTTAAATGGTTAATTGTCTCTCTCTTTCTCTAAAACATATAGTTTATGATCATTTTTAATTAACTTATGAATTTTCATTAGCTAATGCTACTATTTAGAATTTATGATCAGACATGTTGAAACCAAGTTTAACATCACAGCTTTTGAGACGTCATTAAAAGAGTTTTATTAGGGGGAAGGTGTAGCAAAATAAGCTATTGCATGGGGTACAAAATTCCTAGGGCTGGGCGTGCACATCATTAAATACAAAGCTGATAAGTTCATTATGGAGACTTTCCATAGTGGGTTTTTAACTTTATGGAGGCTAATGATAATAATAAAATATTGCACCTGGCATTCCAAGTATACTGTAGGGAAGCAATTTTCATTCTAAATTAGTCAACTTGCCAAAAATATTTTTCAAAACCAGTGGTAGCTCAAGTGGCAGAAGATGCAGATATCCATAGGTTGATGGTTCAAATCTGGCCTGACAGATATTTTTCTCGTTCTCAGGTGCCTGAGTAGTGTAAATGGAAAAGACCTGCATTCAGTTCTCGTCATGATGAGAGGAATCTTTATATCTTTATGTGGGCCTTTTCAACTTAAAGTGGGTTAGTTGTTCTCATACAGAAGGAGAGGGGAGGGTTCTTTCCTTCTGGAAATTCGGATATTTCCACCTGAAAAACAGGCAAACCATCCAGAGAACACATGCAGTTAGCAGACAAATGCTATATAGTATGTGACTGATTTAGCAGTGTAGATGGATGATATACAGTGCTGTGTACTGCAGAGTGGCCTCCTGTGATGAGTCCTGGGAACCCATAGAGGTGTCATGTAATAATGATAATATTAATGTAATATTAATAACAATAATAAAATCTTTCTATACTTAGGAGACAGCTAGGAGCTATAGCATGGAATGAGGAATTGAATGGTAAGGAAATAAATGCTGCTTGGAATAAATGCTGCTTGAAATAAATTCTTTGAGCTGACAAAGAAATACATAACAGCATCAATGTGTGAATGTATTCCAAAGAACAAAAGGCTGAATAAGGTTGGTGTAAAATGGATGAATGAGAGGCTTAAGCATATGTAGAAGAAGAAGAAGGCAATTTTGAGGCAATACAAGATGAATAGGAGCCTCCATAACTCAGTCACTATAGATAAAGCCTTTTGGTTGGAAAGACCTTGGTTCGATTCCCATCAGTGATGTGAGGAACCTTTATCTAGTCTCTTTTGATGAAAGGTGAGTCAGCTGGTCTCATACGGAGGTAAGGGTTTTTTTCACCTGGAAACTCAGTTTTTTTGTCTTCCAGAACAGGTAAACTGGCCCGCATGGATCACAATCATGAATACATCCCAGAGATATGCTGATCCTGAGCCCAGATAAAATTAGGGAGGTTGGGGAAAGCAATGGTGACTACTCTGTAAAAATCTCAGCAGGAACAGTTTGTGGGCAAGGCCTACAAAGTCACCTAAGGTCAGAAACAACTGAAGGGAAAAACCACCACCACACAAGATGAATAATGGTAATAATCAGTTACATGAAGAGTATAAAGAACAAGCCAGGAGAGTTATTTGACAAATTGGCAAATTAGGCCAAGAAAAACCTTAGAGAGTTTGTGGCAAATAGAATAAGAATGATTATGGTAATGGATGAAAATATTAATGGATGAAAATGGAAGAATGGTAACTGCTGCAGAAGACATTGTTGAGGTATTCAGTGATTAATTTACAAGGGTGTTTCTACCTGATCAGAGTGAAATCGTGAGGAACTTATGTGTAGAAGACATAGGAGAGGGTGGCTTAATTGTGAGTGAACAGGAGGTATTTAAGGAAATAAATAAACTTGAACGAGAGGCTTTCAGTAAGGCAATAGGATTTATGACAGGTAATGACATATCACCATGCATCTTAAGGGAATGCTCCAGGGAATTGGCAGTAGCATTCACATACCTGTTTAATAAGAATCTTACAACAGCACAGGTTCCAAGGGAGTGGAAAGAAGGTGAAATTGTTCCATAAAGGTGGTGATAAGGCTGTGACTACAAAGTATATGCCAATGTGTATATCTGGAGGTATTTAAGGAGGTATTTAAGGAAATAAATAAACTTGAACGAGAGGCTTTCAGTAAGGCAATAGGATTTATGACAGGTAATGACATATCACCATGCATCTTAAGGGAATGCTCCAGGGAATTGGCAGTAGCATTCACATACCTGTTTAATAAGAATCTTACAACAGCACAGGTTCCAAGGGAGTGGAAAGAAGGTGAAATTGTTCCATAAAGGTGGTGATAAGGCTGTGACTACAAAGTATATGCCAATGTGTATATCTGGAGTTGTGATTAAGGTACTAGAGAGATTTGTGAGAAGTAGGATACAGAGGTGTGTTGATAACAGCAGTATTCTCTGCAGTTATTAACATGGGTTTGTTAAAGGGAGATCATGTTTTACTAACTTACTTATGTACTATAACAAGGTGACAAGTATCATTGAACAGGTGAGATGTATATACAGTTGTATACTTAAATTTTGCAATTGATAGACTGCCAAACAACAAGCTGTTAAATAAATTGAAACATAAGGGATTGATAACAAACTGTGAGTTGGATCAGTGACTGGCTGTCAGATAGATATCAGAAAGTTGCATATGGTATTGCAGCATTACAAAAGAGGAAGGTCACTAGTAGTGTGCTGCAGGGGTCAGATTTGGGACTGTTGTTGTTCAATTTGTATATTAATGACACTGGTATGGATTTAACTAGCGATGTGTAGCTGTTTGTAGATGATGCAAAATTGGGGACAGCAACGCAGAGTCAAGCAGATGTTATGGCTATACCTATCCTATTCTCCTCAGCCATATGGCTGGTGGGGAGAGCTATATGCTACCATATTAGCGAGATGATTATGAGCAAGGTGGTTTCCTGTTACCTTTCTTGCCGTAGTATATTTTATGACTGTAGCAGTGTCTGTTCATGGGACTGGTTTGCCAGTCTTGAGGGATGAAATCTGCCTGAGTTACCTGAGTTACAGGGAGAAAAAACCTTTACCTCTGTACAAGACTGGTTAACTCACCTTAGTCGAAAAAGACAAGATAAAGGTTCCTCACATCACTGACTGGAAATGAATCCAGGTCTTTCTGACCAAAGGGCTTCATCTATAATGATTGAGCTATTGAGGCTACATTATGGCTATACACGAGGACTTAAATGGATTTCATGAATGAGCAGGTAAGTGGACCTGTCAATTCAGTGTTGCAAAGTGTAAAGTTTTGAAATCTGGTAAGAAACAATGGGATGCAAAGTATACACTTGGTGGAGAAACTTTAAAGGATATAGGGAGATGAAAGATCCGGGAGTGGTGGTGGTGGACAAGGACTTGAAATTTAGGTCTGCATTGCACAAGTGGTGAAGATGTCACATCAGATAATGACAATGATGCATAGTACCCTGATATGTAGAAAAAAAGAGGTTATGATGCCTTGTATGAGGCCTAGATTTGGTTGCCTGATATGGCTTATTGTGCACAGATTTGGTTGCTAGGTTTTCATTGTGATGAGAGTATGTTAGAAACGGTCAAGAGAAGATTCACAAAGGTGGTCAGTAGTCTTTAGAATGTGTAGTACAAAGACAGATTAAGAGAATGTAAATTGCAAAGCCATGTGAATAGGAGGAGGAGGAAGGTGGGAAATGATTGAGATATATAAGCTTGTCAGGAGTTGTCATCAGGTTGACATGGTAGAGATTTTTCATAGAATAGGAGAAGGAGTAGAACAAGAGGCCATTGCTGGAAATTGTATAAAGGAATGTGTGAGCAGAAGAGTAAGGCGTGGGTTCACTGCATGGAGAATGGTCAGTGAGTGGAATGCATTACTTGCATTTGTTGTGAATGTAGACACACTGAAAAAATTTGAGTCACGGTTGGATGAGCATTGTCTGCGATAGTGTGTATTCTCCACAATAAGTCTCTGACTCCAGGGAGTCAGAGACTTATTATTAATATTAGAATAATAATAATGATAATAATAATATACATATTTTCTCTAATTGGAGGAAATGCTAACTAGACATCTAGGTGGTGGATATTTTCATCAACCAGTGAAATACTGCTGCCTTTATCATTAGAAGAGAACAGAGGTGACTGACTCCTGTTTTCTCTCCTTTCCTGCCACGGATGGAAAATATCTTTGGTGTCAGTCCCTCATATAAAACCTCTTTAATAACTTATATGTTTCTATCATGTTGGCTCTTTTCTGCCTATCATGTCATCTTTGCACCTCACACATTCAATCTCTCCTCATAAAGAACATTTCATAGACCTGATTAATCTGGGTCAGTTAGCTTTGGATATTATCTACCACTTTTTCATCCAAAGGAATCCAATGTAACCAGACTAGTGCACAATAGTTTAGATGTAATCTTATAAAAACATTATAACGAGAGGAAAGGTTGTGTGTGTGTGTGTGTGTTGCCCAGGTATGATAGTGATGAGCTGAGCAGAAGAGCAGTAATACTGAATAGCATAATAGCCAGAATGTCTCAGAAGAGAGGATTGGAATATGTGGATGCTTGGAGGGTGTTTGAGGACAGAAGGGAACTGTATATGAGAGACAGCTTGCATTTGAATGAGGAAGGACAAAGGCATCTGGAAAGATTGTTGTTTTCTGAACGAGTCAGTGTGTCAATGCAGGGAAACTAGAATTCCCAGGGTGGATGGTAGCAGGGATGGCCTCTTGTGGGAATGGGTGCTTGGGGGAAGGGGTGACAATGTCAGAAAACATTGAGCTCAGGGGAGTCGAGAGGGGGACAATGATAGGTATAGAAGCAGTGACATTTTTATGCTTTATACTAATGCCAGGAATATCTGAAATAAAGGAGATGATCTGGTGGGGCTGAAAACATCAGGCTGGCCAAAGATTATTGGGATCTCTGAAACATTGTTGATGGAGGATGATATAATAACAGGAATTGAAGGAGCAGGATACAGCAATTTTTGGCAGAATAAGAAAGGAAAATATGGTGGTGGAGTACTGCTTATGATAAGTGATGACTTATATCCTCTAAGAATGGAGGCTTTAGAAGGCAGTGACACAAGTGATTTTGAAAGCATATGGTGTGAGGTAGAAGTGGCCAAGATAGGATATTTAGCGGAGTGTTGCTACAAACCAGGGGAGCACAGAGTGTGGGGAGTAGGAGATATTTAAGCAATTGAGCTTGCCAAATGCAAAAAGAATGATTGTTATGGGAGATTTTAACTACAGCAGTATAAGCAGGGAAAAGGAAAATGCATGTAGTAATAAGGGGATGGAATTTCTAGAATTCTTGAGGGGATAAATATCTTAGACATTTGTATATTTAATAGAGAGAACAAGAGATTCAAGAGTTTTGGATTTGGTCATAGCATCAGAAGAGCTGATAATAAGTGTGATGACATCTCTCCCATCAGTTGGAGAGAGAGAGACTGACCATGTGGTTTTCATTGGAAGATGAACGACATGCAGGTGTATCAAAGAAAAGGCCACGTATGTGGAATTATAAGGCGGGTGATTATAATAGTCTTAGGTATCTACTACGGGGCGTTCCATGGAGGGCAGAATTGGAAGGCCAGGATATCATGAGTGCATGGGAAATTGTGAAGGAATATTTGTTAGCAGTAATAGTAAGCTGTATTCCACGAGTGAAGAAGCGGACACAATGTGGTGTAAAGTGGATGAAAAACAATATCAAACAGGAACTGCAGTTGAAAAAGAGATTATGGAAGAGATATAAAGAGAGGGGATGGAGGGCAGATACACAAAGAATATAAGACACAAGCCAGGAGCTTGACCAGTATGGTGAGGAAGGCAAAACTGGAATATGAGAAGAGATTGCCACTAAGATCCAAAGAAAATCCACGGGAATTGTTTAGCTATGTGGCACCAGTAAGAGGAGAAATGATTATGGAAGAATGAAATTGCGGGATAAAAATGGGAATAGAGTGACTGATGCAGAGGACTTAGTGGAGTTGTTCAATGAGCACTTTATTGGAGTATTTCATCGTTCAGATGGTTTTAATACTAAAGGGATAGGGCAGGTTCAGGGTTTAGAGATGCAAGAGGAGAGTGCGTTCCAAATACTGAGTACTCTGGATACCAGTAAAGCTGTGGGACTGGATGGTATTTTACCACGGGTTTTGAGAGAATATGCTAAAGAACTGACAACCGGATTGACCAGGATCTTCAATAAAAGTCTGGCTGCACGAAAGGTAACCAAGGAATGGAAGTAAGGTAAGATAGTGCCGCTGCACAAGGGTGAGAATCAACAGGGATTTGTTAAGGGGCACTCTTGCTTTAGTAATATGATTGCCATTTATTATAAAGTGACAAGAACAGTTGATGAGTTAAGCCATATACTGCCATTTTTTTGGATTTTGCAAAGGCATTTGACAGGGTGCCACATGATAAGCTGGTATTTAAATTGCAGCACAGGGGTTCTAAATGTTGAGTTAGTCAAATGAATTCAGGATTTGCTCTCTGATAGGTATCAGAGAGTTATGTATGGTGGGCAATATCAAGGAGGCAGAGGGTTACAAGTGGGATCCCACAGGGCTCAGTACTAGGACCTATATTGTTTAACCTTTATATTAATTACATTGTCAGTGGATTGTAGGGGTATATTCAGTTGTTTGCAGATGATGTGAAGCTGGAAAGGTTATTAGTAATAGTTCAGATGTGTAGTCCTGCAAGAGGATTTGAATAAGTCAGACAGATGGGCACATGAATTGGGTTTTTGGTTGAATGCAGCAAAATGTAAAGTCTTGAAGTGTGGGTCCCATCAAAGAGAGAATGCATACTCTACGGAGGAGTTATAGTGGAGGAAGTAGGAGAGACAAGAGATTTGGGGGGGTGATGATTAATAGAAAACTGAAATTCAGGGGACATATTGGAAAAGTGGTGAAGGTAACACAGAGGATTGCTGGAGTAATGAGGACACTGACCTGCAGAGATAAAAGAGTTATCATTCTATTGTATAAGACTCTGATCAGATCATACTTGGACTACTGTTCTCAAATTTGGTCCCCAGGATTTGAAGGAGATAAATTAACTGTGGAAAAAATTTCAGTAGCGGATAACAAAGATGGTTTCATTATGAGGATCGACTGAGGGAATGTGGACTGCAGAGTTTGGTGGATAGAAGAGGGAGAGGTGATATGATCGAGACTTCAAGACTGTTGAGAGGGCAGTTACAGGGTAGACATTGGGTTGTTCTTTCACTTGGTGGAACGGCGGGAAGGATCAATGGCAAGAGGCCATCCCTGGAAGTTACGAAAGGAAGCTGTGAGCGAGAGGGTGAAGAGTGGTTTCTTTGCATGGAGGGCGGTTGAATTGTGGAATGCATTGCGTGAGAGGGTGGTTAGAGCAAGAACAGTCAATGAGTTCAAGGTATGGTATGATAAACTTTGTGTTTCCTAAGAACGACCTCCCACGATGAGTCTTTTGATTCCATGGAGGCCTGGATAATAATAATAATAATTATTATTATTATCATTATTAATAATTAGGCGACTCCAGGGAGTCCTTAGACTCACTGAGAGAGACCCTAAACATCATGTCCACAGAACTATATGACATTTCACAGTAATCTATCATACTTTGCCTTGAACTCACTCACCGTCACAGCACCCACAACAGACTATGGCAGCTTATTCCACTCATTTACCACTCTAAAAGCAAAGAATTCAGCTTTAACACCCTTGCTAACCACACTCTTGCCCAGCTTCCATAGGTGTCCCCTAGTTCTCCCACCAATAGTCCTGATATTATTATATTTTTGATATCCTTAATTCAGAGGATATCAAAAATATCCTCTGAATTAATCCTTTAGAAACCCTTTAGCAATTTGAATGTCTCAATCATATCTCCCCTTTTCCGCCTATCAACTAATTTTTGCAACCCACAAATCTTCAACCTGCTCTCATAAAGTTCATTCCACAGACCTGCTATCATATTGGTAACTCGCCTCTGGATTCTCTCCACCTCCCCCCCCCTCCCCCATCAAGAAGAAACCTAGGTGAAGAAACCAAGAAGAAATCTGGGCACAGTAGTCGAGATGAGGTCTTATTAAGGCTCAGTTCAGAGGTACAATAATTTGCTTGTCTCTGATCGTCAAAGTATTATTCAACAACCAAGTGAGTTGATGAGCTGATTTAGCTACTTTTGCAATGTGCCCCCTAAACTTCATCTCCCTATCCACCGACACTCCCAAGTCCCTGGCCTCATCAATCTCCTGGAGTACAGTTCCACCAATGTGATATACTGCTGCTAATCTTTTCACTCCAAAATACATAACCTTACATTTTGTCACGTTAAATTGACATCCATTCTCCTTAGCCCAGAACTCCAATCTATCCAAGTCATCCTGCAAGATTTTGACATCTTCTGCATTCACTATTGCCCTACCCAACTTTCCATCATCAGCGAATGAATGAACTGTTTCTCTTAGACCCTTCCCTATATCGTTAATGAACAGGCCGTTTTTTGGGCTCTACTCCTGAATAAACTACTCTCTGATATCTCTCCATCAACCACCCACCTATCCATCTCACCAACCCTATATCCATTCCCATATGGCCTTGCAGGAGGACTTGAATAGATTGCATGAATGGGTAGGTAAGTGGAACTATCAGTTCAATGTTGCAAAGTGTAAGGTTTTGAAATTTGGTAAGCAACGATGAGATGCGAAGTATACACTTGGTTGGGAAACTTTAAAAGGAAGTAGAGGAGAGCACAGGCCACTGCTCTCCTCTACTTCCTTTTACAGCCCATCTTGAAACTCACCGAACCAGCTTCACTGCCTCCTCCTTCATACCATCTACCTCTGTCCTTTGGAATAGTCCCCCTCCACTCTGCCTTCCCCCAAAGATTACAACCTCAGCTGTTCAAGCAAAATATTAACAGACCCTTTTTTGTTCTGTTTCTCTTGCCCACATACACACATTATGGATCCATATTAACTTATGGATCTGAGAGCTGAGTTAGAAGTAAAACACTTGACCAAATACTACAGACCATAGATATGAATAGATATGAGAGTCCTGAGAAAGATTAGGGGCATGAAAACAGATGGCATCAATGGCAATATCATATTAAAAACAAAATTAGCAAAACAAGTGTTCTCTACCAGGTTGGCAAGAAAAAGACCCAGAGGAAGAAAAAGATATTAGGTGGATTGATAGTAAAAAGTGCCTTAGAAGACAGAAATATAACACCTGATAATATTGGAGTTTTGACATGTATGTGTGTGCGTGTGTGTGTGGTCTTGTAACACCTTTCATGTATAAATCAGATATTTAAAAAAAAAAAAAAAAACTTCACTTGACAAATTAATGCAGCTGGTTATCCAGTTCTCTTCTGCATTCCCTAAGGGAAAAACGTTTATGCCTGAAGATTTTATGTGCTTACAGGGCCAGTTTGCCTGTTTTGAGAGATGAAAAATCTGACTTTCCAGGAGAAAAAAACCCTTCACCTCCGTATGCGGCTGGCTAACTCACCCTTTGATTGAAAACAAGTGATCAAGTGTTCCTCATGTCATAGATGAGATTCAAACCAGGTTTTTCCAACCAAAGGGCTCATCTATACCAACTGAGCTATGGAGGCTCAACTAGAAATAACTAAGTTGTTAAATGTTTATTTTAGTAAAGTAGAGATTTTGGACATATCTATTAGCTGAATGCTGAGGGAGAACCTGGATAAAAAATAACAGTTAGAGATATATTAAAAACTATTGCAAGAGTTAGTAATATCCTTGACCTGGTTGTTCATTTTGATTCTTGTCACGAATAATTCCTAAAGGATATTCCATTATACAAGGTAGAGCTAGGATTAAAGCAGTAAATTAGAGACCAATCTCTGACTCTGATATGGTGATGAAGGTACAGGAGAGAGTGGGTAGGAATAACTCCTAAAAGGAGAACAAAGCACTAAGTTCCTCTATAGAAAAAGAGTGCAAATCACAGCAAAATAGTAAGTATGAATGGCAGTGAGAAAGTGATTCAGGACATGAAAGAGAAGATGACGCAAGAGATCAAGTGCATGGAGTGAAATGAGGAGAACTGCGGTTATGAATGGAAAAGTGAAGGACAATGGAATGAAAGATTTGAAAGAAGCATTTTATAGAGATTTAAAGGGTGAGTGAATGAGAAGACATAAAGGTTTATTTTCCTGGTAGAATGAATAGAGTGATTCAGGCATTGGATATTGGAAGTAAGCAAGCAAAGGAGTCAAGAATATTGCATAGGTATGAGAATGAAGAGTTGAGATGGCAAGCAAAGATCATGAGTACTATGCTAGAAGAGCTGGGAGGAGAAAGAAGTGCAGTTTGTGAATGTGTTGGTGATTTTAAGGAACACATTCAACTGTATAATAGAAATGAACCACATTTTAATGGTTGGGGGAATCGACTAGACAGGCTGTTGCTGGAAGGGAGAGTGATGATTGCACTGAGAAGAAGATGTGAGGAAGTAAGAGGTGATATGAAAGAGCAAGAAAGTAGGGTTGAAGTGATTGAAGTTATGCTTGTGAATGAAGAAGTGAATACTGTGAATAAGGAAAAGAAAAGAACAGAAACCCAAGATAGGGTAATGGTGGGAGAAGGGAGGGTAAACAGAAAGACACTGCATGAGAAGTGTGGATGCTGAATTCAGAAGTGGATTCATGTTAGAGGCTTAATGGAGTGAATTTCTTCCAGCACTTAAGCCTTAACACACAGAAGTGAACGGTGTGAGCAAGATAGCCTGGGATATGTGTTGCAGGAGTGGGGGAAATTGTTTGGTTCTGGGATAGCTGGTGATAGAGAGGAATGACCAACAGGAAGTATGGAAGAGCCACATCTGATGACCCACATGAAGGATGTCCAAAAAGTGTATCAACACCATAAATCGTTCATCAAGTGCTCGATATGGAATTGGATGACTGGCGAGTCAAAGTGCGTGAAATTGCTGAGACTATAGGCATTTCAAAAGAACGTGTAGGATATATTTGCAGGAAGGATTGCAAATGAAAAATCTTTGCAAGATGGGTGATGTGCTTGCTCACGGCACTGGCATGAAAATCTCTGAACAGAGCTTGTAGCGTTTTAACAAGAATAAAACTGATTTGTGTGTCGATTTATTACTATGGATGAGACTTGGAGTCACCTTTACAGATAAGAATTCAAACAACAGTCAAAACAGTGGACAGAAGCTGGTTGTTCAGTGCCAAAGAAGACAAAGTTGGTTCCATCAGCAGGAAAGGTCATGGCATTGGTGTTTTGGTATGCTAAAGACATTTTGTTTATTAATTATCTTGAAAAGAGTTTGCAGAAGAAAAAAAATCATCTTTCACCAGAACAATGCACCTGCCCACAGAGGTGTTTTGGCAAAGGGAAAATTAAGGGATCTGCACTATGAATTGTTGGAATATCCACCCTATTCCCCAGATTTGGCTCCTTCTAACTTCTGTCTCTTCCCAAAACTAAAACTCTTCCTCACTGGTCAGCGTTATTCTTCGAATTAAGAGATGATTGCAACTGTAGAGGGGTATTTTGCATATCTTACTGAGAACCGCTACAAGGATGGGATAATGATGCTGGAGCATCACTGGAATAAATGTATTACTCTTAAGGAAGATTATGTTGAAAAATAAAAATAATTTTGAAATTATAAATTCGTTTTTTCATTGTTAGGCTGAGAACATTTCAGTATGTGTGTATATACATACCACAGTATTCCTTGTTACCTGACTATTCCTTATTACCCAGCATTGTTTCATAGACCAAGAAATGAGCTATTATTTGCTTATAAATGACAAAAGTATCCAAAATAAGGGAAATGAAATTGTTGCTTTGATCAAGTTACTTGCCCAAAATTTGTTGGAATAAGTGAAATGTGGTTCGATAAGGACACCGTCTGACATCTGACAGGAATAGAGATGGAAGGCAGCGGATGATTTTTGTAAAGACAGACAGGAGAAAGGAAGAGGGGGAGTGTGTTGATGATAACGGAGGAGGCCCATTCAAGGTGGAGTGGTTTTGAGCCAGTATAGTGTGAAATAGAGAAGTGGACATGATGATGAAATTTTAGCTGTATGTTATGACAGATCTGGTAATCTGGAAGGCGGTGGGAAGGAAATTAGTCTAGCAGATCAGAAAAATGTAATCATTATGAGGATTTTCATTGTGATAACAACTGATTGAAATAAAGATTGGAATAAAGAGATAGCATCTGGGGGCAAAAAGAATGAATTTCTCTGAGAGACATCTATTTTATGCAGTACGTAATAACAGAAGGCATGCAAGGATCAAGGGTAATATTGGGTTTGATAATCTTATAAAAGGATGTTATTATAAACAGGATATCATATTTCCCGGAAGTTGTTGAGAGTAACCATGAAGTGAACTCCTGGGTGGTGATCAGCCATACGAAGAACTTAGATGATAGTCTGCAGCTTTATTATGAAATGAATAATCGGATGGAAAGAAATTACTATTGCTTTGGTCAATACTCAAGAACTAGTTAGCAAAATCTGAATTCTGAATGTATTTCAAGTGTCAAAAGGTTAAGTAAGTTAGGTGTGAAATAAATGAATGAAGGGATTAAGCATGCAGTCTGGAAGAGGAAGGCAAGATAAGAAACAGATGGGACTGGATAACAGATTTCTGAGTTGGATCAGTGACTAGCTGTCAGATAGGTATCAGAAATTTGTATATGGGGGAGGGGGGTGGGGGGTGGAGGAGTAGTATCCCAAAAGAGGAAGGTCACTAGTGGTGTGTACTGCAGGGATCAGTTTTGGGACAACTGTTGTTCAATTTGTATGTTAATGATGTTGGGATTGGTTCAACTAGTAATATGCAGCTGTTTGCAGATGGTGCAAAACTGGAAAAAGCAATTCAGATTCAAGCAGATGTTATGGCCTTACAAAAGTAGTTGAATAGATTCATAATAAGAATAATGATGCCAGGTAAGTAGAACTGTCAATTCAATGTTGCAAAGTGTAAAGTTTGAAATCTGATAAGCAACAATGGGATGCAAAGTATACACTTGGTGGAGAAACTTTAAAGGAGATAAGGGGAGATGAGAGATCTGGGAGTGGTGGCAGAGAAGGACTTAAAATTCAGGGGCCACATTGCACAAGTTGTGAAGAATGCAGAAAAAAAAAAGAGGTTATGAGGCCTCATATGGATTATTGTGCACAAATTTGGTTGTCGGGTTTTCATGGTGACAAAGATATGTTGGAAAGGGTCCAGAGAAGATGCACAAAGATGTTAGTGGTCTTTGGAATGTGGAATACGAGGACAGATTGAGAGATTGTAAATTGCAAAGCCTCATGAACAGGAGGAAGTGGGGTGGGGGTACCTCTTCAAAAACTCGTGCGATCACTCAGATCACCCAACAAAGTGACCTGAGTGATCATTTATAACTTAGCGGTGGTTTTGCTCAGCAACAGGCTTTTCTACCACCAAGCAGAACCGCTCATATTCCAAGAAAAGCATCAGCCAAGGAAGCCCTAATACAGGCCACCTCAACGGATCCAAATCCCTGGATGCTCAAAACTCTCTAAGGCAAAAACCGTAAGGAATCAAACCACCAACTGGTTTCGACCTTTTTTGAGGTCTCTTCAGTGGGAGCCAGACCCAGAGGTGATACTAAGGTGGAAATAATGCAGAAGTCATATTTTTATTTACGAGTTGCCAAAAGGTGTTACACCTTATTATTAAATTACTCTGGATTAGAGAAAGGTTATTGGAAGTTTTTTCACTTGGTAATACTATAAATTAAAGATACCAAGAAATTATATACTTAGTTTAATCCGTTATTCAAGTGTAATAATGGATTAAACTAATTGCATAATTAGTTTAATCCATTAAATTGCATCTGAAGTATTTTCAGGACTGAGGCAACTTGTATAAGGAAGCTAAGACTTCACATCACTTGCCTTAGTTATCTCATAATGCAAAGCACATCTCCTTGCAGACATGTATAATGCTATGCATTATGGATTAGTATTACCCTTAGTACTTCAACCTTAGTATCACCTCTGGGTCTTGCTCCTAAAGAAGAGACCTCAATAAAGGTCGGAACCAGTGTGGGTAGTGAACCTTCCATAATGCATAGCATTATACATGTCTGCAAGGAGATGTGCTTTGCATTATGGGATACTAAGGCAAGCAATGTGAAGTCTTAGCTTCCTTATAAGAGTTGCCCCAGTCCTGAAAATACTTCAGGTGCAAACTTCATTTGCTTATGCTTGGATAAAGGATTAAACCAAGTATATAATTTCTTGGTATCTTTAATTTATAGTATAACGAAGTGAAAAAGCTTCCAACAATTGCCTGAGTGTGTTGTGAATGTAGACACGTTGAATCAGTTTAAAGTATGGTCGGATGAGCATTATGTGCAATAGTGTGTATCCTGATGAGTCTCTGACTCCATGAAGGTCAGATGTTAATAATAATAATAATAATAATGAATGGTAATCATTTACAAAAATAATAAAAATAGCAGGTATGGAAGGCAAGTAACTTGGTAAGAGTAGTAAAAAATGAATATGAGCAGTAGTTAACTAATGAGGGGAAAAAATCACAGGGGGTCCTTTCAATATGTGGTCAGTAGAAGAGAGAATGATTATGAACAGATTATACTGCCTGGTGAAAAAGGTAAAATGATAACCACTGCAGAGTACATAATTGAGATATTAATAAACAATTTTTATAAAAGTATTTTATAGTTGTGAATGCATCCTCTAATTCTTCCTCTGCTTCTTTTCTCACTGTAGTGGGAAAGAGAGGAGGAGGGACTGATGGTGAGTGAGCAGGAGGTATTCAGATAATTGAGTAAAATGTATGTTATTAAGGCTGTAGGGCTTGATGGTATATCACAGATTTGAGAGAAAGTTTTTTCGAGATTAACAACAGCTGTCATTATACTTTTTTTTCACATGATTCAACACCATAAAAGGTTGTAAACTTATAGTACATTAATATTGTTTGTGAACTAGAGTGTTTTAAATTTATATTATTTTTTTTTACATTTTTTGTACTGTTTATTTATATTTATAAAATCTGAAAACCCTGCTGTAGAGATCAAACATGGAATTTTTCAAACCACATCAGGCCTCCAATAAGTAGAGCAGTTTCACACTATGCAATGAAATTCATCTGCCACCTAAAGACAATCACAAATATCTATGCCCACAGCAGAATTTGAACTTGTAGACTGTTGGTTGGATAGCAGATATGCTAACCACTTGGCAGGTCCATAGCACTCGTGTTTAACATGAGTCTTACATTAGCCAAAGTTCCAAAGGAGTGGAAAGAGAGCAAAATATTCCACTTCATAAAGGAGGTGATAAGAGTAAGGCATCGAATTATAGGCCAATGTGTGTGTGTCTGGAATTGTGGTTAAAGTGTTGGAGATAAGTATGGAGCAAGATTCATAACTGGTTTACAAATGCACTGCACAAGGGATATGCACACACAGTGGTATATTTAGATTCTGCAAAGGCCTTTGATAGATTGCCACATGATAAGCTAGTAATTAAATTGAAACAGATGGGATTGGATAGTAGATTGGTGAGCTGGATTGAAGATTGGCTGTAATAGGTATCAGTAGGTTGTGTAGGGGAGCAATATCCCAGAAGAGAAAGTCATGTGGTATGCACCCAAGAATCTGTTTTGGGGACATAGCTGTTTAACTTGTATATTAATAATACTGGGAAAGATTTGAATGGTGACATGCAGTTGTATTCAGATAATGCAAAACAGGAAAGAACTACACAACTGTGTATGAGAAGTAGAATATAATAGATGTTATGGCTTTACAAGAACACCTTAAAAGAACTTGGTGAATGAGAAAGTGAATGGGATTACCAGGTCAGTAGTGCAAAGTGTAAGGTTTCAAAATCTGGGAAGAAAAGATGGGATGCAGAATATATAATTAGTGGAGATATCTTAGAAGCAAGATGGTGGAGATAAGGGAACTAGTAGTGAGAGTAGACAAGGACCTAAAATATAGGAGAATGTTCCTAAATTTATAAAAATAGAACAACAGATTATGGCAGTGATGCAGAGCACATACAGATTCTTGTGCAGAGATTTTGTGACCTCATTTTCAAAAGGATGAAGAGATATCAGAAAGGGATCTGGAGATGACAAATAGGTATCAGCCAAGTATCTTGCTGATACTTATCAGTCAGGTATCTCTGGAACATTCAGCATGAAGAAAGATGAGGAAATGCAATTTACAGAGTGCAATGGATAAGAAGAGGAAGGGAAGAGGATATGATTAAGACATAGAAGTTAGTATGGGGTTATTACTAGTTAATGTGGAAGAGTTTTTTTTTTTTTTTTTTCATAGAGGAGAAATGGAGAGACTAAGAGGCCATCATTGGAATCAGTATATGAATGGTGTGACCAGAGAGGGGAGAAGACATGAGAATAGTTCTTTTGCATAGAAAGCGATTAAAATGCATTGCATGAGAGTGTGAAAATGATAATTACATTTAAAGTATAAATGATGAGCAATGTGTGTGTTATGAGTGTGAGACAATAGTCAAATGACTCATCATGATGAGTCATTTGAGACTCCATGGAGGTCTGATGATAATAAGAAGAATCTAGATTACAACAGAGTACTTTAGCAATCTATTAAGGCTCTATGTCAGAGTGACAGCAGGGTTGAATAAGGATAATATACACTAGTATTTATGGATTTTGCTAAGGCATTTGACAGGATTCCACATGTCAGGTTATTTTGCAAATTCTAAGAAATATATATGGATAGGAGACTGGCAGACTGACAACATCAGAAAGTTATGCACGGAACTGTTTTGTCTACAAGGACTGTGATATGTGTGTACGATAAGATTCTCTTCTAGGGACAGTTGTGTTAATGATTCCACGGTATAACAGAAGTAAGATGAGATAGAGCTATGATTGTGAAAGGGTCAGTGCTCTGGATATACAGGGAAAATAGTGTGGAGTTTGTAGATATGTATGGAGTGAGTTTGATGGATGGAAAGGCAGATGGTTAGCATTTGAATGGATTCACAGTTAGATGACTTTATGACAATGATAACTACAATTGTTATATAGGAAGAAAGCAAAATATTGTTTCTAGTATTGTTCCAGGTTCTGTAAATGTTCAGAAGTGCAGAGTCAGGTAAATTTGAATATTTAATGGGGGATAAAAGTGTGGATTTAGGCATCCTAGATCCAAGTAAGTGGGAAGGTAGTAGAAGTTGCTGAATGTAGTTCCTTGGGTTCGTAAAATTGGTGGGATAGCCAACACAAGAGAGAAGGGAGGTTGTGGGATGGAGGGGGTTTGCAGTTTATGTATACTAATGCTAGAAGTATACTTGTGTCCAAAAAGCTAAGGACAAACTACATTTTTACCTATATGCAAAAAAATTCCATGACTACAGCCAAATATGGACATACTAATAAATTATATTACACAAAAAATGGTTTATAAATTTCATACAAATCAAATTGCAATACCTTTTTGGTAAAAGTTACAAATTTCCCAAAGACATAGTTAAGGAATTAATGTATAGTGCTTACAGGAAACTATGCAGAGATACATTTCAGTATGGAATATGACCATCACGAACTGCAATGCAGCTCTCACAATGTCGTACTATGCTTAGCACCATGTGATTCAGAAATTCTTGAGACAAACTGGCACATTCTCCTTCAGAACAAGGATAAGGCCTTGTATGTTTTCTGGAGGGGAATTTCAAGTAGCAATGCTTCTCCCTGTTCAAATTTTGATTTAATTAATATCCTTGGCCTCCATAAGTATCTCCACTGCTCAGTGGAGATACTTCTGAAGGGCAAGGATACTTCAGACAGTGGCACAACACAGTCATCCATAAAAATGATTTCTTTGCCTACAGTACCACGGAACAATCGAACATGACATTAGAGAACTTCGTTGCAATATTGTTCACCAGTCATAGTCC
Organism: Typopeltis vanoorti; assembly: GCF_054136105.1. NCBI lineage: Eukaryota > Metazoa > Arthropoda > Arachnida > Uropygi > Thelyphonidae > Typopeltis > Typopeltis vanoorti. The sequence goes on along the minus strand of NC_143549.1, from coordinate 99,622,849 downwards.
CTTTTTCCAGCACTTGTAGCTTGGTGTGTCCATTATGCATAATGCCTCTTCACACCATGATCCCCAGCACCGCCATATCTCTTCATTTCAAGAACATTCTCGCGATGGTAAGCAGTACCACTTTTTCATGCCAGATCATGAAAGTGGTACTGTGTCATATAGAATCAGAGAAAAGACTAAAATGACTCTCATCTGTAAAGAGTACATTAGTCCATTGGTGTCTTGTCCAATTTTTATGGATACAACACCATTGAAAATGTGCTGTACAATGAACTGTGTATAAAGGTATGCAGACTACAAGCCTTTTGGCATATAGGCCTACTATTGCAGATTTCTTGCCACAGTTCATGTATGTCCACAGTTTATGGTTGAATGGAGCCAACTTGCAAACTGACCTGTTGTGGTACATCGATTATGTCATGCAGCATGGTAGAGTGATGGTGATCTCTTAGCAAATGTCTAGAACATATTCCATTGGTTTGAAATGCTGCCCAGAGACTGGATACAACACTACGTGAGATTCCACATTCTCTGACAATATCAGTAATTCTGCAGCCTTCTTAAAACTTTCCAATAATTCTTCCCTGCGTGAAAATCATCTTGACAATGTCTTTGAAGCATAACAAGATAAGGAAGTTTGCAACTTTATTCCTTCACGAAAAGAGCTTCTTTCAAACATAATTTGTTTAGTGTAGCCTTTTGCCATTTATCCTGTTGAGTGCTACCACAGAAGTATCCCCTTTGCGCAAGATTCAAAAATTTGAATGTCTACCCACTTTCTACTCAAAATCGGCGGTTACACAAATTGCCACAAGCTGAGCCATCTGAATTTGAGGTTGTAATCTTCAGAAATAGTATTCATCCTTAAGTTCTGGACTCCCGTATATAAATGCAGAAAAGCAGTTTTTGGCATTGGTAAGTTCAACTTGGCCAAAAGTTATAATCATAAATGAGATGTGGGCAACAGAGGATGATTTAGTTATTGGGATAGAATGCAAGGAATATAATATTTTCGGAGAGGCCATAATGGGAGGACTTTTGCTCTTGATATCTTAGAAGAATTGAAGCCAAAATGAGTAGAAGTACATCAGGCAAAAAAAGAATGTAGAGGGCAGTTCATTTGAGAGACTATCTAGTGTGAGCTAGAGTCCAACAGGCTAAAATATATGCTATGTTAACAAACGTATTTGGACACCTAGTTGTTGAAAAAAATGCATTTTAGTTACATTTCTAGTACCAAGTGGGACTACTTTTGGCCTGAATGACAACACCTACCCTTGTGGTGCATGCTTTCAGAAAATTTGTGATATGTCGCAACAGGAATATTCTTCCATTCTTCACACAAAACTACCCCTATTGCTGATGCCACCTGCTGTGATCTAGAGTGAATTTGGTGATCTAATTCATCCCAAAGATGTTCAATGGGATTGAAGGCTGTACTTTGAACCAGCTAGTCCAACACTTCAATATTGTTTTGTGGAAGCCAGCCATGAATACACAGTACAGTATGGCATGGAGCACTGTCATGTTGAAACATACAATGGCCACTGCCGAAATACTTCCATAGCATTGGAAGCATGAAGTTTTCCAGGATGTCCAGGCAGCCATCAGACATCATGGTTTTGGGCACATCCAGCAATGGACCAAGCCTCATCCAACTAAAACATCCACATACAATTACTGACCCTCCACCAGACTTAATAATTGAAATGATGCAGTCTTGCCAGAACTGTTTCCCAGGTAATCTCCAGATCTAAACATAACCATCAGAGGGAAACATTTGGAAGCACGATTCATCACTCCACAGTATCCTTTTCCAATCATCTCTATGGTCAGGGGAATGGTGTGAAAGACATCTTTCTACACATCATTTGGCATTGAGAGGGGTGATGTGTGGCTTATTTACAGTAGCTCTTCCATGGTAATGTAAGGCATGCAATGCTCTGCAGACAGTTCTAGTGCTGACAGATGTTCCAGGTTGGCTGCAAAATCTGCTAGTGATGATGTATAGGATGCTTGAACGTTACAAGACAGAGCTCACTGATATCGATTAGTAAGTGTCAGTGGACTCCCTGGGCAATTTCTCCAGTGTTAATACCATCAAATTTCCATCTACAAGTGACATAATCAATTGCAGATTTTGGTATACTGAGATGGACAGCAATGTCATGGACAGAAAGAACATTTATGTAACATCCAACTACCATCCTACATTAGAAGTCTATCAGTTCAGCTGAACGTGGCATCTTGACATCAAGTACAGTGTAAAATGTGCAACACAACCCACCTTTTATTACCAGACTTACACAGACACTCCCTGAAAATTTACATGTGGTAGGATCCAAAATTTGCATGGCAATTAAGAGAGGTGAAAGGATGGATGAGATGATTGTGATGGTGGGCACGAATGACTTGAGAGGCAGTGTAAATCGGGTGGTGAGAGATCTGACATTCTTGCTCAAAGTTGTAAAAGAAACCGCAGAGGGGCAAGATTGTGTGTGTGTTGCCCAGGTATGATAGTGACGAGCTGAGCAGAAGAGCAGCAATATTGAATCACATAATAGCCAGAATGTGTGAGAAGAGAGGGTTGGAATACATGGATGCTTGGAGGGCGTTTGAAGACAGAAGGGAACTGTATGCTAGAGACTACTTACATTTGAATGAGGAAGGACAAAGGCATCTGGAAAGATTGTTGTTTTCTGAACGAGTCAGTGTGTCAATGCAGGGAAACTAGAATTCCCAGGGTGGATGGTAGCAGGGATGGCCTCTTGTGGGAATGGGTGCTTGGGGGAAGGGGTGACAATGTCAGAAAACATTGAGCTCAGGGGAGTCGAGAGGGGGACAATGATAGGTATAGAAGCAGTGACATTTTTATGCTTTATACTAATGCCAGGAATATCTGAAATAAAGGAGATGATCTGGTGGGGCTGAAAACATCAGGCTGGCCAAAGATTATTGGGATCTCTGAGACATTGTTGATGGAGGATGATATAATAACAGGAATTGAAGGAGCAGGATACAGCAATTTTTGGCAGGATAAGAAAGGAAAATATGGTGGTGGAGTACTGCTTATGATAAGTGATGACTTATATCCTCTAAGAATGGAGGCTTTAGAAGGCAGTGACACAAGTGATTTTGAAAGCATATGGTGTGAGGTAGAAGTGGCCAAGATAGGATATTTAGCGGAGTGTTGCTACAAACCAGGGGAGCACAGAGTGTGGGGAGTAGGAGATATTTAAGCAATTGAGCTTGCCAAATGCAAAAAGAATGATTGTTATGGGAGATTTTAACTACAGCAGTATAAGCAGGGAAAAGGAAAATGCATGTAGTAATAAGGGGATGGAATTTCTAGAATTCTTGAGGGGATAAATGTCTTAGACATTTGTATATTTAATAGAGAGAACAAGAGATTCAAGAGTTTTGGATTTGGTCATAGCATCAGAAGAGCTGATAATAAGTGTGATGACATCTCTCTCTCCCATCAGTTGGAGAGAGAGTGACCATGTGGTTTTCATTGGAAGATGAACAGACATGCAGGTGTATCAAAGAAAAGGCCACGTATGTGGAATTATAAGGCGGGTGATTATAATAGTCTTAGGTATCTACTACGGGGCGTTCCATGGAGGACAGAATTGGAAGGCCAGGATATCATGAGTGCATGGGAAATTGTGAAGGAATATTTGTTAGCAGTAATAGTAAGCTGTATTCCACGAGTGAAGAAGCGGACACAATGTGGTGTAAAGTGGATGAAAAACAATATCAAACAGGAACTGCAGTTGAAAAAGAGATTATGGAAGATATACAAGAAGAGGGGTGGAGGACAGATACATGAAGGATATAAGATGCAGGCCAGGAGAGTGACCAGAATGGTGAGGAAGACGAAACTGGAATATGAGAGGAGATTGGCGCTAAGATCCAAAGAAAATCCAAGGGAATTTTTTAGATATGTGGCCAGTATGAGGAGAAATGATGTGGGAGAATGATATTGTGGGATAAAAATGGGAATAGAGTGACTGATGCAGTGGACTTAGTGGAGTTGTTTAATGAGCACTTTATTGGAGTATTTCATCCTGGAGGAGGTTTTAATACTAGAGGGATAGTGCAGGATCAGGGTTTAGAGGTGCAAGAGGAGAGTGTGTTCCAAATACTGAGTACTCTGGATACCAATAAAGCTGTTGGACTGGATGGTATTTTACCACGGGTTTTGATAGAATGTGCAAAAGATATGACAGCTCCATTGACCTGGCTTTTCAATAAAAGTGTGGCTGAAAGAAAGGTACCCAGGGAATGGAAGGAAGGTAAGATAGTGCCACTGCATAAGGGCAGTAGCAGACTGTAAATGTCTAATTATAAGCTAGTTTGTGTGTCATCAGTAGTTGTTAAGGTCTTGGAGAAATTAGTGAGGGACTATATACAGCATTGGGTAGATGAGGGTAATGTTATCTGTGAGAATCAACATGGATTTGTTAACGGGAGCTCTTGCTTTAGTAATATGATTGTCTTTTATAATAAAGTGACAAGAGCAGTTGATGAGGGAAAGGCATATACTGCTGTTTTTTTGGATTTTGCAACGCCGTTTGACAGGGTGCCACATGATAAGTTGATATTTAAGTTGCAGCACATGGGCTTAAATGTCGGGTTAGTCAAATGGATTCAGAATTGGCTGACTGATAGGTATCAGAGAGTTGTGTATAATGGGGCAATATCAAGGAAGCAGAAGGTTACAGGTGGGGTTCCACACTGCTCAGTACTGGGACCTGTATTGTTCAATCTTTATATCAATGATGTTATCAATGGATTGCAAGGGGACAGATGAATAAACTAGACAGATGGGAAAATAAATGGGGTTATCAGTTCATTGCAGCAAAATGCAAAGTCTTGAGGTTTGGGATACATCGATGGGAGGATGCATACTCGATTTGAGGAGCTGTAATGGAAGAGATAGGGGAGACAAGAGATCTGGGGGTGATGATTGATAGAAAACCGAAATTCAGGGAGCATACTGCAATGGTGATGAGGGTGACTCAGAGGATTGCTGCAATACTGAGAAGGACGCTGGCCTGCAGAGCTAAAAGAGTTATCATTCCATTGTATAAGGCCCTGTTCAGACCACACTTAGACTACTGTTCTCAGATTTGGTACCCTGGATTTGAAGGGGATAAACTGACTGTGGAAAGAGGTGGATAACAAAGATGGTTTCAGGACTGTACAATATGAGTTATGAGGATCAACTGAGAGAATGTGGACTGCAGAGATTGGTGGATAGAAGGAGGGGAGGTGATATGATCAAGACTTTTAAACTGTTGAGTGGCAGTTACAGAGTAGACATTAGAGAGTTCTTTGACTTGGTGAAATGGCGGGAAGGAGCGATGACAAGGGGGCCATCCCTGTCATCGAAGGAAGTTACGAAAGGAGGCTGTGCGCAAGAGGATGAAAGTGGTTTTGTTGCATGGAGAGCGGTTGAACCTTGGAATGCATTGCCTGAGAGAGTGGTTGGAGTGGGGACAGTTAATGGGTTCAAGGAGTGGTATGATAGACTTTGTATTTCCTAAAAACGACCTCCAACAATGAGTCTTTTGACTCCATGGTGGCCTGGATAATAATAATAATAATAATAATAAGATGTCCAAATACTTTCATGAACATAGTGTATAGCTGGCTGATACTAGCACAATGAATGTAGTGCAAGTAATTATTACGGGAGACTTCTATTATGGGGACATAGCCTGGAATGAGAGATAGTCACAGAGAGAGAGAGAGAGAGAGGAGGAGGAAATAGAATTTATACAGCTGCTAAGAGAGAACTATCTGATATAACATGAAATGGAGGAGACAGGTTTGAGGGTGCTGGATTTAGTCATAGCATTAGAGAACTTAGCAGTAACTAACATGGTTGCAGTGCCTTCACTTGGAGAAAGTGATCATGTGGTTTTAACTGGGAGATTGCCAAACATGAAGAATTTTCTGTTAAGAAAGAGTATATGTGGAATTACAAAGCAAATGATTATGACAAACTTGGGAGTGAGCTTAAAGCAGTGCCATTGCATAAGAAATTGGAAGGGGAAGATGTCAGCAGTGCATGGAAGATGATCAATGGGTATTTGAAGAAAACAACATCGGATTGCATACTGAGTGTCAGGAGCAGATATCAGGTAGGAGTTAGATAGATGAATAGCATCATTAAGCTAGAATTGCAGAAAAGGAAAAATTTGTGGGAGGGAAGGAATATAAAGAAAAAGATGATCAGCAAGCCCATGAATAGTACAAGGCACAAGAAAGAAATGTGACCCTATATGGCAGGAAGGCCAAAGCTAATTATGGCCGAATCAGCTCTGACTGATGGGGCTATAATTACCTTTGGCCTTCATAATTACAACATGTATTCACCATAAACCCAGCCACACAGGCAATGACATGCAACAAGATTGAGCCCTATCATCCATTTCAAAAAAACAGACATCGTTAAATCCTTATTCAATGTTATCTGCTCCAATCCTGAGGATCTCCAACAAGATCTGAACATCGTCTAATGCATCATGCTGCAGAAGGAATTACACTCATACTTTGGATAAACAGAATATTCTGTTAAAACTACTGCAGTAACACCAGTCTTATATCAACCACAAGAATCCTGAAAACTTTGGCATAACATGGGATGGAGTGGACACTTACTATAATAACTTCTGGTCAAATATACACCTATTATATTAGTGTCACTTTAAGTTTGAGTGGCCATTTAAGAGAGTGCTGAAGTAATTCTACACTGTCCAAACTTAAAGTATTATTATTATGATGATTCAGAATCTCCACAAAGTCAAACGACTCATCGTCAGAAGGCCACCCTAGAAAACAAAGTCTATCCTAGCACTCCTTGAACCCACTGACTGGTTTTGCTCTCACCACTCTATCAGGTGATGCATTCCACGGATCAACCGCCTTTCATACAAAGAAACCATTTCTTACTCTCTTCTCATGAAGAAAGTAAAGAAAGTAATGAGCACAATAGCCCAAGTGTCATCTGACCAGTGCCTTATACAGTGGCACAACCACTTCCTTATCCTTACATTTTTTTTATTATTATCTTAGAGTTACATGTTAGAGTACTTCTTATCATAGCGGTATTATGATGTGCAGCCTTTGCAACACTAGCAATATGCCCTCACTCTTGTGCCTTGTCCTCACTCCTCCCTGTTTCATCAAACAAGAGAACTCCCCCGTATCAGCCCTGTAACTACCTCTCAACAGTTTAAAAGTCTCAATTATATCACTTTTCCTTCTTTCTATTCACCAAACTTTGCAGTCCACATTCTCTCAGCCTATCCTCATAACTAACATCGTACAATCCTGATATCATCTTTGTTATCTGCCTCTGCACTTTCCCACAGTTAATTTATCCTGAGGACCAAATCCTGAGGACCAAATTTGAGCACAATATTCCAGGTGTGGTCTGATCAGGGCTTTATGCAATCGAATGATAACTCTTATCTCTGCTGGTCAGTGTTCTTCTCAGTATTATTGCAGCAATCCTCTAGGTTAACTTCACCACCTTTGCAATATGTTCCCTGAATGTCAGGTTTCTATCAGTCATCACCTGATGAAGTTCAGATCCCTTGCTTCCCCCTCTTCTTCCAGTACAGTTCCTCCAAGAATGTATGCAGATTCCCATCAATGTATCCCAAACTAAGACTTTACATTTAGCAGAAATAAAATCACACCACTTCCCCCAAAGAAAGAATGATTATGGAAGAATGACATTGATTGGAGAAAATGTTATAAAGACAGCAGTTGCAGAATGTGTGGTGGAGATACTTAATGAGTAGTTCATAAAGGTCTTTCAATCTTGTGAATGTGACTTCATGGAGAGATGGAGGACAGAATTTGATGATGGGGAAGAGAGAGTGCCTGTAAGTGAACAAGAAGTGTATAGGTAGTTGAGCAAACTAGAAGTAAAGGCTGTAGGACTTGATAATCACCACTTATTGTGAAGGAATGTGCCAAGGAGTTGACTCCGGCCTTGACATATTTTTTTAATATGAGTCCTGCACTGGGTCAAGTTCCTAAGGAGTGGAAGGAGGGCAAGATTGTGCCACTTCATAAAGGAGGTGATAGAACTCAAGCATCAAACTATAGGCCTATCTGTGTGTGTCAGGTGTCATAGTTAAGTTGTTGGAGAAGCTTGTGAGAACTAGGATCCAGAAATGGGTTGACAACAATGGTATTATCTTTGATGGATAGCATGGATTTGCTAAAGGGAGGTCATATTTTAGTAATCTACTTAGTTATTACAGGTGATTGGAGACTGGCTATCTGATAGGTATCAACAAGTTGTGTATTGGGGAGCGATATCCAGTTAAAGGAAAGTTACTAGTGGAGTGCCTCAGGGGGTCTGTTTAAATTGTATATAAATGATATTGGAAGATTTGAATGGAGATATTCAGTTATTTATGGATGATTCAAAGTTGGGATGAACCATGAAGAGTAGAGAAGATGCTGTGGCCTTACAAGAAGACTTGAATAAATTGCGTGATTGGGCATGGAAATGGGGATGTGATTTCAATGTTGCAAAATGCAAGGTTTTAAAATTTGGAAACCAAAGATGGGATGCAGAATTTATGCTTGGTGAGGATATATTGTTGGAGGTGGAGGAAATAAGAGATCTGGGGGTGATAGTGGATAAGGATCTGAAATTTAGGGGATATATAGCCAAAATTGTGAAGACAACACAAAGGCTTCTGTTAATGATGGAGGACACTGACTTGTAGAAGTAGGGAAATTCTTGTTCCATTGAATAAGGCTTTGATTAGGCCAGGACTATTGTGCCCAGATTTGGTCACCTGGTTTTTAGAAGGATGAAGAAATGTTGGAAAGGGTCCAAAGGTGATTGACTAAGGTAGTTTCTAACCTCTGGAATCTTGAGTATGAGGAAAGATTGGGAAGATGTAAATTGCAGAGTCTGGTGGACAGGAGAAAGAGGGGAGATATGATAAAGACCTACAAGTTAGTAAGGGGTTATAGGATCAATGCTGGAGAAGTTCTACAGAAAATAGTGGGAGATCAGGGAAGAACCAGAGGTCATCCCTGGAAATTGTATAAAGAGGGTGTGAGTAGGGGAGTGAGAAGCAGGTTTTTTTTCACGCTGAGAAGTAAATGATTGGAATGCGTTGCCTGAGAGTGTGATGTCAGCAAGAAGTTTGAATCGGTTTAATACACATTATGATGAGCTGTGTATGTGTGTGATAAAAGGACCTTGTAAATGAATCTTTGACTCCAAGAGGTCTTGGGGTAATAATAATAATAATAATAATAATAATAATAATAATAATAATAATAATAATAATAATAATAATAATAATAATTCCTTACCAATCTATAAAACACCTGGACCAGAACCCCACTTCTCAATGTTATACATCAATGTCAAATGTCATTGATATAAAGATTAAACAATACAGGTCCTCTCATTTGTATTCTTCTGCTTTCTTGATTCTATATCCTTGGATACAAATCTCTGATACCTATTACACAGCCAATCCGAAATCTAGTTGACTAACATGACATTAAACCCATGCCATGCAACTTAAATATCAGCTTATCATGTGGTATCCTGCTAAATGTCTTTGTAAAATAAAATTTTAAAAAAATGGCAGAATATGCCTTTCATCACCAGCTGCTCTTGTCACTTTATTATAAAAGGCAGTCAGATTACTAAAACAAGAGTGCCCCTTAACAAGTCCATGCTGACTCTCACATTACCCTCATCTGCCCAATGCTGTATGTGATTCCTCACTAATTTGTCCAAATCTTAACAACTACTGATGAAATACAAACTGGTCTATAGTTTGACACTTCCAGACTGCTACAACATTTATGCAATGGCACTATCTTGATTTCCTTCCACTCCTTGGACATCTTTCCTGTGGCCAGACTTTCATCAGAAAGTCAGGTGAACAGAGCTATCACTTCTTTAGCACATTCTCTCAAAGCTTGTGAATAATCCCTTCCAGTCCCATTGCTTTATTGAAATCCAGAGTACTCAGTATTTGAAACACACTCTCTGCTTGCACTTCTATACTTCAAATCTGTCCTATCCCTCTAGTATTAAAACCTATTTCCTCAAGATGAAATATCCTAATAAAGTATTCATTAAACAACTCCACTATGACCCTTGCATCAGGTACTGCATTCGCATTTTTATCCAACAATGTCATTCTTTCACAATTCATATTTGTAATTTTAGGGACACAAAAACACACATGTTGAACAGATTATTTTATTAATTACTAATAAAATAAAACTTGACGTTTCGACTCCTGTATCGAGGTCATCATCGGAAGAATATACAGTATGTACAGAAGTGTATACAGAACCAAGCTACATGCTCATGCCCTGTATACCAGTAAACCGAATCTACATAGTTAGTTAATCCTTTTCATTAGCCTGACCTCTAGTGATTAAAAAAAAAAAAAAAAAAAAATATATATATATATATATATATATATATATGTAAAAAAATGAAAATAAATAAATAAAATAAAATAAATAAATACAACTACAATAAACTGCTAAAGTTCTCATGTATTGTTTATTGTAATTGTATTTATTTATTTTATTTATTTTTTATTTATATATATATACAGGGTGTTCGGGATAAATTTGACAGTTTCGTAAGGAAAAAGAAACTCTTCTTTGTATCTATTAAATTTAATGAATTGACAAAAAAACATTACAGGCAGAGTTAATTACAATACTATCAACAAGATTTACTCAAAATAACCACCATTAGCATCGATCACAGCTTCAATTCTGCTTCGGAACCTCGAACAAGCTGATGCTACAGTCTCCCTGGGAAGGGCCGCAAAAACTGTTTTAATTTTATCCATTAACTGGGCTTTTGTATTATTGGAAGTGCGATTGGTGTCTTTTTCAACTGTGCCCCATACAAAATAATCCATGGGGTTAAGGTCTGGGGAGTTTGGAGGCCAAACATTTGGACTGGTGAAGTCGTAGAAATTTTCAGACAACCATTTTTGACTTTTCCCAGAGGTGTGGCAAGGGGCCGAATCCTGCTGCCATACATACGGCCTACCATTGGCTACCCTTGTTATCCAGGGCTTGACTACAGTTAGCAACTCCACGAACAAAGCCCGAATTCCAATGCCAGGGTTCTTCAACACCTGTTCCTGCAGATTTGCGAGGAATTCTGCTGTACGAACGCAATCAGATCGTCTGCTAGGGATCTTTCTTCTTGCTACATCCTCGTAGTCACCATTGCAAGTCTCTAGTTTATGCCTGATTGTTTTTACTGTATTCAGGGAGCATTGGGCAGCAGTCGTAATATCCTTATTTTGATGGCGGGCACGAATCATCATGATACAAGTTATTCTCTTCCATGATTCAGGTGGGTTCCAGCTATCCATCCTTTCTGACATCTTGTATATGAATGAAGAAGGGTACAAACTTTTAAATGAAGAGAAGTGTGTGTTAATACATGTAACTTACGGAAAAATATAATTAATTATAAATATGTCAAATTTATCCCGAACACCCTGTATATATATATATATATATTATCACTAGAGGTCAGGCTAGGGAAAAGGATTAACTAACTACGTAGATTTAGTTTACCGGTATACAGGGCATGAGCATGTAGCTTGGTTCTGTATACAATTGTATTCTTGCGATGATGACCTCGATACAGGGATCGAAATGTCAAGTTTTATTTTTTTAGTAATTAATAAAATAATCTGTTCGACACGTGTGTTTTTGTGTCCCTAAATTTACAAATATGAGTGCTGATCACCGTGTAACCTTAAAAGAAAGAATTCTTTCACAATTGTTTCTCTTCCTACTGGTCGCATGATGAAAGAATTCCTTATGATTTTTTTGGATCTCTGGGTCAATCTCTTCTCATATTCCAATGTTGCCTTCCTTACCATACTAGTCACTCTCATTGCCTGAGTCTTATATTCTTCATGAATCTGCTCTACACCACTCTTCTTATATCTCTTCCATAACCTCTTTTTTACCTACAATTTCTGTTTGCAAATCTTTTTTTTTTCTCTTCACTCGTGATATACAACTTGCTATTGCTGCTAATAAATATTCCTTCACAAGTTCCCAAGCATTGATGATATCTTGCCCTTACAATTCCTTTATCCATGGAACCACCCAAAGCTGATTTCTAAGACTATTATAATCACCTGTCTTATAATTCCACATTCATTCCCTTCTCTTTGATACTCCTGCATGCTATTTATCTTCCAAGCCAAAGCCACATGGCCACTCTCTCCAACTGGGGGCAGAGGTGTCATCTCAGTTATAATCAGCTCTTCTGATGCTATGACCAAATCCAAAACTCCTAAACCTTGTGTTACTTCTTCTACATGTTGCCTAAGACATTTATCCCTCAAGAATTCTAGAAATTCCATTCCATTATTACTAAATGCAGTTTCCTCTTTTCAGTTTATACTGCAGTAGTTAAAATCTCCCATAACAATCATTCATTTTGCACTGCCAAGCTCAACTGCCTAAACATCTCTTGCTCTTTGCCATCTATGCTCCCTGGCTATCCTGTCCTGCCTACCTCTATCTCACACCATATGCTTTTAAAACCATTAGTGCCACTGCCCTTCAAATCCTCCACTCTGAGAGGACATAACTTATTAGTTATCATAAACAGCATTCCATCACTGCATTTGTCCTTCCTGTTCTGCCAGTAAATGACAGCTATACCCTGCTACTTCTATTACTGTCAGTATATCAACTTCCGTCAACCATGTCTCAGAGATCCCAAATAATCTTTGGACAGGCTGATGTTATCAGTACCACCAATTCATCACCTTTATTCCAGATACTCTTGGCATTAGTATAAATAATCAATGCATTGATCCTGTTTCTATACCTCTCATTATCCTTTCCAGATTCCACTGGATTCAGCATTACACAATGTGCTCCCCCTTCTCCCAAGTGACTATTCCCACAAGAGACCACCCCTGCTACCATTCACTCTGATAATGCCAATTTCTCTGTATCATACACTGACTTTTTCAGAGAACAACATTATCTCCAGATGCCTATGTCATTCCTCATTGAAATGCAAGCCATTTCGCACATATAGTTCCTTTCTCTTCTCAGATACCCTCCAAGCATCTGCATAATTGGGCGCTAGTGAGCCAAGCGCTGCAGACGCGATTTGAAGAGCTCCTGATTCAGATAAGTTTTACTAGGAATAATTAAGTATATATGTATAATTGTTTGAGTAAGAGCGGCTGTAAACGTTGCACACTACCGGTGTTATTAGAGTGGGAGATTTTTCTTGCCTAAACTAAATTACGAAATCGTTATTATTAGACCTAGTAACCTGCAGAGAGAAAAAAAATGGCGGCGGCATTGTCATTCCATGATTTTAATTTAGATTTCAGTCGTTTCGTTAGGTGTGAGGTCTGTTATATGTATTCCTTCGATTACATAAATGATTTGTGGATGCGAAGTGTGACCTGAACGAGGAAATAATGAATGCAAATATGAAATAATGAATAATGAATGTTGATGACAGAAAGTGTTAGTACCAATTGTGTCGCGAGTGCATGTTTGAAAGAGGAGGATGGTGAACAAAGAGAGGCGAAAAAATTTTAAAAAATCAGGAAAAAAGAAAAAGAGCGATTTGAAAACTGTAATGGATGTTAAAAGGGAAGAAAGTGAGGTGGAAAGAAACGAAATTGAGAGAACAAATGAAAGTAAAAATGGTGTGATACAGAAATCGCAAGTGAAAAAAATCGAAAGAATAAATGATAGCGAAAAAAAAATGAATGATGGCGAAAGTTGGACGCATGTTGGACTGAAAGTACTGAAACAAAGAAAGATGAATGACAGTAAAAGGGAGAAGAATGATAGCGAAAGTTGGATGCATGTTAGTCTGAAAGTACGGAAACAAAGAAAGATAAATGAGAGTGAAAGTGAGAAGAATGATAGTGAAAGTTGGACGTGTTGGACCGAAAGTACGGAAACAAAGAAGCATGAATGAGAGGGAAAGTGAGAAGAGGGGGTCGAGAGTTAGAAAGTTAGAAAGATTTAATGTTAGAGAGAATGTGTCGTGAGGATGAGGCAAGAAATGAAATGGATACGGAATGAAATTAAGAGAATTCAGGTCAAAACTATTAAAATAAATCATGATGGCATGAAAGAGTTAACGAAAGATGAGCGAGTGGCATTGTATGATGACTCCATTATTAAAGGTCTGCTAGAGGGCAAAATGCACAAGGTATGTTTTCCAGGCGGTAAAATGAGTAGAGTGATTGAGGCATTGGATATGAGGCGGGAGCAAGCAAAAGAGTTAACTGTATTAATTGGTGCAAATGATTTGAGAGAGAACAAAGAGCATGTCAAAATGAATGTCAGGAGACTGCTCGGAAAGATAAAAGAGCATAGTGTGACAGGAAGGGTAGTCAGTGTGTTGCCTAGGTATGATTGTGGTGAAATGAGGCGGAGAGCAAGGATTATGAATGATATTCTGGCTGAAATGTGTGAGGAGATGGGAGTACAGTTTGTTAATGTGTGGAATGAGTTTGAGGGATGAAGTGAGCTGTGTGGGAGCAATGGACTGCATTTGAGTGGTTATGGTGTGAGTCGCTTGGAGAGACTGCTGCTTGAAGGTAGAGAAATCAATAGAGAGAATGAATCAGATCGAGAGGGGAGTGATGTGGAAGAGCAGGAGAGTAAGACAGGAGAGATTGAAGAAGTGAAAATGAATGGGGAAGTGAGTGGTATGAGTATAGAAAATGAGAGAATGGGTGTGCAAGAAGAGCAGGGAAATGAGGAGGCTCAGGGTGGACAGGGGTACACAGCGTGAGAAAGGTGGATGCTCCAAGAGGAGGTGAGAGCATGTGTAGGCAGTAAAGAAATGAAATGACCAGGGATCAAGAGGAAACAGATGGAATTGCAAAGGTTTCTACAATGAAGAAGCAGAAAGGGAAATGGCCCTAGTCCAGCATGGAGAGATAACATCGAGTGAGTGGTATCAGTGGAACTAGCTGTAGATCCAGAAATGAGCTGTTGTGTTTTGTATACCAATGCTAGAAGTATAAGAAACAAGGCGGATGAAATGGTTGTACTAATTGCATCTGTGCACCCAAAGATTGTCGGAATAAGTGAGACATGGTTAGATGAGGACGACATCCTGACAGGAATAGAGATGGAAAGGTATGATGTGTTTCGTGAGAATAGAAGGGGTAAAAAGGGAGGGAGAGGGCTATTGATGATAGAGAAAGAGTTATGTCCATACAAGGTAGAGATGCAAGAGGGAAATAGCGCCAGTGATTTTGAGGCAATATGGTGTGAGATAGAGGTGAATAGAATCAAATACTTGGTGGGATATTGTTATACACCTGGTAATGTAGATGGTGGTGATAGTGAAATGTATAGTAAAATAAGCCAAGCAAATAAGAAAAGGGTGATCTTTATGGGTGATTTTAATTATGGCAATATAGACTGGAATGATGAGATAGCAACTGGAAGTAAAGAAATTTTGTTTTTGAGGGATAACTACCTCAGACAGTATGTAACAGAGGGCAAGCGAGGATTGAGGGTCTTGGATTTGGTCATCTCATCGGAGGATGTAATTATAAATGAGGTGTCAAATCATCCACCAATTGGTGAAAGTGACCATGAGGTGATTACCTGTGTGGTTGTCAGCAGTGCAAGGACCCCTGTGAAAAAAGGATATATGTGGAACTACAAGGGGGGGGGTGATTATGAAGAGCTCAGGAGACAGCTTGCAGGTGTTAGCTGGAAAAGAGATCAATGCAGCTTGGGAGATTTTCAAAAACTATTTAGTAGATGCAATGTCTAAATGTATACCATGGGTGAGAAGGTTAAATAAGGTAGGTGTGAGATGGATGAATAAAGAGATTAAGCATGCGATACAGAGAAAAAGGGCATTGTAAAGGCAGCATAAGAGAAGTGGAAGTAACCAATTTCATGAGGTCTACAAAGACCAGGCAAGGAGGGTGACTTGGTTGATGAGAGTAGCTAAAGAGAGGTATGAACAGCAGTTAGCTAATGAAGCCAAAAAGAATTCTAGGGAGTTCTTTCGATATGTAGCCAGCAAAAGAAAGAATGATTATGGAAGGATGACATTGATTGGAGGAAATGGTATAAAGACAGCTGTTGCAGAATGTGTGGTGGAGACACTTAATGAGCAATTCATAAAGATCTTTCAATCTTGTGAATGTGACTTCATGGAGAGATTGAGAGCAGTTGATGATGGGGAGGAGAGTTTACTCGACTCCCCAATCACCCCTTGCTCACTGACTATAAGTGAGCAAGGGGTGATTGGGGAGTCGAGTAAACTAGATATAAATAAGGCTGTGGGACTTGATAATATATCATCGCGTATTCTGAAGGAATGTGCCAGAGAGTTGACGCCTGCCTTGACATATTTTTTTAATACGAGTCTTGCACTTGGTCAAGTTCCTAAAGAGTGGAAGGAGGGCAAGATTGTGCCACTTCATAAAGGAGGTGATCGAACTCAAGCATCAAACTATAGGCCTATCTCTGTGTCAGGTGTTGTGGTTAAGTTGTTGGAGAAGCTTGTGAGAACTAGGATCCAGAGTTGGGTTGACAACAATGGTATAATCTTTGACGGATAGCATGGATTTGCTAAAGGGAGGTCATGTTTTAGTAATCTACTTACTTATTACAATAAAGTGACTGCTTCCTTGGACAGAGGAGAAGGATACACAGTAATATGCTTAGATTTCACAAAGGCTATTCATAGAGTATCTCATGATAAATTGATAGTGAAACTAGAGCAGATGGGGTTGGATATTAGATAAGTGCATTGGATTGGAGACTGCCTATCTGATAGGTATCAACAAGTTGTGTACGGGGGGGTGCGATATCCAGGAAAAGGAAAGTCACTAGTGGAGTGCCTCAGGGGTCTGTTTTAGGGCCATTACTATTTAACTTGTATATTAATGATATTGGCGAAGATTTGGATGGAGATATTCAGTTGTTTGTAGATGATGCAAAGTTGGGACAAACCATAAAGAGTAGTGAAGATGTTGTGGCCTTGCAAGAAGACTTGAATTAATTGAGTGATTGGGAATGGAAATGGGGATGTGAGTTCAATGTTGCAAAATATAAGGTTTTAAAATTTGGAAAACAAAGATGGGATGCAGAATTTATACTTGTTGAGAATATATTGTTGGAAGTAGAGGGAATAAGAGATCTGGGGGTGATAGTGGATAAGGATCTAAAATTTAGGGGACACATTGCCAAAATTGTGAAGACAACACAAAGACTTCTGGGAATGATGCGGAGGACACTGACGTGTAGAAGTAGGGAGATTCTTGTTCCATTGTATAAGGCTTTGATTAGGCCACACATGGTCTATTGTGCTCAGATTTGGTCACCGGGTTTTCAGAAGGATGAAGAGATGTTGGAAAGGGTCCAAAGGCGACTGACTAAGGTAGTTTCTGACCTCTGGAATGTTGAGTATTAGGAAAGATTGAAAAGATTTAATTTGCAGAGTCTAGCAGAGAGAAGGAAAAGGGGAGATATGATAGAGACCTACAAATTGGTAAGGTGGTTGTTATAGGATCAATGGTGGAGAAGTTCTACAGAGAATAGTGGGAGATCAGGGGAGAACCAGAGGTCATCCCTGTAGACTGTATAAAGAGGGTGTGAGTAGGGGAGTGAGAGGCAGGTTTTTTTTTGTGCAGAGTTGTGAATGACTGGAATGCCTTGCCTGAGATTGTGGTGTCTGCAAGGAGTTTGAGTGTGTTTAAAACACGGTATGATGAGATGTGTGTGTGATAAAAGGACCTCCCAGATGAGTCTTTGACTCCATGAGGTCTTGTTTAATAATAATAATAATAATTCAAGCCTCTCTTTTGACACATTCTGGCTATCATGCTCTTCCTTACTGATGCTCTTCTCTGCAGCTCTGCATTATCATACCTAGGCAATACACTCACTATCTTCTATCTCTTCTTCTGTACAACCTCAAGCATGAACCTCAGATCTCTTGCCACCTGATCCACACTGCCTCTCATGTCATTTATGCCCTCCACCATAACATCTCATCCACCCTTTCATGCTCATTAATTTATTAATTTAGAATAAAAAATGTGAAATGAGTAGAATTTTTTGCATAAGAAGATATATGGCAAGTAAGAGAGATAAATTAGAATGACTGTCTATCACTTGCCAAGATTTGCGAGAATCTCATCCTCATTAATGGCAATCAATAACCTTCTTTTTTATCTTATTTTATTTTATTTATTTACAATTTTATTTTATTTATTTACAATTTTATTTTATGTTATTTAAATTACTTTATTTTACTTAAAATTAAAATATAAAAAAAAAATTATTTTATTGTATTTATTGTATTTTGTTTAGTTCGTAACCACCCATATGGTGGCACTCAAACAGATATCTCAAATCTGTAAAAAATAATAACATTTCTTTATTTGAGCTTCGCCTTGTCATTGTACTTTGTGCACTAATGATGGCCTGTGGCCTGTTAGTTTCAGGCTGAAATTTGTAATAATAAAATTATTATTGTTTATTCTTTTGAATAAATCATAAGTCTATTAAAAACTAATGAAAAATTGTTAGCTTTTTGGAAGTTTTTTTTCACTTGGCTATGCTGCCAATTATATCCAAGTGTAAGCAAACAAAGTTTGTGCCTGAAGTATTTTAAGGACAGGGGAAACTCATCGCACAGGTAGTATAACTTCTCATCACTTGCCTTAGTATCCCATAATGCAAAGCACATCTCTTGTAGACCATGTATAATGCTGTACGTTAAGGGAAGGGTCACTACCCAAAAGACTGGTTTCGACCTATATTGAGCTCTCTCATCAGTGGAAGCCAGACCCAGAGGTGGTGATGCTAAGGTAGAAGTAATGGAGAAGTCATATTTCCATATATGAGTTGCCAAAAGGTGTCACACCTTATTATTAAAATTCTATGGATGAGAGCCACGAGTTGCTCTAGTCTTGAAAATACTTCAGGCACAAATTTTGTTTGCTTACACTTGGATAAAGGATTAAACCAAATATATAACTGGTAGCATAGCCAAGTGAAAAAACTTCCATCAACTTAGCTCTAATCCAGAGAATTTTAATAATAAGGTGTGACACCTTTTGGCAACTCGTATATGGAAATATGACAACTTCTCGATTACTTCCATTTTAGTATCACCACCTCTAGATCTGGCTCCCACTGACGAGACCCCCCCTCCTAAGGGTCGAAACCAGTTGGAATCTTGGGTGATGGATAGCAATGCTGTAGCCAATGAAGTTCTAACTGAGGCTTGGCTGTTACCCAGGTAGAGGGATAATGGATGGCAATGCTGTAGCCCATGAAGTTAACTGAGGCATGGCTGTTGCTGTTACCCTCAGATGAAATATGAGTGGTTCTGCTTGGTGGTGGGGTGAGCCTGCCACTGGGTAGAGCCAAATGCTGAGAGTTCTTCTCAGTGACAGGGTAATCCTGTTACTGAAGGGGGAACAAAGCTGAGCTTTTGATCATTTGGGTCACTCATTGTTGGGCGATCTGGGGGGGCGGGGTCTCACGAGTTTTTGGAGAGGTAACCCCACACTTAATACAGGGAACTGGTCTGGGTAGTAACCCTTCCTTTAATGCATAGCATTATATGTCTGCAAGGAGATATGCTTTGCATTATGGGATACTAAGGCAAGTAATGAGAAGTTATACCACCTTTGCCACAGTCCTGAAAATACTTCAGGCGCAAACTTTGTTTGCTTACACTTGGATAAAGGATTAAACTAAATATATAAATCGTTATAATGAGCTGGATTCTAACATGCTAGCTGTTGAGACAGAGGATGAATGAGAGGAGTTGCCATGTTGCCAAATGGAGAACACACGATTAATGCCAAACAGAAGGTTCAAGAATGGCAGCTTCATGGGCATGCTTTTTCAAAATGTTCCATGTAAAAATTTGCCAGGAGATATGAGAAGAGAAAATCAAGAGCTATACTATCTTCTGTAAATTTTTGTCATTTCTTGTGAAGTAATTAGCAGGGATGTCAAAATTGAAGAAATCTAGTGATGTGGCGTGGCGTGGCGTGGGGGCGGTAGGAATGAATTTTTAATTAATGATAAGGAGTCATATGGGGAGGATATGGTGAATATAAATGTGATGTCAAAACAGATCATGATATCCATACTGCTTAAATTTTGAATAAAAGATTTGAAATGAGTAGAATTTTTTGCATAAGAAGATAGATAAACATTTTGCTAATTTTTTGGTTAATCTGAATGGGGAAAGGGAGTCGGTAGCATCTACTCTGTATTGGAGAGCATTATTAGGTTCATGGATTTCATTAATTCATGTATCTGGGATGAGAAAGGACTAGAAACTAAAAGTTTTTTTTTTTTTTTTTGGGAACCCATTAGATTACTTTTCAGTATTTTTTTTTTTTTAATGTTTTTCTGGTAGAGGAAGTGGATGCTGCTTTTGACAGGGTGGCAGACATGGAATCAGTCCTGCTAATGGGTGACTTCAATGCACATGTTGGAACAGATGACCAGACATGGAGGGGTGTGGTTGGGAGGAATGGTGCCCCTGACCTTAACGCGAATGGGTTGAAATTATTGGACTTCTGCTGTACTAATAGCTTGTCCATAATGAATACCTTCTTCCAGCACCGAGAAGTCCATAAGTATACCTGGTACAGGGATACATTAGAACAAAGGTCTCTGATTGACTTCTTTATAGTCTCAGCTGACCTATTTTCCTCAGTGTTGGACATTCGTGTGAGAAGAGGGGAAGAATTGTCAACTGACCACCACCTTGTTGTGTGCACTCTACGGCTTCAGAAACCAGATGCTACCATCAACGCTGGTAGGCCTAAGCAGCTATACCGCGTGAAATGGGAGACATTGGAAAATGAGGCTGTGATGAAGAATTTTGCAGATGACATTTCCTCCAGGTTCAAAGAGATTCCCAAGCATACTGCAGATGTTGAGGAGGAATGGAAGCTGTTCAGAACAGCTGTCACTGCCTCTGCACTCTCATGGTGTGGCAGAAAGCGGCTCGACGTGGCAACGGGAAGTGAGAAAAGGACACCTTGGTGGAACCAAGAAGTCCAAAAAACTGTCCGGGCAAAAAAGGAGTCCTACCTAACATGGCTTAGAGTCAGGTCACCTGAGATGCATTTGCAGTATGCTGAGGCACGAAAAGCTGCTGCTAAGGCAGTAAAGACAGCAAAGCAGAAGGCTTGGGAATCCTTTGGAGAAAGATTAGATTCATCCTATGCAAATGCAAACAAAGTATTCTGGCAGACCATCCGCCACTTTGAGGGAGGAAATCGTG